>NC_064259.1:10315833-10631666 GCF_003254725.2 Canis lupus dingo | reverse complement strand
AAAAATGGGGAAGGCATGGGTGAAAGGGGCTTTTTTTTTTTTTATATAAACACTATAAAAATTAGGTTGGCTTCCATCTCTCTGGGTAGCCATGACTTTAAATTTGAACTTGAAAGCACTAGAGAGAAAAAGGTTTGGGTTACTTTTATGGACAGTCCTAGCTTGGCATGCCTCAAGGGACAGCTCCATACTTACCTGGATGTCTTCCATCAACCCCCACCTGATGTGAAGGAGTTTTAAATCTTTAGCCCTGCCCATGGCAATGGCACAAACACGGAAGAATGTTCTGACCTGGCTTATCAGCCTTTTTATCCATATTTTGGCTCTTTTCTTCCATAGAGACAGAAATACAAAACTGAGACTGATATGTTTTTGCTATTTTTTAAAATTCCTTTTTCTTTTTCACAGAGCAATACATCTTCACGATAGATAAGTTTTAAAAAATAGATATATTCAGAAAGAAGAAATTAAAATCTCCTGGTAGTACCTTAGTCCTAGAATAACTATCATTAACATTTTGGGGTACATCCTTATATCCTTCTACATTTTTTCTTACATATACATATTGCAATGTTTATTCAAGAAGTGAGATCGTGTTACACAATTGTTTTACAACCCAATTTTCTTGTTTTAAATACATTGGAAACAAAAATAATTTGAAGTAACTAAATATAGTTCATGATACAATGCAGCTTTTACATGGATGCGTGCTATTTCATTGGCAGGATAGATCTCATTTTTTTTAAACAATCTTATTTTGGCACAGTTTCTAGTCTTACTATAAACAATGCTAAGAAACATCCTAGTAGCTAAATTTTGCCCTCATTTATATTTGTCTCCTTAAAACAACCTACTCAAGTGGAATTTCTAGGTCAAAGGCTCAGAATACTGTTGGCATGCTTCGTAAAATTGTTTTCAATAATAAAGGTTGTTTTTTATTTTTTAAGAATGAAGGTTATTCTTATTTATATTCTAAATATGTGTGTGTGAGGGCACTTATTTCCAATCAACATTACCAGTTCTAGTAAATGCTGTCTTGGTCAGTTTAATATTATTTAAAGTTCCCAAGGCTCGATATCTTCCCCTGCATGTTGGGTTAAATAGAACATCCACCAAAGGGATATGATGGAGACTCAAGGAAAAAGGTGAGACAGGCAGGGACTACATATGAGAAGCTCAGGAATGGGTTCACAGTGGCTTGAAGTTCATTTTAGGAACTCACATCATAGGAATAGCTCAGTGATGGGCTTTACATTTGAACTGTAGAAGCTACAGGAACAGGGTGAGCTTATTTACAAACCAAGACCATGTTCTGCATCCTTGGGGAGGTCCCTTATCTCATGGGGAGAAAAAAGTGCTCAGGAACTTTTTAAAAAAAAAAATCACTAAGGAGAAAAAATAAGTGGGAAATATCAGAAAGGGAGACAGAACATGAAAGACTCCTAACTCTGGGAAACAAAATAGGGGTGGTGGAAGGGGAGGTGGGTGGGGGATGGGGGTGACTGGGTGGCGGGCACTGAGGGGGGCACTTGACGGGATGAGCACTGGGTGTTATTCTGTATGTTGGCAAATTGAACACCAATAAAAAATAAATTTATTAAAAAATCATGTATTTATTTGAGAACAAGAGAGCATGCACACATGTGATCACACCATGGAGTGGCAGGGGCAGAGGGAGACAGGAAATCTGAAGGAGACTCTGTGCTCAGCATGGAGCTCCGCACGGGGCTCCATCTCATGATCCCCGAGATCATGACCTGAGCCAAAACCAGGAGTCAAATGCTGAACCAACTGAGCCACTGCTCCATGGAGTTGCCTCAAGAACTCTTAAAATCAACTGAAAATAATGTGAACTGCGTGGGCTTGGGGAACGGTGCAGGGAATCCAAGAGGGTGAATAATGTAAAAGTAAACATAATATTTGGCCAAAGCTCGGAAATACTAAAAAGTAGAAAGAGAAAAATGGCCTCCTCCTCCTCCTCCTCCTCCTCCTCCTCCTCCTCCTCCTCTTCCTTCTCCAGAGCTGTTTTCTCTGAACTACATTTTGGCCTTGTGCCACTGGCCTGTATGAAGCATTGGATTTTTTTCCTGGGGTTGGGAAGCAATAGAGCCACCTGGTGAAACAAGTCAGGCATGTGGTGAGAGAAGCAGCCCTGCCATTTTGTCGGCTAACTGAATTTGAGCTATGCTCTAACCCGGTTTCTGATCTGGAAGGGTTGGAGATACCTTGTAGGGGTGTGTGACTATCAGATGAGGGAGATAGCATGGCAGCTACTTTGTGCAGAGCCTGGGACTAGTAACCGTCCCTATAGGTGGCTGTTACTCCTTCTTGGGCTCTGGCACTCTGTCCTCAGCTTACACAGAGGCTCCTGGGAACACCTGTAGGTGACTCACTGGGTCACTGCGGGCACCAAACATTGCCCACTCACCACCACTTTCCACATTGGTGTCCCTTTGAGCAGAGAACCATGGGAAGAACTGTCTTTCCCGTTTTCTTAAACAGAACCATTGTGCTTTATTTTTCTGCTAGTGCTTTGACCCATGCCCATGGGTCACATGGTCTACTTCATGTCTCTCTCCCATGTTGGTGCTCAGAAAGCTGAGGGGTGAATTTGCTGTCGATCTGTATCTAATGTGTGGGGCTTCACGGAAGACGTTCTACATACCAGCCCTTCTGCTGGCTATACCTTATCTTTCTCATATTTATTCCTCACTTGCTTAAGTTTTTCCCAATTTAATTTTATCTTGTATGTGTGTTGTAAACAACTTTAAATTGTTTTTAGAACAAGGCAGGGTAGAAACTAAAGAAATAAAAATGAAAGGGAAAATAAAATTCAAGCATGATATAGGCACTCGGAGATAAATCCTATTTATATATTGCAATAATTTTCTTCCCTCTCCCTGTCTGTCTCCATCTCTCCACCTGTCCATCCATCCATCTAGCTTACCTGCAGGCATACAATGATTTTCACATAGCAGTAATCGCATTTTCTTTCACCATCAGAAGTTTTTCATAAAATGACTTCTAGTGGCCATCCAGCCTTCTATCGTATAGATAAACCATAGTTTATTTAACTGTTTTTCTGTTGTTAAAATTTAGGTTTTGTTTTCTTTTCAAAGACTTCTTTAAATTTTTTAATGTATTCATGAGAGACACACACAGGGAGGCAGAGACTTAGGCAGAGGGGGAAGCAGGCTCCCTGCAAGGAGCCTGGTATGGGACTGGGCCAGGATCCCGGGATCACAACCTGAGCCAAAGGCTCAACCACTGAGACACCCAAGTGCCCCTAGGTTCTGTTTTCCTTTGCTGCATAACATGTATCTCTATGACCATGATCACTATCATTCCTCACACATTTCTATAATGCTTTACTTTTGTTTGTTACAAAGCACTTTCATATACATTTTTGGCAGTAATCTTCCTCCTATTAAATGAGAATAAAGCCTATAATAATTTGAGCTTATCCAGCAGTGTTGGCAGGCAGGAGAATGGTATTCCCTGCGTCAGCTCTTCACGAGTCAAGTAAGTCTATATAATGTGGAAAGAAAGCCTCTTCCCCCTTCAGGGCAGTGGAGAGCTTCACTTAGACACGTGGGTGGAGAAGAAAGTAAGAGTTAGGGATGAGTCCCTGCTGCAGGGCACTTCCCCTTTCCCAAACTCCCCAAGGCTGTGTCTGGCCATCCCTCCAGGGAGAGGAGAGTATCCTCCCTGGGCACCGCTCCTGTGAGCCTGGCCTTCATAGTCTTCACCAAACCTTCCTTAGAGACCTGGTCCCTCATTACTTGGTTTCAGCAAAAATACTAGATTCTGACATCCCCAGATATTTCCAAAATTTTGAATTGGATATTTTTTCCCCACTCAGTTGGGCAAAACCTGAAGGGCATTTTTAAATAGGGGCTCTTTGAGCTTTGAGCTTTCATCAAAGATTAGGAGCAGCATTTTAAATTCCTTTGCCTAAGAACTCCCTGCCTGTAGCTTATATGCTTGCGGCCAAGGCGGAAGCCTTTTTATATACCTCTGTGGTTATGGCCGCCTGTTCTAGGTCCATCTACCGAGCATTTTGTTTCCCAATGCTGTTGGAGTTGAGCTCTGACCCCCTTGGAAAACCACTGCTTTGTCTGCATAGATCCTCCTGGTATGGGATATATCCATGATAGCAAACATAGCTCTTGGGATGTTTTGCAAGCAGCAGGTCTGGGTCGACCCCGCCTGGAGACTTATCAATTGTGTCATCCTGAATACCAGCTATGACTTCAGTTTTCCTCTCTTTTATAAAGAAAATACTCCTTCCTTGCCATGTTGTTGTAAAGATTGAAGCATATATGATTAAATGAGACAGTGCTTGTAAACATGCCTCTCACTTGACCCACACCTGTTCCATGACAAGCATCTGATTTTGATTCAGGTGTTTGACCCGGGCACCCCTGGAAGGAGTCATGAGCGCAAACAATTGGCACGTGGCTGTTACCATTCTCAGGACCTTATCAACAAACTGGCAAGCAAGTTAGGTGCTGTAATCATCCCCATGTCCCTGAAGAAGCTAAGTCACCTGTCTAGGTCTAGAGTCAAAAGAAACAAAGCCTAAAGCCTAACAAACACTTAAGGATATGTTTCTCTTTAAAGACCAACCGAAGATATGAGTGCCCCTGGCCTCCTGGGGTACCCCACTGCCAGCATACACCTCCCCTTCCCTCCCAGCCAGGCACAGTCCCATCTTGGATCTCATACCTGTGTCACCAACTTAGATACTCCTAATACAGTGTGAACAGGGGACCTGTGAACAAACATGCTGTGCAACCAGGATGTTTACTTCTTAGTAAAACCAAAGAAATCATGCCCTGATGTTCCAAGGAAGGGGGACTGTGACCCAGGGGGTGGGCCATTTAAACTGGGTCTTCTTCCATACAGGAAAATCCCATGCAGATCCTTCCAGAAGAGACTGTCAGGTTCTTTTACTGAACTTCAAATTGGGCCACTTAGGAGCTAACTCTTATTCTACAGAACTCTTAAACTTATGCGGTAGTGTGTGGTTCACAAGGCATTTTCATTGCTTCTCCCTGGAGGTTACCATGGTGAGTTCATGAGGGAGGCCTTTCCCTCCATCCTTGGCTCTCTCTTCCCTCCTCTCTGCCTTGCTGAGCTCCTACACTAGGCTACGTTTTGAGAATGAAGACTCAAAAGACAAGTGTCTTCCACTTTCCTGTTGAGTAGTAAATGGGGTTGTGCTCTGGAGCCTGGGTCTCCTGCTGGCTCACCGGGATGTGTTCTCCATTCAACATGCTCTTTCCAAATGGTCGCCAAAGTCAACTTCCAGCACTGAGGCTCTGGTAATGCAGGATGAGCTTGTGAGAGCCTCTTGTAGGAACAGTGGGCTGCAGGCCTGGCCTTCTGCCTCCCTAGAGGATGGCTCAGATCAAATCAGCTGGTGGCTGATCAAACTTTTCTGAGGTTGTAGCTAAGGCTGACAGTAGCCAGGAGGGCTAAAGTTACTTCTTGTGGAAAGAGGAGTGGTTAAAGGTCAGTGTGTCCTGAGAGTGCCTTTAAAGTAGGACAAATCTCCTATAAACATAATTAAACCATTCATCCATTAATTAATTTGTTCGTTCTGTAACAGGTATGTCCCCTACGTGGTAATGGAGCACACTTGCTGGGCCCCTTCTATCTCTAGAATACAAATGTTCAACGTCCCCCACCCCCTACCCCCTGCACCACCTCGCATCAGTAATGAGTTAAAGCTCTGACAATTAGTAGTATCTTTCTCCTCCCTCTACTGGGTCTTGAGGGGAGGGGAGGGGCAGTAGGGGATTCATTTCCCCTTGGCAAAGAAGCACTGGCGGCTGCCCAGGAGGTGACCTTGGCGAGGTGCATCCAGGCACAGTAACTGGCCCAGGTCTTCTGCTATAGTGGCTGCAGACCAGCCAATCCCCGTTTCCTACAACAACGAGTCTTCAGTTTGGGGTTACCTGTTCCCCGGTGTTGTGCTTAGAGGGGAAGTGACAGCCAAACTGGCAGGGACATTTGATTTAAAGGTCACTCAGTGGAGATTTGGTTGAGGCAGGCCAGTGGTGATGCTGCCACTTCTTCCCATGGGACGTTAGGGCTGCTGGGTAGTGTGCGGGGTGGTGAGCAGGTGTCTGCCATAGAAGGCTTGTGCTGCGAGGAAGGTGCCGAAGCCTGGCCCAGGCTAGAGTGCTATTGCACACCCATCTGTCGTGCTATCAGGTCAGAGCACCAACACTTTTAGCACTACCAGGTAACTTAGAGTTTCCAAACGTAGCTGCCTTCCAAATGTTAGAGCTAAGACCTGTTCAGGCGTCTGTATTTCAGGAACCTTGATCTTTTCCCTTCCTGGGGATGAGCTTTTCTTTCTAAAATGTCAATGCACAAAGCGTCCCATCAGGTATTCTTTCTCAGGAGGATGAGTTTAACGATCACCCTTCTGGGTAGGTCACCCCACGGGTTCCACAGTGATTCCCTTCCTACCAATATTGTGACATAATTTGTTGTATGCTCGTGAAAAAGAAAAAAAAAAGGAACACAATTCTCACAGGTAATCTGCCATCATCCCTCTATCCATTCATTCATGTGGCAAACCCGAAGACCAGGAGGTTGTATATTCTATTCATGGGCCCAGTGATGAACTTGATTTTCTCACTCACATTCCTGAGGATCGGCTTGGCTTCCTGCCTTTGGACTTTGTCTTCTACTACTGGCTAGAGCACACCCTGCACACACCAGGGTTCATGGCTGAAGTAAGTGTCTCTGGCTTGGTGCTGGGCAGCCCTAGGACACAGCTCATGCTTGATTCCTTCTCCCTTTGCACGCCCGGTGTCTCTGGGCAGCTCCTCTGCACACAGCCCTGGGCCCTGGATCTTCACTCTGGAGCCAGCCAGGCATCCCCCAGCATTACAGAAGGGACAATACTTACGGTGCCTTGTCCTGTTACAGATTGTTCAGAGCCCAGTACACCCTGGGCGATACATTTCCTGACTCAATTTATTTCTCAAGTGTGCTTTATATCATCTTTTCATGAGGGACAAGGTTGGGGCTTAGCTTGATCTGTTGGCAGATTGTGAGACATAAATAAATTGCATTTGAATAAATCTGGAAAACAAGAAATCTCCTTCTTTGTCATCCTCACCCCCCACTGCCCAGTGTCAGAAATGCCTGTGATCCCAAATTGCTTAATAAGCCAGGAACGATGAAATAGAAATAATTTCTCTTAATACAAATGAATCCTTTCAATGACTAATTTGAAAGAGCACTAATCTACCATGAGAGCTTCTTCGAGACCTGTCTTTGTCACCAACTAGCTGTGAGACCTGCCGCAGTCATTAAACTCTGGGACCCTCTTGTCCGCTCTTTGTAAACAGAGGGCACTGCATGGATATTGTGTAATCCTAAAAGGATGGCGCATCATTAATGATATAACATGAACAAATAGCGAGGCCTTCGATTATATATAATTTTGTTTTTACTATATGGATAAACCTTGATATTTAGAGAGTAACAGAATTATGTTACTCTCTGTATAGCCATTTGCAGTTAATTAGGCAGTGAATCTTAATTACCTACATTAGTTGAGCCTGGTAAAGTAAAATGAAACCGTTTCCACACAGTCTTCCAATCTGCCATTAACAGCAGAAACCGAGAGTCAAATATTCATACACTTGGTCAGCGGCCACTGACTCTGGGGTGTTTTAATTCATGACTACACTTTCATCCCAGCCTAACATAGTTTCTGGGAGAAGCCTCGATCTCCACTCTCAAAAGGAGGAGGAGACAAACAGAGGACTGTGTGCTCTCCCACGCCCCCACAACATGTGAAATGGCAATTCTTAAAAATCTTTGCTCAGGCTATTAAACAGCTGACTCTATGACACTTCTCTCCCTTAATGATTAAATTGTTCATCAGTGACTATCTCCGCCTGAAAGTGTTGTCAAAGTAGTGAAATATCTCGGAGTCAGCCCAGCCTCATTATGAGAGCATGTCTCAGGCGATCTGGAGGTGGATGTGGCACTTCTTAGACCCCTTCTCCACTATTTAGAGCAAAGGCACTTAGAGAGCTACCCAATTCTCTCATCATGTGGCCCATTTTGCTGCTAGGAAAACAGTCTTGGAGGGGTTGAATGTTTTACCCAAAGTCATGCAGCAGCTAGTAGCAAACCTAGCATGAGAATCCAAGCTTCGGACTCCCAGTCCATTACCAAAAAGTGTATGCTAGGTTTGATGAAGTGGAATTTAAAATGCAGGGAGTGGAAAGGATAGCATTTCAAAAGAAGATGAACTAAAAAAAAAAAAAAAAAAAAAATCCCCAATGGGCTCTAAGTCTTTTGATGCAGGCAAAGCACTGGAAATGGATCTTGGTTAAGCTTCCTTTTGCAGCTGTACAGACTTGGACTTCTCCTTTGTACCTGGGAACATGGTGCATTATTCATGCAAACAGAATCTATTTGTTCTGAGACGTTGCAGAGAAGAAAAAAAAAAGTTAATGGCAAAATTAAGGGAACAAGTGATCTCGGCTGCGCTTTGGCACAGAAACCTTCAACATCTAAAGTTAGATGTGGAAACCCTCCTTGGGAAAGGAGCCTGAATGAAGACTTTAATGAGAGCAGACCTATTGACGCATCTGGAAACCTACCGACTGTTCCTTACGTCCAGCGCTATGGTGGCTCTGGTGTCCCTGCCTTTCAAGCTTTCAGGTATTTAAGTATTAGACATCTCAGTCAAAAAGATGTGGAACCTAGTCATTCCGCAAAATAGGGGCACCTGGGTGACTCAGCCAATTAAACGTCTGCCTTCAGCTCAGGTCATGATCTCAGGGTCCTGCGATCGAGGCCTGCATCTTCTCCCTCTGTCGCTCCCCCTGCTTATGTTCTCTCTCTCTGTCAAGTAAATAAATAAAATCTCATATAAATAAATAAATAAATGTGCAAAATAAATACTGTTTGCCTGCTGTGAGATATTAGAATGGTTTGGATCAGGGAGGTTAGAGGAGTTTATAAAGTGGAGCCATCATGGTAGCACCACTCAGGGGTTAGTAGGCACCTGCTTCAAGTTGGGGCACCTGCCAGGGAGCGCAGGCTCTCCAACACGTGGGCAGTTTCTCAGGTGATCTGCAGCCACCGGTAGCTGACTCACTGGAGACCCTGGACAAAATGCAGATGTACAGGCCCTGTTTCGGGGCCGCTGGATATCCTGGGGATGTGACATGGCTCACCTGCTTCCTGGGGGCTCCCAATCCAGAAGACTGCTGTACAGGAGGCAAATTCTGAATTGCTTTATTCGAAGCTGCTTACTGCATTTGATGTATAGAACTTAATATGGGCTGCAAAGATGGTTGGAGGCAGGTTTGTGACTGGCCTTGTTTTCGGTGCCTGGTAGTTGGGGCTTAACTCCCCAGGAATTAGGTAACAGGCCACCATCTTGGAGCAAAGTAGAGCATGAGGCTTGGTTTTTAACTCTCGTGGCAGTGGGAAATCCAGGCAGCAGTGAGAAGACCAGTTCAGTAATTCAGAATTAGTTCTTAGTGACTATTTCTCATCAATTTATATTGCTGCAAAATCACTGAAGAGGAAAGGGAATTTCTGATATCATCTATATAGTATAAGCTTCTCCCTCTCCCTGAAGAGAAAGGCTTGGAGGGGGCTTCTTTCTCTGCTTGTTTGCCCTTTCTACCTGTGGAGAAGTAGCTAGCCTGATTAGGGCAGTTATGACCTCATTTAGTCCAGTGGTTCTCAGATTTTCGTGTGCAGCAGAGCTACCTGGAGGGCATATGAAACTAAAGACTGTTGCCCACCCGTCCCCACCCCCCTCTGGAATTTCTGGTTTGGTGGGTCTGGGTTGGGGCCCATAAACTTGAGCTTCTGGCAGATTTCCAGGTGATGCTGATGCTGCCTAAGCAGGAATCCCACTTGGAGGACCACTCCTTTCCCTGGCAGTCTCAGGAAATAGTAAGTTTTGTTTTTCTGTTGAGTTTTTAAATAAAATAATCTCATTCAATAGAGAAGGAGAGAGGCAGAGGTTGGGGCTGCTGCCCTTTGGTTTGTGGCTGGGGAAGGTGGGCTCTGCTCAGGGCTGAAGGACTCTGTGGGCTGTGGGGGAAGAGGTTCAGCTCTAAAACCAGATCCTGGCTTAGAGATGGGCTTGGGCCTATGCTTGAGGATGGGGAGCACTGTACCCACTGTGGCTGTTCTTCATTCCTGTGGCATAAGTGATGACCCTCCAGGAGGTCCAGCCTGTCTGAGGAGGCGCTAGCTCTTCTGGGCTTGGGATAGGGAAGGGGAAAAGGGGTTCAGATCATCCTGGTAGCGCCTACCATGACCCCTGAGCTCTGCATTCAATGTTGTCCCAGTGTCTTCCAGGTTAAGGAGTCAGTGAGTTATTCTTTGCTTTTTTTTTTTTTCTTTTTTAAATGAATTAAATTCATTTGCTACTGCCTTTATTCTCATTGTGGGAGGCCCCTCTCTAGCTTTTCAGTCTAAGACCACCTATGTAAGACCTGCCTCAGGGCACAGCTGCTTCACTTACGTGAGGTTAGACTACAAGTAGCCCAGATCAACAAGTAGGAGCTCCAGTTTATGTTTATCATTTGATACTTCTGTTCTCGGGCTTTCTAGACAGGAAGAGAACAAGAAGGGCCAGGAGTAGGATTTGGGCATCAAGCATCTCCGTGTACTCCTTGTGCCACTTAGAAAGAAGTCTACCCTCTGGAGCATCTGAGTACTTGCTCACATGAGCTCATGTGCCAAGCTTTGACCTAGAAGGTTGCAGTGCATGACACTGCAGTGACAGGCTGACATTGTATTACTGGGACCTCAAGTTACAAAACACAGTTGAATTGAGCATCCAGAACATTAGCACGTGCTGTTTGGCCTTTAGATTGTTAGCACTAGGGCTTTGACAGAGAGTGCTAGGTCACCTCTCCCAAATTCTGTCTCTGTTTCATTTTGTATTTCATCCAGGGAAAGCCTTGGCCTCCTTCAGTTTCCAGAGGTTGTGGATTCCTATCTACAGGTTCTCAAGTTGGTTCTAGATTGTTCCCTTCATAAGCCCTGAGAGCAGGTGTAGGTTTCTGAGACCAGTGCTGAGATCAATTACAGATAAATGGTGCATTTTAAATCAATGAACAGATGAAAAGGAGTAAGATTTCCTCTATCAGCAGCGTGTCATCTTGGTGGGTGGAGACAGGAAAGCATATGAAATGGAGAAAGCATTCAAACCTCCTATGTCTGGAACAGACGGCTTTTAGGAATGGGGTTTGGTCAGTTACGTTGGAGTAGAATTAGTTCTTAAGAAAACAAGTTTTTGTGGTTAAGTCAGAGAGGAGCAGTTGAAAAGTGAGGGAGAAACTGTAGGAAGATGCACCCATTGAGATAGAAGAAGAGCAGGAAGGGCATTTTCTTAACCCAGAGGCTTAGGACTGACTCAGAGAACACAGATGTGAATGGGAGAAAGCACGCATCCAGATCTAAGTGCTTTTAAAGGAAGAACTAAAAGCGAAAGGGTAGTTTGGTAGTTGCCCCATCAGAGGTTGCATTTCTCCCCTAAAATTTTAGTCACGTTAAGCAGTACATTCTGTGTGGACCAGAATGTTTCCCAGAGAAGCATTGTTGAGAGACTTCTTGGCAGCATGGCAATGGGGTGGGTCAATCGTAAGAGCAAACGGGAGCCTCCCTAAAGCCTGGGACAGCATAGGGTGAGGGTGGTTATGTGGTATCTGCTCAGACAGCTAAGAGAATCACAACACAACATATTTATTTAGTTTTCAAGGTAACACAACAACTTGTGCCAACAGGTATGGTGTATGCTGTGAGGGGAGCGTGGCTAGGACATCGGTGGAGCAGAGGGATTTAGGACAGATGACAGAGTTTCAGCCGGAGAGGCCAACATGACTGAAATTAGGCCTGGATTTCCTATAAACAGCCGGGGAGAGATCTTCTGGGTGCTGGGCTGCCTTTACTTTCGGCAGGCCTGGAACTGACCAAGTTCTTCCCTCTCAGGCCGGGGGCAGCACAAGATAAAATCTCGAAGGAAGTGTGCTTGGGCAGGGAGCAAAGAACAGGGAAGGAGAGCACGATGATCCAGCAAACGGGGTTAGCTCCACAGGGTTAGAAGAAAGAGAATCAACTTAGAAAGTAGGTTAGAATTTCTCTAAGCTTCACTTGGCCCGCTGAGAAGGAGGAGGAAAACAGAGGAACCAGAGCACTCAGAGACTTACCTTTATGTGATAGAAAAATGAGGAAAGAAGGAAATTGTACTGCTAGGAAAATAGAACAGGTTAGTCAAAGCCTGGAAAATTCAAAAGTTGAGGGATGCGAAGATTTGCAGGGAGAGCGTGTGGTCTACAGGCACATTGATTTTTTTTCTGGCCCCCAGCGGTGCACATGCATTTTTGGAAGTTCATGAATCTGCTGAGGGTCATTTTAAACTGAGACAAAGGTAGAGAACCAGCAGACTACCCCTAAGAGATACGTTTCCCAACCCCTTGTAACTCAAGAGCAAGAGGTCGAAGGAGTAGCCACTAATACACAGGAATGAGATATTCCTTGACCTCTTGCTGGGGGTGCACAGCAGCTCAGGGAAAGCCACGCCAGCCGAGAAGTGGCTTTGGTGACCTGCCTGTTACAAACCTCACAAGTGCCAGGAAACGTCCCAAGACTCCACACCTCTAGACAGAGCCGGCATGGTTCAGTGTTGAGGCCAGGCACCTGCTGTTCAGGAGAGATGGGATTTAGGGGGGGGCCAGATCCTAAGAGGGAGTGTCCAACTGTGATTGCATAAGTCTTTTAAGAAGTTAGGTTAGTTCTAGGACGGGGGAGGCTCTGTGATGGAAGTTTTTCCCCCCTCCAAGAAATCAGAGGGTCACCGTTAACCTGTCGATAGAGGATCTCTCCTTACTGATTTTCCGTTGGGACCCTTGGGATACAGAACAGCATCCAGGCACAACCGAAACCCCAAGTCTTTTCTCCCTTTCCCAGCATGAGGCCCCTGTTGCAGTTCATGGTGGAAACAGCACGTGAGGCTGCGGGGCTCTGATGCGGGTACTGGGATCCAGCCACAGGGCTCAGCCGCTCTCAGGCTGGCATTTGTTTTGTGCTCTCTGTACGTTTTGTCGGCCTGAGTGTGGTGCCGTGACATTCTTGTGTGTCCTTCTGGCCGATTAGAGCAATGCCCCCACGAGATACCTGGAGCTGCACTCAGTTTTGGAGGTGCTAACAGTGTACCTGTTCCAGCAGAGGGTGGCCCGGGCTGCGTCCTCTGCCAAAGAACCCAAACTGCCTCTGGGTCAGACACATCTGGCTGAGGGGAAACGCAGTGGGGAAGTAGGGGACCTACTAGTTTCTAGACTAGGATAAGACATACAAAAAAAAAAATTCTAAAAAAAAAAAAGAAATTACAAATGCGGTGGCTTAAAATGACACACGTTTATTGTCTTACGGTTCTGTAAGTGCAAAAGGAACGTTAATCAGTTAACTTCACTGGGCTGAAATGAAGGTGCTGGCAGGCCTGCGTTGCTTTCTTGGGGTTCTAGGAGAGTCTGTTCCTTTACCTGTTGCAGCTTCAAGAAGCTGCTCACAGTCCTTGGTATAAGGCCCCTTTCCTCCCCCAGCACAGCCAGTAACTTTATGCTGAGTCCCTGTCGTGCTGCTGCCTCTCTAGTTCTAACCTTCTCTTCCTTCTCCCTCTTCGCTTTTTATGGACCCTTATTGTTATATTGGACCCATCTAGACAATCCCCATCTTAACATAAACTGATCACCCACCTTAATATTTTTTAAAGATTTTATTTATTTTTTATTTTATGTATGTATGTATGTATTTATGTATTTATTTACTTTTAAAGATTATATTTATTTATTCAGGAGAGACACAGCGAGAGAGGCAGAGACATAGGCTGGGACTCAATCCGAGCCCCCAGATCACGGCCTGAGCCAAAGGCAGACGTCAACCACTGAGCTACCCAGGCGTCCCAGCAACCTTAATTTTACCCATGATTCTAGTACTTCTTTGCTGTGTAAGGTAATGTATGCACAACAGGTCCAGGGATTAGGATGTGGACATGTTGAGAGTATGTGTGGGATAATCTGCCTCACACAGGGAGCCAAGGAACTTTGAGTTCAGTTCTCTAAAGTTTAACTGACAAGGCAGAGATTATTGTATTTTTTTTTTTTATTTCTTGTCTTTGGAATGCAACAATCAGGAGGGCCATAATTCATGTTTGAGGCATTTGTATGCTACCATTCATTGTGTATCTTGTAGATCATATTTGAATGATATGGCTGGACACACCATGAAATGAGGCATAGAACAGGCCATGTATTTTTGGCTTAGGATGCAGCGTGTCGTGATGCTGATTTAACTCATGTCCTATTCTGATTCTTTTCAAGGGCCTCTGGGGACAAGAGGTGGACTGCCCTGGTCATAGAAGGAGTTGTAGGTCTGTGCTCTTAGGCAGAAGGGGGATCTCTCTGTGCACTGATGATCTTCACCTCATCAGCATGAAGTGAGTGTGTGTGTGTGTGTGTGCGCGCGCGTGCTCACGCGTGTGTTCATGTGTGTGTGCACGTATGTTGGGGAGGAGTCCCATTTGTCCTCAGGCTTATGTAGCATTTTCCAATCAACTTTATTAAGAAACCCTACATGGATGGTTCTTATCAGTTTCTAACACTAATAAAGCTGTTGCATTTCTGACAGCATTGTTGCTGTTGCATTTCAAAACTAACAGCATTGATTCCCATTGGCTGTCAGTTCTTTGAAATTACCTTCAAGGGTTAAACCTGGTGGGATAGAGGGAGAGTCCTTGGCACCCAAACCTGCAGCACATCTAGGAGGGAAATAGAGATCTTTAAAGCAGAAGCATAATGATGATTTTACAACACTTCTCCCATCCGACCAAAGCTGTGACCTAAATTAATATCCACAGCTTTGTAAACACATATGCATTTTTATGGAATCTTAACCCACAGTGCTGTGATCTTCATCATTATCATCTTTGTTAGAAGCAGATGGCAGCAAAGTGTTGCCTACACATTTAGATAATATTTAAATAATTCCTGGAGAAACAGTCAGGCAGCCTAATCAATTCTTTGAGGAGCTACAGTGGGAGTTGGAGGGGCAGGGGGTGTGTTTAGCAAACAGTTCCTCTAAGAAGTAAATCTGTGGGCCAAGGAGATAGAGCGTCTTTGATATTGAAAAATGGAGCCCTTTATTCTAAAATCCCATCAATGTCATTGGGGTACATTTTTAAAATCTACTCTATTTGCTATTTGCCTATTACAAAAACTTATGATTGCTTATACATTTGGAAAATACAGAAGAGCAAATACATACACAAATGTATTCCAATTCCCAACCACTCAGGAGGAAAAATACGCTGTTGAGAATGCAGTGAACATGCTTTTATTAGATACAGTCCAGCTTGTCCACTCAGATGTCTGTCCTCGAACCTCTCCCCCGTGGACATTCTGGGGCCTGTGGGATTAGCTCCCAGAAATTCCCACGTTGGTGTCTTTCCTTGATGCACCAGCCAAAGCCCCACACATCAGCCAAGGCCTCAGGCATCAGCCAAGCTTTGTTTCCTGCGGCCCCTCTTCCAAAATTGCAAATCTCAGTATCCTGAAACATTTGTTATACTTTTGTTGCATCCCTTGGGCCAGGCAGCCTTGAAGGCAGGAGCCACTGTGTGCTCTGAAGATAGATTCTAAGGAATTGGGCTCGACTCTGTTGATCTGCTGAGTATTTGTTATTTTCTGAATTCAACATATTTTTCAGGTGTTTTTTTTTTTTTTCTTTTGATAACACAAGATGTTTTGAACTCTGTGAATCATTTATTTACTTATTTTTTTAAGAGACAGAGTGATAGGAATAGCCTATGCCTATAATCTCTTTTCTAGATGAAGCTGAGTCAGAATAAGTTGACTTCCTCCTTCCCTCCCATCACTATTTTTTGCTTCTTAATACAGGTTAAAAAATGAGCAGAAAGACTTTTTTGCATATTGTTTTGGGGCCCAATTACAAAAAGTTAGCTGCTGCAACAACTCATTTTTTGAGTTGTTGGAAGTATTCTGAAATGAAATACATTTTAAAAACTTTTTGTTATTTCAGGGCCTACTTGCTTGCTTTTCTTTCTTTTTCTTTCTTTCTTTCTTCCTTCCTTTCTTTCTTTCTTTCTTTCTTTCTTTCTTTCTTTCTTTCTTTCTTTCTTTCTTTCTTTCTTCTTTTCTTTCTTCAGTCTGCTTCTTTACTGGTTGCCTAGGTATTTTTATCTCTGTTCAACAGTTATTAAAAAATTTTTATAGCAAACTGTGTCGAGAATTAAGTATTTTCCTGGACAAGCAAAAATATTTTGTCTAGTGATCATTTTCAAGTGCTGTTTGATTTTTTTCAGGATTCTTGTGGTGTTGACAAATTAGGGTTTATTTCCTATTTCCTGGGGAGGAAACGTACCAGAATGTTTCCTAATTTTATTTCCCTTTCTTGTCGAATGTATTTTTGACTTACAACACACGTAAGCCCTTGTGTTATACTGGTGGGTGGTTACTGCAGAGACCTCAAGGACACAACAGCTAGTGAATGGCAGACCTGAGACCAGAGCCAAACAACCTTGCTCCAAGTCCTTTGCTCTTGGCACTCACTTTGCTTTGTATCCAAAAGGACTAAAATTGTTTCCATTAGGGTGACTAAGGAAACAGAAAAGATTCTTGACTGGAAAGCTTTTACTGTAGAGGAAATTCTTTTTCCTTTTTGAAAAGCTTTAAGCTGCAATGTTGACTTTTACTCCATAACCATGACCAAACTCATCAGTTCCTCAGCGGAGAGCATGCTGGGAGGACGAAGGAGAGAAATGAACACCATAATGTTTTCCCGGTGCTGAAGGGTCCTCTGTGAAATGTAATTTCCTAGAGATTGTTATTAATTAATTCAACCAATATTTATTAAGCACTTGCTCTGTGTCAGAGACTGTTCCAGTTCAGGAGATAAAACAATGAACCAAATAGGCAAACAGCCCTCCCTCCTGGAGCTTGTACTTCAACAATGGCCTTGGTATTTTTATTTTTGTTAATATTCCTGTTTAAGGTTGCCTTCAGCCCCACTTATCTGAATTCTATCATTGTAACTGATATATTTGGTGGCTGAACAATCATTACTGGTGCTGGCTGCTTACAGCATGTCAGGCACCATGCTGAGTGAATCACGCAGAATCTCATTCGATCCTCGTAACCACCCATATACCAGGATGGCATTATAATTTTCATTCTATATCATTAGTACATAGTGGATCCAGGATTTTAAAAAAAAACAGGTCTATCCTCCTAAAGCTGTGGTCTTTCTTCACCACTGTCCATGCAGGTTTACCTTAAAAACAGTTGTCTTAGATTGCAGGTCCAAGAAACTAGTTCAAAGTGAAAATTAAAATTGCTTTGGTTTTGTAACAGGTAAATTCAAAGTATATCAGTTCTTATTTTTTAAAAAGATTTTATTTATTCATGAGAGACAGAGAGAGAGAGGCAGAGACACAGGCAGAGGGAGAAGCAGGCTCCATGCAGGGAGCCCAACACAGGACTCGATCCCAGAATCCTGGGATCACGACCTGAGCCGAAGGCAGACGCTCAACTGCTGAACCACCCAGGCATCCCCTATATTAGCTTTCAAATCAAAAGGATATATTTGTCCTTTAAGTCCTATTGTGAGGCAGGTGACTTAGCAGTGCAAACTTCAGAGCAGCTCCATGAAGTACATCTCCTGACTTTTCTAATTTATCGTGTATGTCTCTGTTACTGTTAAAAACTATGCAGGCAACAGCTATAAGCAGTTGTCTTCAGTCCTTTGTGGCTGATCAAGGGCAAGAGTTGAAAATAGGGTCCAGTCCTCATGATTCTGACCACGTTTTTACCATAGCTTTGGAAATAATAGTGGGGTCCAGATGGCAGAGGAGGTTAAGATCACCACAGATGTGCAAACAGGTGGTATGAGTGGGCAAATTAGTAAAGCATGTCAGGTAATATTAATAGCTACTAATTATTGAGGGATCCTCCTATTTTAGGCATTCTCACTCAGGGGAATGACATACATTATCTCATTTAATCCTTCTGGCAGCCCAATCTGAGATGTGATTGATGCTGAGAGCAAAGAACTGGCTTGTGTTTGCACTGCTTGTGGGTCAGGATTGAACTCCAGGTAATTTTAATTCTCCACTATATGACATTGTCCTGAGGATTCTAAAGGGGCAGGTTAAGCCAGGCTGGAGAGATGGGGAGGAAGGCTGCTTAGGAGTCATCCCTCTTTAGCTGAGTAAAAATTCCTGCTAACGTTTTTATCCCACTTACATCACTTGAACGTTTCAGGTATGATACGACGGTTTTGACCATGGACTTCCTTATACTGGGCTGAGCTGACCTGTATCACATTAGTGATTATAATTATCTACACAATCAGTTTTAATGATCACATTTCTCTATTGCATGTGTTAGCATCATTCGTATTTATATACACATGTTATTCTATTCATTTTCCTTGTGGCAGCCACAGAATGCTGAGGCTTGCTTTCAAAGTTGTCTTTTTCTTCTTGTATCTTGTCTCGTATTCTACTATTGAACCAGAAAGAAATTATGTAAGGCAAGATTTCATGATATTCTCATTTAGAGAAAAAAATACATTCAGAAAAAGATACTAGGTACCTTGGCCTTTATCATGGAAGCTTTTATTATGAAGTCAACTAGAAACCATAATCTATTTGGCCACAACGTACCCAACCTATGCCCAGAGATAACGGCTAATCTTTACTGCTCTGTTATATGAATCAGAAAAAAGCACCCCCCTCTATATTTATACACTGCCAGGCAAGAGGAAGTGCTTTGCTGAGGAGAAGCAGGTACCCCTTCATCCAGTTGGATGCAGCTCTGAGCCAAGACACAAGCTTGGCAGGTGGGAAGAGGGATGGATTGCGGCCAATCTACTGGGAAACTTTGTGAAGCACACGGATGGTGCATTCATGCACTGTGGTCTTGCCTGAGGCTATCACCGCCATGGCTAGATAGATATAGGCCCTTTACCCCCATTGGGGAAATAACAGAATGCTGAGTATTTTTCCTTCATTTCTCATAGTCTTAAAATCACCTGTTAAGGAGGTAATAAGGAAACAGACCAGAAGTTAAGAGCGCACGGCTATTAAGTGCGGGAGCCAGGATTCAGACTGAGGTCTGATTAATTCTAAAGTCTGGCTTATTCTGGCTGACAAACTATCACTTTATCTGTGCACTGAAAAAAATGTTGAAATTTTGTTGGGTAGCACAATTAGCATTTATGAAAAAAGTGGCAAGCAGAATCCTTCATTATTTGTGCACATCACACATCTCCCCATCTCTTCACCTTTGTTCAATCTCTTTCTACAATGAGGAATTCCTTTTCTTCTCATTTTTGTGGGTTCAAATCCTAGCTATTCTTCTAGATTTTGATCTCATGCTACTCTCTCCATACAGCTTGATTTTTTTATTTACTTCAGTATGGAAATAATATCACTTTTCCAAATCACCAAAGCACATTTTTTTCTACCCTCATGGGTCTGATCTTGTTTGAAATTCCATTACAGCTGGACACCTATATGCCTTCCCCCCCCCCCAAATTGGGCTGTAAATTCTTGGATGCTGGCACTATGTACAATTTGTCTTGTTACCACTGCCTGGCATAGTATAGGACCTCAAGTTTGGTTGACTAAATACATGATTGAGGGGCAGCCCGAGTGGCTCAGCAGTTTAGCGCCACCTTCAGCCCAGGGCATGATCCTGGAGACCTGGATCAAGACCCACATCAGGCTCCCTGCATGGAGTCTGCTTCTCCCTCTGCCTGTGTCTCTGCCTCTCTCTCTCTCTCTCTCTCTTTCTCTCTCTGTGTCTCTCATGAATAAATAAATAAAATCTTTAAAAAAATACATGATCAAATTAATTAATTATTCCTCAACACTAATCAGGGCTTATTTTTTAAACAATGGTATTCAAACCACCCATACAATTGGAAATAATGACAAAATTTGGATAAAATATTTTAAAGGAAACCTTTAAATATCAAAGAGCCGACATGGCAAATGTTATGGGTTGAATCGTACCTGCCCCAGATTCAAATGTTGAAATCCTAGTCACCAGTAACTCAGAATGTGACTTTATTTGTAAACAAGGTCACTGCAGTTAGTTGTGAAGAAACTAGAGAGAAATGATGCATTACCCAGAGGAAGTGACAGTTTGAACAGCCCCAGATTTCGTATCTGAAACCATGGAGGCCAGCAGAAGTAGCACAAAATATTTCAAGTGCTAAAAGAAAAGAACTTCCAATTCTGGATTTTATATGCAGCAAAAATATCCTTCAGGAATGAAGGGAAAATACAAACATTTCCAGAGGAAGGAAAACTAAGAGAATGTGTTGCTTGCAGAAATACCCTTGAAAAATGACTGAAAGGAGTTTTGCAAAGAGCAAATGACAAGAGAAAGAGGCTGGTCTATAGAAGAAGGAAGAACAATAAAATGTGTAAACCTAAAGATAATATAATAGGCTATCCTCCTGTACATGAATTTTTAAAAATTATGTTCTGTTGAAGCAAAAATTCTAACATCTGATCTGGGGCTCAGTGCATGTAGAGGAAATAAGTCATTTATATTTTAAAGGCAGGATGAGTAAAGGGACCTATGTGGAGCTAAGATTTCTGTATTTTGCTTGAGTGAAAAAATGTCCATGTAGAGACATATAGACAGTTTAATATGTTACATATGTATATTGTAATTCCTAGATTGACCATGAAAATTACTATTCAAAAGTGATATTTAAAAATGATGAAGTGAGATTAGCAAGGTATTTGAATGTGTGTGTCTAAAGGGGTATAGCCATACCAGCTACTCCCACATTTGCAGGAAAGGATGGACACAAGAGGCTAGGTTCAAGTTCTGGCTCAGCCTCCTGCTACCTGTGACCTTAAACAAGGTCAGTAACCCATTGGAAGGCAAGAAGAAGGATATATGGAAATGAAGAGCAGAATAAGCAGAAAGCAAATAAAAGGGCACATTTAAGCCCTAATGAATCAATATTTAATTTAAACATTAATGGTCTAAATACAGATTAAAAGACAGATTAGTAGAGTGGATAAAAAGGCGCCTGGGTGGCTCAGTCAGTTAAGTATCTGCCTTCGGCTCAGGTCATGATTCCGGGGTCCTGGAGTTGAGTCCCACATTGGGCTCCCTGCTCAATGGGAAGGGGAAGTCTGCTTCTCCCTCTCCCTCTATCCCTCTCCCATGCTTGTGCACTCTCTCACATTCTCTCTTTCTCTCTCCCAAATAAATTAATAAAATATTTAAAAAATCATAATGTATAGGTAGGCTTGAAGTTGAAAGGATGGAAAAATGTGTCCTGCAAATATAAGACACCCATTTCATGGCACACAGGGCAGGGGGGTGCTTGAACCTCTGAGAGGTGATTAATTTTACACTTTGGTAACTTAGATGTGCAAATTGTAAATTTTAAGAAAATGGCTAAAATAATTACAATGGCGTATGTAATCTCCAAACCAGCAGAAGAAAAAAATACAATGAAATAGCCAACTTAAAAGAAGTGAGAAGGAGAACAAGTTTAACATAGGACAGGTGTGATAGAAAGATGGATGTGGGAATGGACTCTGAAGGGGAAAGGCTATAATGGATGGTTTCTAAAGAATTGGCAATGTGGTAGTTCCACAAGGGATCTCTTTAATATATGTTTTATATGCTGTAATGATATTCTGTGATCTTAGGTCTTATTTTTTATTTATTTATTTTTTTTAACGAAAGTAAAACACAGAAACCCACTATTGTTTCTCATACTTTCCAAGAAGAGTCAAAACAGATTTAGTCTTCTCAATTAGGTTTCATCCTGTTTCTAGGACATCTTAATTTAAGGTAGGCACTAAGAAATAGCTACATTATTAGAATGGTTATTTAATAAATCCATGTGGCATGAATTCTCTATCACATTTGCCTATAATTGGGTTCATTTATATCCTGTTTTACTTTGACTAATTTGATTTAATTATTCTTGAATTATTCTGCATTGTCCTATAAATGTGATCTTCAGAGTATTCCTCTCATGTAACAAAGGTAGTTTTTATAAATTTAAGTATAGAAGAACTACAATCCCATTTGTCCTTCCAAAAACCTTTGATGAGTTCTTTTAAAATCGATTCAGTTAATATTTATAAGGTATTTTAATATCATAGTGACATGCACTCTTTTCAAAAAATGATATCAAAGTTACCTATGGTTTTAAGCATTTTTTACATAATGAAGATAATTTAAAACTCTTTAGATCACAGGAGTATTTCAGATAACCATCTCCTGTGAGCCTCACAGCCACCTCAAGCAATCAGAGAGGACAGTACTTTTATCCCTATTTTACAGGGAACAGCATGGGACTATGGAACTTTAATATAAGGCAAACATTTGTAATTTTCTTTTTTGACTTTTAGAAAATATGTGACATTTTATAGTTTGATCGTACATTGTATTTCCATAGAAATATCGCATGAAAAATAAAAACTAAAATAAGTAAACTTAAGAGAATATTGTTGTATCAAGTACATTTTCGTAAGAACTAAAACTTTGGGGCACAATAGCCAAGTATGCAGTGAAAATGTACTGAAGACTTTTAGATTGCTTTACTGAGTTGATCATTTGAGTAAAATGGTAAAAATATGAGGTGACCTTCCCATTCAAAGCTGATCTTATCAGCCTTCTGTAAGCAGAACCCTCAATTAAGGAAATCCATTATTAAGATACTATAAAAAATACAGGTTTGCAGCATCTCAAATTCTAGAATTCCATAGAATTTTAGAGCAAAAAAGGATCTTTCAGATCTGCTACTACTATGAAACTTCAAAGAACTGCAGTATTTGAATGACATTTAGAGATGTTCTAGCCTAGGAGTCTTATTTTCGTCCTGATTTATGAGGAAATTTTCATCAATTCTTAATACATGGAAAAATAGTCATTTTTTCATGAACTCAGTTATATGACATTAAAGAACTTTTTCCCTAATATTTTGATCCATGTTTTTAAGATTGATATTTTTTGTTTTTATTTGAAGAGCTAAAAATTGGCAACCCCATCTTGGCTTCCCCCTATCCTCCTTTGGTTGTGTGTTAGGGAATTTAAAGAGTCTGTGGTATCAAGCAATTGGAGTCTAAGAGATGTTAGCCACTGCTGGTGTCTCCTGAATAAAGACAGGTGAGCTGAGGGCCAGAAGTGGTAGATGACATGCTCTAGGTCATTAATTGGAACCACATCCCCTGATTCCCAGGCCAGGTCTACCCTAGCTCTGTGTGCCACCTCAGAAAGCATGGGCTAGCTGCTTCTCTTCTGTGCCAAATCCAATAGCCCATTAAAATTCTATGCACTCATTCATAGACATTAAAAATTAAAAATCTATCCCTTTTGTCAAGTACTTTTCCTTTTATTAATTATTGAATCACAACAGACTCAATTGATTAATAACCCTTGTTACACGCATTTCCAGCTTATTGATAAGGTCCATCCAGGTACTACAGTGTATATGAAGGAAAATTTATTTAAAAATTATTAGAGCATTTAAAATGAAGGTAACTAAAACTAAGCCAGTCGCAACAGGAGAATCGCAGGAAATTCATGAGGGGGGAAATTACTTTCAATGGTAATTTTAAGTAGATTCACTCTCCAGCACTGAGCCTACAGAAGACAGCATCTTAAATACAAATTTTATCCTCGGATGGCAGAAAAACTGTTAAACAGCTGGAGTCCAGGAAGGAGAATGGCCTTGAGTCGGGTGGAATTCCGAAGCGTGCTGTAAAAATAAGCGACTGATATTTTTATTTATATCATTTATCTTGAAAGGGAGACAAGTAAATATTTAAAAAAAAAAAAAGTCAATAATTTTCTTTTTATTTGTTCAGACAAATGAAAAGGTCACTAACCAAACTCCTGCTGTTGATGTGCTCCAGGGAGACAGGACCACTGCAGTGGTTTTTTTAGCCTTATAATTACTGCTGGTCTGCAAAGAGCATGCACATTTACATAAGATAGAACAATGTGTTATCAATACAACAAAACGCAGGATGCTACAGCTGGAGCTGGCAAAATTAGCTGGACCTATGGGGGAATTAAGTCTTTTAGCCTGTACTAAGTGTTCCCAGGATGCCTAGAAAGTAGACATTTTGGAGGTTGATGATAGGAACAGATTTTTCCTGTGATGCCTACCATTTCTGCAGATGGTACATACAAGGTGCAGCAAACGAGCCGCAGGAAATTAGAAGTCATCCCTTATTTTGCTTCGATGCGCTAATATTTGACAAATCCTTTTCAGTCAGTGTCTCAGAGCATCTCTGTAATAAAATGCACAGTAGCTCAGGTAGGGGAAGTGAGGTTGTCAAGGGGCATGCTCAAAGAAAGCCACTCAGGGAGGAAGTGGTTCGAGGGGAATAGAAACTTAATGTCTCCAGACTCATCCTTTCTTGTTATGCCCCAAATCAGACACATCATTTGTTTTTCAGTGTCTTAAGAAGTGTTTGCATCTTGAAGTTTTCTCTGCAAGCATATTCAGTTTATCTGGAAGACGACCATTAATTTCTCCTGAATGCCAGTCATGACTGTGTGCTCTTACACTTTGAGTCTTGAAGCAGCAGTGTTGCAGTTGACAGGGGTGAAGTTAAGTAATTGCCCTGAACCCAGCTCAGATCCAACCCCAACATTTGGCAATTGTGTCTCCAGGCTTCCAGCTGAGTTTCCCATCACAGCCTGCACCTTCTCAAAGCTGCTTTAACAGAGAGGACAGTCACGGTAGCCTTGTCTGACCCTCAGAGGGCTGAACAGATCAGTAAGTGCCAAGAACTAAGTTGATACCCACAGTATTAGAGGCCTAGTGTGGCTCCATGAATAAATAAATCAGTGGCCTACCCCAAGCTGTGCACGGCTCCGCTTCAGTTAGGCTGGGATTTCTCCAGCACTGGCGGTTTGCCCTTTCTCTTTGTCTGGCCCAACTTTAGCACTGTCAGCAAATTTCTTGAGTTCTGTTCTCTTGTGAAGTTGCCTGTTACTTCTTGGTATCTTATCAACTTCTAGGGAGATTTCTTTCCCTCTTGTATTTGCCTAACGATACTGTGACCTTGGAGGCCAACTTTTACTATATTCCATTTATATTTTAAAATACATGTGAATGAAGTTCAGCATTTATCTGCCCCAAACTCTCAAGACTTCTGCCTCCTTATTCTGCTTTGTGATTGTCCCGGGTTCCAGAGAAAATCTTGACATGGGTAAGGATCTCGAGAGAGATGAAGAGTTCAGCTCACAGATTCTTGATTTAAGATCTATTCAGTTACAAGTGCCTTGATTTCAGAGAGTTCATCTCTGAGTGGTAGCAGAGTAGAGCAGAAAGGGTATGAGCCCTGAAATGTGGAGCTTGGAGCTGCGTCCCAGTTTCACTGCTAACTCCTTTCTGTAACTCTGGGCAACACACTTCTCTGTGAGCCTGATGAGTAAGATGATGTCTAAGGACCAGCCCTGGCTGCAGCCATCTGGGGCTTTCCATTATCCTGAAGTCTATAGTAGCAGAAGTGCTCTATCTGAATTGTTGACGGGTAGGTGTCTATTGCTTTGTATCCATGGGAAAGAGGTTCCATTATGGTTTTGGAAAAGATTAGGGTCCATGTTCTTGGAGCATTTTGACAAGTCTTAGAGAGAGGTACCTTATCCTGAACCCTAGAGGTTTGGAAAGGCTCATCAGCTATATTCTCATCTATCTCTAGCTATTGACTAGTTATGGGATAGCAGGGATCTTAATTTTACATTAATGAATCATTAATTACAATTAACTGCTTTTATAGCAGCTAGTGATTATTAGCTTTTTTTTTTTTTTTTTTTTTTTTTTTTTTTAAAGGCTGTTTTAGTTTAAGTAGTTACTGCAGCTTTCCAGGCTAAAAAAGTATGAACTTTTAGATACCTTTAGAGCAGAGCTCTTCATGTCTCCAAATGATCCCATCACTTGAACTTTAGGACAGAATGCATCCTCTAGATCAGGTCACTCATAAAACTTAGCCTTTTCTCAGAGAGCATCAGAAACAGATCAGGTTTAGGAGTGGGATTTGGAGTCAGGCTTTCCTGTCTTATTAGCCCTTGGAGCTTGGAAAAGCTCCATGTTTGAGTTGTTGGAAAATGTAGATGAGATAGAAGACATAAAAGAGCTTAGAAACTGTGAGTAAGTATGCACCACTACCTGTACTAATCCTGCAGAGTCATCTCTCACTGTCCCCTAGGGGATATTTAAGCAAGGACAGCTTCTGGCAGAGAGATCCAGCATGGAGGTAATCCAGTGAAAGATGTGAGGTGCACAGGTGGGTTATAGGTCACACAGTGAAATGGCAGAGGAGCTTTCCAAGAAGAAATGACTCACATTGACTCCTGAGGAGACATGGAGGATGTGAGGTCTCTCTTCTGGCACAGTTTAGGGGTAGGAAGCCTTCAACTCTCTTCCTCTCAGATTCTCGGTGAAGGATCCGTATCCTAAGATGCTTTAGAAACTTTCCTTCCATCTTCTGTATTTCCTGACACCTTTAGGAGAGGACTGGACTCTTGTCATGTCCATAGCCCAGATGTACAGAGAGCATTTGGAGATGGGCTGATGGCCCACTTCTGGGCTGGACCACTAAACTCTCTCTGTACTCTGGGTCCAGTTCAGCAGACTAGCTTCAATCTTCTTGTCTGTCCTTAGGCTAAGGCCAAAGATTATTTCTGCTCCAAAGAGCAGACATCGAGATGATGAAAAAACCAGACCACTGAAGAGTCCCTGTTCCATCAGTCACCATGCACTATGATGATGGCAAGGAATCCACTTGGGCCCAATTGTTGTGTCTCTGACACTGTTCACCAGCCCGTCTTTCTGTTTGCTGCTTCCACTCTGGTTAAGACCCGGTGGCACCTGCTTCCACTCTGGTTAAGACCCGGTGGCACCTGGATTTCTTTCATTTTTTAAATTTTCTTCTCTCTTCTTCATTTTTTTTTTGCTTCTTCATAACTAATAAGGATTATTAGTAGAGTCATTTGTTATATGATCAGTAAGACCAGGCTCCTGTGTGGAAGGAACTCACAGATCAACGCCAATCAAAAGAGACAATACCCCACATGCTGTGGCGGGCTGAAGAAAGGTTTCCAGTGCCAGCTTGAGCAATCAAGGCAAGGTGGGGGATGTATTTGTTTAATTTCTTCCCCTTTGCAGGCTCTGCCTTTACTAGATAGGAGCAGATTTGGGCTATAACTCGAAACTGAGGAGAGCCAGGTAGGATGAGGAAAGGAGAAGCAAGTGCTAAAAATTGGTTCCTTGAGGCAGTGAATGTCTCCTTAACAAACCTAGACCCCAAGCTCTGCGACTGAATTCTCACCAGCTGGGACCATGCCGCTCTGACCAAATCACGAGTGACAGATAAAAGAAAGACCTGAGATGCAAACCACATACCAATTTAGCAAAGGAGCCCTCTCAGGATTTCCTCTAAGGTCCTGAATGCAGAGAAATGATACCATTTCCTGGCTTAATAATGCAAGTTTGAAAATGTTTCAAGTGACCTATTCCATTTGTATTGATTGACTTAACTGTGCGGGGGAATTGCCTTTGGTGGGGATGGGGGTTGTACCATGAAAGGCTTCATACTTTTGTCTCTCAATTTTCCCATTCTGGGATACAAAGCCTTCCCTTTCAGAGGATGAGATGACATTCAGGAAACCAAGCCCCAGAAAGACTTAACATAGTAGATACCATGATGGGCTGTGCTGGGCGGTCAGGGGCCTTCCCTCTCCCTAACCAGCTGGGCTCTCTGGAGCATAGGAAATGAGAATATCAAACCATATGATCACCCAAACTCTTCTGAGATTGTGAATTCTGCTTAACTTTGAGGTATGACTGTTCATCTTCCAAGGGCAACGTTTGGTAGGCAGTAGGGTGGCAGTGGGGCATCTGAGGGGAACCTGGGTGTGCATGGTGGGGAAGAACAGACAAAGACAGGAGAACTACCATGAATAGCTGGTTGTTCCATGAACAGGCATCTTCTTTTTGGATGCCTAGTGCTCAGCTCGATCCATTGAAGTAGTCTAGCATCAGGCGTAGAGGCCCGTGTCATTGTAAACCCCCCTCTATGTGCCCATTCCCTGCCTGGGTGTGCTTGCAGAGTTCAGCTCTGCAGTAAGTTAATTTTTTTCTGTGTGGTCTCGCCCAAGTGGGCAGGTTCCTTGACAAGCTTTGGCTTTCTTTCTTTTCCTCTCTTAAAAAATTCACACGCTTGGTTCTGCCCAGAACAGGCCAACATGGCACCTACTGAGGATGCCAGTTCAGAAAACAGAGGACACACAGTTTGAAAGGAAAGCTCCTCATTTGTAGATGGCAGAAGCAGTTTCGTGGTGGAAGCTCTGCATATTTTTATTGCCTACAAATAGCCAACTCAAATCTCAAAACAAGACCATGTAAAGAGAAGAACTCAAGAAAAGTCAAAACCTTGAAACTTACCTGGAATGTATAATCTTAGGAATAGTCATCATCTGGATTAATTGTAAAATTATTACTCACATGTCACCAATGAAATGACCTTATAATAATGTTTTGATGCTTTCCCCCCTTCTCAAAATAGAGAATAAAATGCACAATGAATATTTATTCCAGGAAAACTTCCTAGTTTTAAAGAGCTTGAGAGTCTTGCTATCTGTTGATACTTCCCAGGTGGATGCTCAGGTTTCCTTTGACATGCTTAACATTATGCATGAGCAATTTGGGTTGTAAAACCAGTTTGCAAATAAATGAATTTCAGAGATTTGCTTGACAGGAAGGCAAAATCGTGATCAAAGTGTTCAGCTGATTAGAAGGGGAATAGAAACAATTAGGAGGTAAGGAGGAAGAGGAATGAAGGGAAGGATGTGTGATGTGTGTATATATGATCAAACCTGGCAACCAGACAACTCTGAGGCCTCCGGAAGACAGACCTACTCCCTCTTTGTCTTTTGGGAGCCTGCAGAGTAGGGAGGGCTGATGACGGCTGTGCTGTCCTCTTACAAAGATCCTTCACTTACATCTCTTCCTTTCATCTCCTCGGCCATCTGCTAGGGAAGCAGGAGCAGGACTGCTATTCCCATTTCACAGACGAGACAGAGGGAAGGGACTTGCCCAAGGAAGTGCCACGCTCCCCTTATGGTTCTCATCTGGGCTCTCCCTTCCCCACAGGAGCCTGCTTCTCCCTCTGTTCTCTGCCTCTCTCTCTCTGTGTGTCTCTCATGAATAAATAAATAAAATCTTTTAAAAAATAAAAAAAAAAAGAAGAAAGAAGGTAGGGTAGTGGAAAGGACAAATGGAAGCTCCAATGAGCACCAGGTACCTGGAATATCATTCGGCCCCGAATGTACAATGACATCGCCATGTCTCACCTTGGCCCTGGATGCCCATCGCTTCACCATCTTTCTGCTCTGAGTTTGGGGACAGCCTCATCAAGGCACATGTGTCGTCTGCTGCTTCTCAGTTACACCCTGCACTATCTCATCATTTATTTCTCCATAGTCAGCAGGTTGACATCAACGTAGTTGGCTCTTTGCCCTCCTCTTCCTTCCTTTTGGAACTTTATCCTGCACTAGTTGTGATAACATGAGTTTCTGTGTGTATTGGTCTCTTGCTGCTATAATATGTTTCCATAAACCTAGTGACATAAAACAATGCAAATTTATTACCATCCAATTCTGTAGGTCCGAAGCATGAAATGGGTCTCATTGGACTCAAATTGAGGTTTGGCTAGGGCTGTGTGCTTTCTGGAGGCTCCGGGGAAAATCTGTTTTCTTATCCCTTCTAGCTTTTATTATTTTATTTTATTTTATTTTATTTTAATTTATTTTATTTTATATTATTTTATTTTATTTTAATTTATTGACTTTATTTATTTATTTGACAGGGATGAGGAGAGAGAAAGTGAAAGAAAACACAAGCAGGGGGAGCAGAAGAGGGAGAGGGAGAACCAGACTCCTCGTTGAACAGGGAGCCCGACAATCCCAGGACCCTGGGATCATGACCTGAGCCAAAGGCAGATGATTAGCCCTGACTGAGCCACCCAGGCACCCCTCCCTTCTAGCTTTTAGAGGCCATCACATTCCTTGACTTGTGGTCTCTCTCCATATTCAAAGCTGGCAGTAGGAGGCCAAGTTTCTTCTCATGCTCCTTAAGTTTCTTCTCATCTTTCTATCACTCTCGCCTGCCGTGCTTTCCACTTGTAAGGACCCCGAGTCCTCCACCCTGGAAGCATGGCCCTCACCAGATTGATCACCATCATAACCTTAGGGACTAAACCTAATGAGCCTCAGAGGCTCAGTGCACATGCCTTCTCCTCATGACACTTCTTTGCATGTCCCCTCCTGGGGTTCCTCTCTATACTCTTGGCTAGGTTATCAATTCCTCAAGGGCTATCTTGGGGTGTCACCCCCTTGAAGTGCACCTCCCAGCACATAGCACAGTGCACACTCACAACCGTGTGTGGTACTGCCTCCCTGCACAGAGCAGGAGGACCTCTCAGACTCTCACATAATGTGAGTCACTTTCCCTATTTCCTTGCAGGGTAGTGATCCGAACACACACGCTTTAAGATGCCCTTTCTGGCTTTCTTCTCCCCTATATCTGATTGGTATTTCTAAATGAGAGAATTCTCATCAACATTTCTGATTCTTTTCATCATCCCCGTTATCCCTCACCAAAAATGACTCCTGAACTCAGAACTGAGGGATGCCAAACACAATAGGCTGATATGCCACTGAAATGCCCGGTTGATTCCTCCCTAAAATTCACAGGCTTGTGTAGACTGCTTGGCAACTGCCCCACTTGGGAGTCCTCGACTGAATGCTAATTTTCTTCTGGAGATCTTTGAAGATAAGGAAAAGCAACCACAAAAAATTCCCCATTGCCCCCCCCCCCCAACTTCCTTTCTGTTCTTTTTAAGATAAAGTTTTACTGTCTTATGGAAGATCTAATATAAGGACTTTAGAGTCAGAAAGCTTTGGGTTCAGATTGTAGGACAGCTATTTCCTGAGTGTCTCCTTTAGAGCAGATTACTTCATCTTTTGAACAAGGCCCCTGGGTACAGCTCCACTGGCTGTACAGTGCCCAACTTCAGTGGATGTTGTCCAATAGAGCACAATGATAATATTACCTCCTAGAGCTGTGCACTGCAGCAGCCCCATTTGTGCTCTACTAAACTCTAAAATGTGGGTTGGACCTACCACCACATGTATAGGTTATGGAGGCGGATTGACAATATTTAGTGTATCGAAAGTGCACTATTAAGGTCACAGTAACTATGAGTTCATGGTTTGGTCTGAGGCTAGTTCCTGGGATGTTCTCCTGCACACTGGGCTGAGGGTGCTTTAGGCCTTTCAGTGCACGCAAACATGTAATTTGGTTCCTGATGGATTGGGGTTGATTATTGTTTACGATTGAGTGTTGTGCTTTCATCTGAGTGAACTCATTAGGCATAGAGAATGAGACAGGTGCTGCTCTCTGGAGTGTCAGCATCATACACAGCTTCTCAGCCCTGTCACTCTGGCTTGGGCACAGGGAATGAGTGTTCCAGGGCAAACACTACTGCCTAGGGGATGTCTCTAAATCTGGACACGGACCATGTTGCCTACCCATTGAGCTCATTTACCATGGGGGGGGCGGGGGGAAAGAAGATTCTGACTCCATGTTTGATATATGCCCACTGAGAGCTTTCAAGCTCTACTCTCTATCCTTTGCTCCATATCTGGCCAAACTGAAAAGAAAGCCTGGTACACCAGTGTGATATTCAGACCATGCAGCCCCTGGGCCTTGTTCACAAGGGCCTTCATCCTGACCCCAGCCACTCACCACGATATAAACCAAGCCGTTTCCCCTACCTTCATTTGAGCTCTCCCTCAGCAGCGGGGGTACCTGTCCTGCTTGCCCTAGAAAGTTCTATTATGTGAGTAATACATCTTTTCTTATCATCTTTGTACAAGTATAACATCATCAGTCTCAATATCAGAACCAATTTTGAGTGGAAGGTTGGTTACATCTTCCATTGGGCAACCACAAAACATTAATTTTGCCTTTAATGCTTGAATTTAGAGACAGCTAGGGCAGAAAGAAAAGAATATCGGACGCGAGGCTAGAAGATCTGACAGTCTTGTTTTAGCTGGTCATCAGCTCTAGGGTATTTGTGAAATGGCTTACATGCTTTCACTTTTTTGAAATGGGCATTCTGATAAAGACTTTAAATTGCTTAACACATTGGGGCACCTGGTGTCTGAGTCAGTGGCGCATTCGACTCTTGATTTTTGGCTCAGGTTGGGAGCTTGAGCCTCACGTTGGGCTCTGGCTGGGCATGGAGCCTGCTTAAAATTCTCTCTCTCTCTCTCTCCCTCTATTCCCGCCCCCACCCTTTCTCTCTCCCTCTCTAAAACAATAAATAAATGAAGATAAATAAAATGGTTAATACTGTGTTCACATGTCGTAGTTAAGGGTCTTGTCATCTGGAAGGCTGCATTACAAGTAACGATAGTTAACATGATCTGCTTTTGCTCTGAGGCCACAAAAGCCACAAATGAGGATCTTTTTCTCTTTAGCTCACCTTTGTTCTCCATGTATGCCCAACTCATTGCTGTTGTTTTCAGAGAAAGATTTGATAATCCTTGTTGCCTGAAATTAGGGTGGGTGACTTTTCTTCCATACCTGAAGAACATTTTTTCTTTCAGAGGCATGGTTCTGTTCTCTGGCCACCTCTTCTTTGTGGAATAATAGAATTTTAGATCATCAGAGCTAGAGCGACCTTTCAGATGATCCTGAATGGTCCAGCCCCACTCCCTCCAGGTGAGAGTATCCACGTCTAATGAAGTTAACTCTCCGAGATCATACAGCAGTTACCGATGGGCTTTCCTGCATATTTCTTGTGTTGGACTGTAAGTGACCATCTCTTGGTATCATGAGGAACGTTATTAATCTACTGGTACATTCAACATGAAGTTGATTTTTTTCTAAACTGTATCAGGGCCTCCGATAATGCATTTTGAAATTGATCCCACCTGACTTTGTGGCTTTCCATCAAATATTAAAATTAGAGGACAACATAATAGTGAGAAGCTTTCACATCTTTATGATGCAGGAGTTCTCTTTCCAACATTTCTCATTGGGAAACATCTAGATTTCTTTAACAGTTCCAGTGACAAGAGCCAATACAGACTCTGTGTCATTCTGCTTTCTCTTATTCAGTTTTTAGCACAATACCCTCTGCCTAAGCCAGCCTATTCGTTCTTTATTTTTATCTTCTTCCAAAACTTAAATCCTTTATTCTTTGGCCAGAAACATTTTTTTTTCTCAAAAAAAATTTTTTTTTCCACAGCTCCTCAGCTTTATTGACCCTGTTCTATTGGTTTGTTTGACTTTGTCATCCATTATTCGAGTCTTTTTTAAATTGGGGCTTGTTGCAGAGCTCGGTGAACTGCTTGTTAAAATGAACAGTGTCACCTGCTTTTCGTTTTCATTTGGATGATTAGTGATTGTGCATCATTTCTTCCGTGTCACAGCCACCTCATGGAAGAGGCACGATGCAGGTGGTATCGCTACGGATGATGAAGCCATTGGCTGAATGACGCTCCTTCATCCCAGACATCCCCACAACTGGTAAGAGACAGATTTGGGGCTGGCACATTGATCTATATCATTTGAGCTCAGTTTTCCTTTGGGCAACGCTAAGTATGTTCTTCCCATTATGGCAATGTCTCGGTAACTAGAGGGATGGCAGGGCATTTGGGGGAATGGGGGATAATTTTCTGTGTCCCTAAAATCAGCTCTATGCTATAATCTCTTCCCCCATACCTTGTTTCTCATAGCCACCATGTGTCGTATGTGATTTTAGTTTTTACATTTTTGTCCAGTGTGAAGAGTGTTTCCCTTCCTCTCGCCTTGCCTTCGTGTCTGGCCTACATCTCTTAGGATGGAAGCACAGTTATTTTTTTTCCCCCAGATTGTGCATAGCTTCCCAAATTCACGACAACCATTTGCCTTTAATTTCTACACTGGAATCTTGCCTATGAAATGTGTCCAACTGTTCTTAGGTAATTTCTCAGTTTCAGACTAATTCCAATCATGTTGAAACAAAACAGACTTGTGAGACATAAGCTCAGTTTTTAGATTCTGACAACTGGCATTTTTTATCTTGTTCTAGAATTAGCAGTGATTTGAGGGAGGGATGGGGAAGAGTGGGCAGCTCTGGCAGCTGGCACATCAGGGGGCAGTGAACGGGGAGGAAGGCCAGGTACGGGGCTCTCTGCTCTCTGACCCTTGGCATCCCTGCTGGTGAGACAGGCACACCCCCATGGACCTGCCACTCTGCCCCGCAGACATCATACCACCTGTAAAGTAACCCGTCACTGTTCCGGAAACACTGGAGGTCGGCAACAAATGGAGATTTCTTCTTTTACAGCAAATGAGACCAGTCATGAAAAATGCTGTATAAACTTCAAAGGTCTCATTATTATTGGTAGTTACTTCTTTCTTGGGTGCCTAGAGTTTCACTCCTTAATTAGGGGGCACTCCCTTAGCCTCTTTGGAATAACATTCAATCACAAAGGTGGCCTTTGATCCTCCTGAATAGGTCACACCCAGGGTTTTAAATACAGTTATAATCTCCAACTAATCATAGTATAAATGCTGACAGCTTGCAGCCTAGAAGAGGTGAGTATGAGCCAGTATCCTTACCCACCACTTCAGTGTCTCCATTCCTGGATTAGCCAAGTAAGTGTGAGAAAGAGCTGTGACTTTCCCCTTTTAGGAGTCTTTCTGTAAAACCAGCCATTCTGGTCTAAGAAGCTGTGCTGTTCTCCGCCAGCCCCAGGGGGTAGGCAAAGCACAGACAATAGGAGTCAGCATTGTATTCAAAAGCAGGAGCCTTGGAATCAGACAGATGGGTTGATTCCAGTCCAAGATCAACCATTCCACTGCTGTGCGTAAGTGGCAAGTTACTTTATCACTGCATGTCTGGCTTCCTTCATTTATAAAAGGGAGGCCATCCTGCCTGCTTGTGGGGTTGTGTGAGATGGAAAGAGATAATGTGTGTGATGCACTTGTCGCAGAGCATGCAATGCTAAAGGAATGCACGTTTTCTTTGCAGGCTTTTTTGTCTCTACACTGATGTCTGCTCCATCAGGGAGGGCTCCTTTCCTTCCCATGCCAGTGAATGTCTCCCTCCCCAGTCCCAAACAGTGAGGATTTCCACTTAAACGGCCTCACAGCCTGCCTTAAAGGCCGAAAAGGGCATATTCCGCATATACTCATTCATTCATTTGCGATACAATAAGAAAGATTCTATGATGGTTTAGTAAATGTGAAGTCATCTCAGTTCAACTCACGTTTGTGCATTTGATCCGGGTTCTTCTTTATGAGTTTCTGCTCTAGCTCAGAGAATTCTTTCTGCTGCTCTCTGTTCTGCTTAGAGATGTATCTTGAGTCTCCAAAATGAGAGGGAAAAAAAACCCTCACAAAAACAAAGAAGAAAACCATTTACATGTTATGATTTATTGTCAAAATGGTTATGGTGGTGAGTGGGGATTCACTCTAGTTTATGAATAATATATTTACACTATTATGTCTCCTGGTGAATTTATAAGATTGATGTTGAAAAGAGAGACTCTAAGTATGATGAATTGCTACCACATAACGGTAGTCAATCTTTATCAGCTTCCATTCAAAATGAGCTGGAATGGTAGCAGGGATGCTCTGAGAGGTTTACAACTGGTGTGTTCTGCTATGTTCTTGCAATTCCTTTGGAAAAAAACAAAAGGTATTGAGGGCCAGGCCCATTGTGATGTCTTGGGTGAGCACAACAACAGGGTATGCCCAGGGCTTATTAATACAGGACAGGAGGCAAGATCTATGATTCAATCAGAATTGGGACTTTTGGAGTGGCCGACACATTGAAATGTCAACACTTGAACATGTGCTGTCTTCAAATAGGCAGTGAATTTCATGGAGATTCAAGATGGTGTTAGCGAAACATATGTACATGGAGCCAGACAGCATCTATTTTCTGTATAAAGACTTTTTGTAGCTAGAAGTAGTATCCTAGTAGAATCCTGGTTTCTTCACTCAGCTTATGTTTATTTAATGCCAACTGTGACCTAAGCCTTGCTATAGGCATTCATGTATATAAGAGAACAAAGGAGAGGAGTCCCTGCCCTCTGGAAGCTTACATACTACTGAGCCAGAGACAGAAATGGATTGCTAAGCAAGTAAATGTGCAGGAAGTCGGGTCATGAAAATGACTATGTTGAAAAATAAGGTTAGAGGGATAGAGAATTTGGGTGGATATGGGGAAGATTTAGTTTTCATTTTAATCGATTAGGGATATTTGGGGACCAAAATAAAGGAAGGGCAGGAGCAAGCCATGAGGATACCTGGTTAAGAACATTGTAGGTAATAAAGGCTTTGGGGTGGAAGTGGACTTGGTATGCATGAGCTGATTGGAATGGGGGAAGCATCAGAAATGCATGCAGAGTTGGATGGCAGTGTCTGTGTCTGTTGGGAGCGCCAGCGGAGAGTGAAGTAGGAAGAAGCTGAGGCCATCCATGTACCGAATGTACTGTAGCACATACTGAAGGTTTCCTATGTGCTGGGCTTTCGGGGGATTCAGAGCATCTAGATCCTTATGGATCCCATAAAGATCTGCCTTGCTCCTACTCTGAACTAAATATCTCAGAAACTATGTCAAAGAAGTGCCACCATCTACCCATTTTCTATGGGTTTAGATCTGGGCCACCTGGCCTCACTCTAGCCTTGTGTTTCTAGGACTGTCCCCTGCCCCCAAAATGATTATGCCCTAAGCTTCCCTGTAGCTGACAGCAGACCTGCTCTCGGTCAGCTTTCCACCTGGCTCCAACTTTTTTTTAAAGTTATTTATTTATTTATTTATTTATTTATTTATTTATTTATGAGAGAGAGAGAGAGAGAGAGGGAGAGAGAGAAAGGCAGAGACACAGGAGGAGGGAGAAGCAGGCTCCATGCCAGGAGCCTGATGTGGAACTCGATCCCGGGACTCCAGGATCGCGTCCTGAGCCAAAGGCAGGCGCCAAACCGCTGCTGGCTCCAACTTTTAAAAAAGATTTATTTATTTCAGAGAAAGAGAGAGAGAGAGAGAGAGAGAGAGAACACACAAGTAGGGGAAGGGGCAGAGGGAGAGGGAGAGAATCTCAAGCAGATTTCCTGCTGAGCCCAGAGCCTGATGCATGGCTCCATCCCAGGACCCTGAGGTCATGACTGAAGCCAAAACCAGAAATCAGACACTCAACTGACTGAGCCACCCGGGTGTCCCCCACCTGGCTCTAAATTTTATCTTCTTTCTTCAGCTTGGTTAGTTGGCCAAGGATTTTTGTTATTAATGCTCTTCCTGCTTCACCACATCCTCAGGTACTTTTCCTAAGCACTGTCCCCAAGGTCATCTCTCAGCCTCTCTCTTCCTGGCCTATGAGATGATCCTAGGGCATGAATAAGAATCTCTGCCTTCAAGAATCCTTTGCGGAGGGGATCCCTGGGTGGCTCAGTGGTTTAGCCCCTGCCTTCAGCCCAGGACATGATCCTGGGGATCTGGGATCAAGTCCCACATCGGGCTCCCTGCATGGAGCCTGCTTCTCCCTCTGCTTGTGTCTCTGCCTCTCACTGTGTCTCTCATGAATAAATAAATAAAATCTTAAAAAAAAAAAAGAATCCTTTGAGGAGAGCACACCTGTCCAGTCCATCAGTGCAGGTTGAGTTAGATTGATATGCATGCTCTGTTGGAGGAGCAAATCAAGTGACATATGAGTTTGGAGAAGGAGGAAAACTTTCTGCCAAGAGAAGGTAATGGAGGCTCACAAAGAAACTGACCTTTGGCTTGGGCCTTGAAGGTATATGAGATAGCAGTGTGCAGAAGGGGTATGGGCTGGAAAAATGCATTCCATGCAGAAGGAGCTGCTTTTAAAAATATATGCATGTTTAAGAGTGCATGGTGTGTTTCAAGAGCTAGGGTCACCCTCTGTGTATAAAGCGAAGCAGTAGACCGTAAACCAACCAGGGAGAGCGGACTTTATCTCAAAAGCTATCTTCAAGAGCCATTGAAGACTTTTAACATGTGTGGAGGGAGGGGATCGTATATGATTGATTAGTCTTAAGGGGATCATTCTTCCCCAAACACTACAAATTGGTGGAAATATACACTTTGGTCATGATGCGCCTGCACGTTGTGCCTCATGGAAGAAGTCAGGGGAGGGGAAAAACTACCAATTTATCATCTATCATTATTTACAATGATGAAGACTTAACATCAATGGTGCTTGCTGTGTGCCAGGAACTATCTAAGCCCTTTTTATAAAGATTATCTTGTTTACTATGAGGCTATCAGTGAGATACAGTTATTATTTTAATATTACAAATAAGGGACATTTCCCAAATAAGGGAAGGATGAGGGCAGAGCTAGAATCATATAGTCAAATCACAAGGGGCCTTGAGACCATGCATAACTTTCTTGCCAAGGGAGGAAAGAAACAGAAGCCCAGCAAGGGGAAGTGCCTTATACATAATCACCCACACATTGGTAGTGGAGCAGGGACTGGAATCTGGGTTTTATGGCTCCATGTTCTGAACTAACCACCCACCAGGAATCATCATGCTGTGCACAAATCCCCAGCTCCCAGTGGTTCGCCATATCCTCTGTCAAGTTATTCACAGATGGCAGGTCTGGGGATCCTCCTTTCTGCAATGGGAAAAGCCCAAGAAACCACTCCCTCTTCAATGATTGACATATCACCATTAGTGATGAATTCATTTGGGTTAATCATACCACCTCCCCCCGCCCCCCCCTATGGTCTTTTAAAATTGGAATGGGCTCACGGGAGAGAGTATTTTAAGTGTGCACTACCTTAGCATGAGTGATTTTGTCAAAGGTTTTCCCACCACACCCCCTTGGCCCCATGGGAAGAATATGCTGCGTTGCGTTGGTTGGAGGAACTAATGGGGTGAAGCAGACGTGTGTGCATACCAGATGACTTTTGGCTTAGTTTTACATTTGGAGCTGATACTAGCTTCCTTCTATTTTACACATTCTGATTTCCACTGTTCCCCTTTTCAGACTCTGCACAGTGGCCAAACTTACCTGCATGTCTAGCCCTGCACAAATATTTTAGTGATGATTATATGTAAGAACTCAAATACATGCTGCCCTCTACTTTTGTGGTTTTCCTTCCTTCCTTTTTTTTTTTTTTTTTTTTGTTTTGGTTTGCTTGCTTTTGAGTTTGCTATTTCCAGAAATTCTTCCTAAGTCTACCCTAATCAGCTCCGAGCACACCTTTATACTGTGATTTCTTCAGTTTGGTACTGGGTGATGCCTTTGTTTTCACTCCCTGCAGATCCTTCCATCCATGCGTGCTGCTGAAGAAGGCAAAGTGAGGCAACCAAAATCTTGGATTCTGGTTCCAGTTTCCCCCTCACTGACCCATGACAAGTCCCAAGGCTCCTCCTCATAAAGTAGCTCACCTTCTAAGACATAGGAGAGTGTATCAAATGTCCTTTCCAAATATTAAAAGCAAGAGCCTATGGTTTCAATTAGATTGCAGTCATCTTGGAGTAGGAGCATGAGTTCACCATTTCTGGTGGAACCTTGCTCTACCACCTGAATTGGGGGCACATAGCACCATGAAAAGGACATTCGACACACAAAGTTTCCTGTACATGTTTCAGCTCTGCCCTTAACTTTCTGCCTGGCCTTGGAAACTTCTGATGAACACCCTTAGCTTTAGGTTCCTTATCTACAAATTAGCACTAAGAATCTCTACCTCGTATACCTGTGGGGATGATTAAATGAGGTCAAATATAAAGGTGCAACACATGGATTACTTTTCAAAAAATGTCTGAGTTACAGCCTCACAAAGGATATGCTCAACCCTTATTATAACTGAGGTTAGATCTGGTTGGGTTTGACATAATTGTAACTATCAGCTGACTCTCTATTGTCTGAAATGAGGGGTTCTCTGCTGCAGAGATAGATTATAACACATTTTAACTCCAAAGTTGCTACTGAGCTTGCAATCAAGGACATCCTGGAGACTCCATCATTAACTCAGTGTTTAGGAGACTCTCATTCATGCTTTGGAATATTTAGCACAAAGACATGCATAGCTAGACATGCAGTTCCAATATAAAAAAAATCAATGATTTAACAAACCTATCTGTAATCATTAAGAAGATGTTTTCAATAAACCATAATGGGTACTTTTTTCACCCTAAAAGACTCACTGGATTTGCAGCTGGGTAAGGATCAAGTCAGCTCATCTCCTCCTATGAAATTGCCCATTCAGATCTGCCCGCTGCAATAGATTCAGCTGTGATTTGCAGCAAATTAGCTCAAGTGATTTCACATTACAACCTTCTGCTAAAGACACTTTCCTAATGGGCCCTGTTTCTTGCTGGGTCTTCAAAGTCTTCTTTTGTTTTTGTTCTTGAATTTCAGAAGAGCTTAGGACAGTTTAGAGTAGTCCAATAAAATGCAATAAAAATGATTAAGGAATGTAAAGAGCATGAGCTGCAAGACCAGAAAATTAAACCTGGAGTATGCTTATAGGCAGGTAGAAAAGGCAGTGAAGAGCATGGTGAAAGGCAGAGTCATTCAACATACATTAACCTGCATTGATTTACTGAGCATGTGCGGTGCACTACACTGAAATTCTGGCACTTGGCTCTAAGCTTTGTGGCTTAAGCTTTGTCCAGCCCACAGAACAGGAATTCACCTTGTGCCTAAGTGTGTGAGGGATTTGAAGCTCGGGAAGTGTCTTCATTTTCTGTGGCTGCTGTGACAAATCACCACCGTCTTAGTGACTTAAAACCATGCAAATTTATTGTCATGAAGGTCCCTAGGTCAGATGGCCAACAGGAGTCTCCCTGGGCTAAAAGCAAGGTATTGGCAGGGGTGCATTTCTTTCGGAGGCTCCAGAGCAGAATGCTTTTCTTTGTCTTTTCTAGCTTCCAGAGACTGTCCCTGTTCCTTGGTTCATAATCCTTTTTCCATATTCAATCCTCTCCTGCCTCCTGTATTCACTTTTAAGAACCTGTATTAATTTGCCAGGGCTGCAAGAACAAAGTCCAGAGCCACAAACTGGGTGGCTGAAACAGCAGACATGTTTTGTGTGTTTTTTTTTTTTTTTTGACAGTTCTGGAGGCTAGAAGTCCTAGATCAAAAGGTTAGCAGGGTTGCTTCCTTCTGGGTATTGTTCTGACCTGTCACCTAACTTCTGGTTGTTTAGTGGCGATCTTCAATGTTCCTTGGCTTACAGAACTGTCACTCTGACTTCTCACATGACCTCTGACCTTCATCTCACATGGCACTCTCCCTGTATATGCTTGTTCATGTACAAATTTCCCCTTTCCTGAAGGGCACAGGTCATATGGGATTAAGGGGCCACCATACTTCAGTATGACCTTTGTTTAACTGGTTATATCTGCAATCACATTAGTTCCAAGTAAGGTCCTATTCTGAGGTCTTTGGGGTTAGAATTTTAGCGTATGAATTCTGAGAGACACAATTCAGCCTGTGACAGGACCCTTGTGATTACATAAGGCCCATCCAGGTAATTCAGGATAATTTCCCTATCACAAAGTCCTAATTCAGTCAAAGCTGCAAAGTAATAGGTCATATATTTACAAGTTACATGGACTAGCATGTAGACCTCTTTGAGGGTCTGTTATTCTGTTTCCCACAGAGCTTCTGGGTTCAGGTAGTATTAGAAACCTAGAGGATGAGGGGGGATTTGTTAAAAGGAGATTTTTGGTGGAGAACACTGGAGAAAGAAGGAGCTGTATCCCCAGGAGATTATAGAAGACAACCTTGCTTTCAGCAAACCACATAATCTTGTACGGTTGGCAAGCTTTATGCTCCGGCTTCTTTTTACTCTGTTAGACATGATCTACTGTTGTTTCTACCTTAAAGCACTTTCTCCAGGTTTCTATGACACTATGATCTATTTGCTTGCTTTCAACCACCATCACTATTCCTCCCTGTCTGTCCAGTCCAGTGGTGGCAAATCACAGCTGCTGGTCTCAGTCTGCCTGCTGCCTCCTTTTGTAAATGAAGTTTTCATGGAATGCAGCCATGCCCACTTGCTAATATACTGGAGCCTAGAAGTCCTAGATCAAAGTGTTGGCAGGATTGGTTCCTTCTGGGGACTGTTCTGACCTGTCACCTAGCTTCTGGTTGTTTGGTGGCGATCTTCAGTCTTCCTGAAGTGTTCCTGTGGCTACTTTCATGATACAGTGCCAGAGCTGAGTAGCCACAAGTGGGGTGTGGTATAGCCTTCAGAAGTAAAAATGGCTATGGCCTGGCCTTTTATAGAAAAAAAGTTTCCTCATCTCTGTTCTACTTTCTATTCTCCTCCTCCCAGCTTTGGAGGGCTCCAGAATTCAATCTCTTATTCATCTTCTCTTTTGCATCCACATTCTTTAAGTGATCTTAGCCGGTCTCCCATCTTTAGCTACCACCTCCCTACTGAGAACACTTGAAACTGAGATGGTCAATTCTGACCTGTCCCCTGTGAGTTTCGGGTACAAATATCAAACAGCCTCTCAACAGCTTCATGTGAGTAATTAACTAGAATCCCAAAGTTAGTTTCCAGGAAAGAACACTTGAATTCCAATACCCTGATCTGTTCCTCCCCTCAGTGACATCGTCATTCAATCCAAAGACCTAAGCTTTGATTCTCCTCTTTCCTGCACCCCCACATCCCATCCATCAGCAGTTTGGTGAGCACTACTTCTAAAATATCCCTTGAATCTGAACACCTTTCACTGCCTTATTGTGTCTATGGCTGCCAGTGCCATGTACGCCAACATCTGGCACCTGTGCTACTGTAATGGCACCTGCTATTCTCCTTCCTTCTACTCTGCCCACCCCTGCCCTCCAGTAAATTCACTGACCAGCAGCCTAGGAATCTATCGTAAAGTAAATTTGACATTTCTTCCTCTGCAATGGTTTCCCATCTTTTTTTACGGTTTCCCATTTAAAAAATAAAATCAAATTTCTATGCCTGACAAGACATCCATGGGTCTGTGAGGTTTGGTCTCTGTCTGCAACTTCTATCGCCTCTCTCTGGCTCATCGCATCCCTATTTCCTTGGCCTTCATTCTAGGGCTTGAGTACCTCAAACACATCTTCATCTCTGGAACTTTGTATAGTTATTGTTCTCCCTGCGTGAACTCTTTGTTCCATAGTTTTCACATTTCTGGCTCTTATCACGGTGACCTCTGTTTAAATGTCACCTCCTCAGAGTTCTACCCTGACGATTCTTGCTAAATAGTCCTCCCTCTCATATCTCACTCTTGTAAATTTTATTCATAGAACTTTTCAGTTTCTGAATTTATCATTTTATTGTTCCTTGCCTTGCCACAAAACTCACCCTTCTCTCTCCGCTTTCTACAACAATGGGACGCAACCTATGTGATGGCAAGAACTTGGTCTGGATGGCAAGAACTTCATGGAAGAGGTGACCTGGGAGCCTCCCAGGTGATATTTCTTTATTTAGGCACACAGGCTTATGTGCATGAGTACTTTTACATTTTTATACTCTAATTCTCCATGTTGTCAAATAATTTTTTCATTCAGTATTATATCACAGATATTTCTGCATGTTTAATAGGCATGTGTTTTCATATGTGTATGGCCACAGACTATCATATTTTTTTTAATATACCTGATTTTCTTAACTAATGCCCTAACGTTGAACACTTATTCTTTTGGCATTATAAACACACTCTGATGATGTCTACTGCAGGCATTTTCAACACTTGTGTCTTCATAGGGCCAACTTTCAGCCCATATTCACAGGAGGCCAGACCAATTGTTGGGACATAGAATATCTGTACCAAATTGTACACAACTGACCAGTCTGTACTACACATGTGTAAGGACCACAATGTGTCTCAAATCCCAGCCCCCTAGCTGTCCAGGTCTCTGTCCCAGAACCCTGCAGACCTTCCTCGCAGCCTGGAGCCAAAGGTGGATGCCTGGCTCATCGGGGTCCCTCCAGGACACTGTGTCAGGTCACTTCTGTGTCATGCACTGTAGGAACAGTTTTGAATATTTGTTTATAAATCTCATGCTACCATGACTTTAAAGTTAGATAGAAGTTATGCATATCACACATTTTGATACATACTGCAAAAGTTATTTCTAGAAAATTTGTTCAGCTAGGCATATGTAAGTGTTGAGGTTGGAGAAGTTATTTAATTATAACTTCACCAAAGCTGGATATTGCCAATCTTTAATTTTTGTGGGTCTTATTGGAGAAAATATATCTGATTTTTGTTTTATTTGCATTAGTCTGATAATTGATAAACAGCATCCCTTTGTATGTTATTGGTCACTTTTTTTTTTTATTTGCGAGACAGAGACAGAGACAGAGAGCATGAGCAGAGGGAGAGGCAGACTCCCCACTAAGCAGGGAGCCTGATGTGAGTCTCCATCCCAGGATGCTGGGATCATGACCTGAGCCAAAGGCAGACACTTAACTGACTGAGCCACTCAGGCACCCAGTCATTGGTCATTTATACATATTCTCTTTTAAGAGAGACTTTCTGCTTATGTATTTTGCTCTCTTTTCTTTGGACTGTGGAAGTGTAACATTTTCTTTCTCTTATGAGTCAGATTTGAGGTATAACTATTTTTTTTTTGGTATAACTATTTTAAGAGCTTTATTGATATATAATTCACATACCATGCAACTCACCATTCAGAGTGTGCAATTGAAAAGATTTCAGTACATTCACAAATTTGTGCAATCACCACCACAAGCTAATTTGAGCACATTTTCCTCTCTCCAAAATGAAACTTTGTCCTTGTTAGCAATCACTCATTACCTCCTCTACCCCAGTCCCTGGCAAGCGTTAATCTCTATCAATTTGTCTCTATCAATTTGTCAGCTGTGAATATTTCCTGTCAATAGAATCATATAATCTGTGGTCTTTTGTGACTACTTTAGCTTAGCATAACATTTTCAAGGCTTATCCGTGTTGTAGCATGTAATCAGTACTTCATTTGTTTTTATTGTAGAGTAGTATTCCATTGTATGGATATACCATATTTTATTCTTTTATCAGTTGATAAATTTTTAGATTGTTTCCACTTTTGGCTTATTTATATAACACTGCAATAAATACTCATGTACATGATCCAGCAAATCCATTTAGATATATATATACCCCAAAGAATTAAAAGCAGAGTCCTAAAGAGATATTTGTACACTAGTGTTTATAGTAACATTATTCACAACAACCAAAATGTGGAGGCAATCCAAGTGCTCATTGAGGAATGAATGGATAAGCAAAATGTGATATATATGTACAATGGAACATTCAGTCTTAAAAAGGAAAGAAATTCTGACATATGTTGCAACATGAATAAATTTTTAGGATATCATGCTAAGTGAGATCAGTCACAAAAAGACAAATACTGTATAATTCTACTTATATGAGATACTTAGAGTAGTCAGAATCATAGAGAAACAAAGCAGAATGTGGTTGCCAGGGACTAGGGAGAGGGGAAATGGTATTATTTAATAGGCATGGAGTTCCAATTGCATAAAATTAATAAGAGTTCTGGAGATGGATGATGGTGATGGTCACACAGCATTATGAATATATTTTATACCCTGGAAGGATATATTTAAAAATGGCTAAGATGGTAAGTTTTATCTGTATTTTGCCTCGATAAAACATTAGAAAAAAATTTATGCCCAAGTTTTATGTGTATATATATTTCTATTTATATTGTCTATATAACCCAGAAGGGAAATTAGTGAATCATATGGAAACTGTGTGTTTAAATTTTGAGAATTGAGAAACTTTTTTTCAAAGAATCGGAGACACCATTTTATGTTCCTACCGGCAAGGTATGAAGGTTACAATTTCTCCACATCCTTGTTAAAACATGCTGGGTTTTTTTTTTTTTCTCTCTCTCCTTTTTTTTTTTTTTTTTTTTTTTTAATGTAGATGTACGAGTGGTATAAAGTGCTGTCTCATTGGTTTTACATGCATTTCTCCAATGTCTAATGACGGTGATTATCTTTATATGTGCTTATTAGCTATTCGTGTATCTTTGTAGAAATGTCTAACCATGTACTTTCTCCTTGTTTTTTTCCCTTAATATTCAGTTGTCTGTGCTCCTTATGTATTCAGGATATAGTCCAATGTCAGATTATTTACAAGTATTTTCTTTCATTTTGTGGGTGTATTGTCTTCCACTTTCTGAATGGTGTTGTTTACAGCACAAATGTTTTAATTCTGATGAAATCAATATATATTTTCTGTAAACAAAACAATGCCATCGGACAGGTATAATTGACATGCAGTAAAATTCACCTTTTTTAAGTGCAAACTTCTTTACATTTTGACAAATATATATTATCAAGTATCCACTACATAACCAAGATACAGAGCAAATTCCCTTGGGCTACCACTGATCTATTTTCTGCTACTAATTTTTTTCTTTTTCATAAATATTGTAAATAAAATCATAGGCAATAAAATATCAGATACGTTTCTGCTTAGTGAATGGAATTCTATCAATCAGTTCTTTATATTCAAACTTGGACTTTTTTTTTAACCTCTATTCCTGGTTTTCTTTTTTTTTTAATTTTTATTTATTTATGATAGTCACACAGAGAGAGAGAGAGAGAGAGGCAGAGACATAGGCAGAGGGAGAAGCAGGCTCCATGCACCGGGAGCCCGACGTGGGATTCGATCCCGGGTCTCTAGGATCGTGCCCTGGGCCAAAAGCAGGCGCTAAACCGCTGCGCCACCCAGGGATCCCTTTTTTTTTTAATTTTTATTTATTTATGATAGTATTCCTGGTTTTCATTTCAAGATTTCCTGCTCATTTCACTTTAGGCATGACTCCTTTATGACCACATCTACAGCATATCAAAATTTTAGTGTTCTAATCAGGAATGCAAATTTTCTGGCTTTAAGTTTATGAGTCAAGTTTGTGAAAGGTTGAGATAAAACTTAAGAATGAAGAAATTAGAAATGGGCTAGGGTGAGAGTTGTCCAACTTTAAAAAAAGGACAGTACTTTCTTCAGACGAAACTGCACTCTATGGGAAGTCATCAGAGAGGAAGAAAAACCTTAAGAGTGTCTTAATCATAGGAAGCAAATTGATGGTTGCTGGAGGGGAAGTGGGTGGGGAGTGGGGTAACTGGATGATGGGCATTAAGGAGGGCACATGATGTGACGAGTACTTGGTGTTGCATGCAACTGATGAATTATTGAACACTACATCCAAAACTAACGACGTACTATATGTTGGCTAATTGAATTTAAATTAAAAAAAGGAGCTACATAGCAGCTCAATATGTGAACACATAAAATAAAAGCAGAGCTTCTCTTTTGATTTCTGAATAGACACCATACCCATGCCCTCCCTCTTCTCTTCAGAGTGTGATTTGAATTATCAGTGGACTTGGTCATGAGTTTTCCTGAGTTGAGTGATCTACTAGGATCAGCTTTAAGATATTGGTCATCAGGATCAGTCTCAGGATGAGGAAGAGGGAGAAATTTGAAAAACAGCCTAATTACAGTATACTGATCTTGGAAAATGGTTTTCCTCTCTGCCCTTCACAGCTCTGAGCTCCCAAGATGACATGAGAATAGTCAGGGACAATGATAACCAGGTACACCTCAGAAAGGCTGCTGGAAGTTGATAAGAATTGTCCCAAATCCTTCCAGAAGATAAATATAGAATGAGCATGATTAAACAAATAAATAAGAGGGAAGAACGTTCTAAAAACAAGATCAACAGTAGAACAGATAACTTTCAAAGGAGTGTGGAGTAAATTTTCCAGCCCCATATGGAATATTGGAGTAAAGAACACAAGATTCCTCCTGGTACTGAATTCTGTGTCTGTGGGTGACTGCATCTACCTGGCTCTTCTGTGGATAGATGACTGCTGACCAGTATCCAGCTTCTTTTGCCACTCCTCATTATCCATCCTGCAGCACAAAGAGTAGCGTCAGAATGGCCAGTGATGGGGGTTCCTAAAGTCAATTTGTCTTGAAGTTTTTAATTCCAACCTTAAAAAAATTTATGAACCCTGAACTCAGACTTTTTAACATATGACATTTGTTAGAGTAGCATACATTTGCTTAATTTCACGCCCCTTCTCTATAGCATGAGAAATCTGCAAAAAGGAGCTCTGTAGGTTTTGTGATGTATGTGTTTGTTCCTCCAGTGAATTGCCCTATCGTGTCCACAAACGTTCCCTTTCTTGACTCCACTTGGGACTATCAAGCTGCTTAGCTCTTTTGACAACCACTGCAGGGATGCACCCATTTATTCTTTGTACTTTTGTGTACCCCCTTGGATTTACACATGCTCATTGGGACCCTGTGAGTTGTGAATAATATCTGCCTGTCAATATAGGGCTGCTTCAATTGGTTTCCTTAATAAGGCTGCGCATAATAATGCACTTTTGGGAAGGAATTTGGATACTAACTAAAAGGTAGCACACATTCCAAACTTCAAGTTAAATTCAATATGATTTTATTGAACTGGCCATTCTGCTTTTGGTTTGGATTTTGGTGTTTTTTTTATCCTCCCACCCCCACTCCATAAGGCTTATCACCCTGGTTGTTTCAATTTGGTACAATTTTGTAGTTTTTCTAAACAAGTATGACTAGTTGATCAGTTGATATGACTGTGGCTGTTTCTGTGGGTCAGGAGTCCAGGCACAGCTTAGCTAAACCCTTGGCTCAGGATCTCTCAAGATTTTAATTAAAGTGTCAGCCAGGCTGTGTTCTCATCTGAAGGCTCAACTAGAGAAGAATCATTTTCCGAGTTCATTCAGGTTGTGGGCAGAATTAATTTCCTGTGGCTATTGAGGGAAGGCCTAAGCTTCTTAAAGGCAGGAGGTAGCCATCCTTTGTCTTTAGGGTCATCCATGGTTCCTTGGCACTTGAGCTTTCTCAATATGGACACTCACATCATTAAGCCATCAAAGCAAGGCTCCCACCTCACAGAGGATCCAATCCTCTTATTTTCTTTTAAGGATTTTCACCTAAGTCAAGCTGCCCTAGGATATACTCACTGTTGATTAAGTAAAAATGATTACATCTGCAAAATGCCTTCACCTTTGCCATATTATATTGACTAGAAGCAAATCAGAGGTACCTCTCCCACTGAGGGAAAGTATTTATACAGGGTGTGAACACTAGGGGGTGGCCATCTTTGGGGACCAGATACTATAGGTGTAAACAAAGTTCACATTGTAGGAAACAAGAGAAGTATCTCAAATTTTGACCGTTGTGATACACGTCAAAAGGGTTTTATGGTTTTATAGAAATGGAGTTCTAAGAAAGCCAAAGTCCAGTCTGGACAAGTTCCCAGATACAGACTGCTGAATTGAAAGAACCAGAAAAGCAGGAACTGAATTCTCAAAAATCACCAATGGGGAAGGTTATAGAACATTCAACCATCAGCAAGAACACAGTAGGCTAACCTCAAAAGTGCTAAAGCTACAGCCACCTTTTTATGCTGCTCTTGAACCTCATTTTGAGGGTGTATCAGCTCCTTTGAAAGGGTTCACATCTGGTGAAAATGTATTAAGTACTGTCCTAGTCATTCAAACACATTCTGTCATTTCATTGTGTTTCTGTAAGGATAAAATGAGAGAATGTAGTACTTGCAAACTGAAAAGCTCTGAAAAATGACAAAGGTGAGCTCCTGTTGCCATGCCATTAGTGGCTTTCTTGAACTTCTCTTGTGCTACTCCTGTCTTTTGCTCTAAACCTTCACCTGCCTGATCTCCTACTCCATGCCTGTGTCTCATAGGAAGGCTGTGTAGCGTCTGTCACTATATCCCCACCTCTAGGGGGTTGCTTACCGGACAGTGAGGGAGTATGTACACTTGGGGCCCCATGGTTTTGGTCTACAATACCAGAGTGGGTGCATTCTGTTATAGAGAAACCCTCACGTCTACACCTCAACGGGTACCAGAATGACATTTGTTCAGAACATTGGCCTTGCAGGGATTAAAGACTATGAAGTAGTAGTTAGATGTTGTCTGATGATTCAAATGCTGACCTGAGGGCCCTCTGCTAGAAAAGCATGTAGGGGCTAACCAAAGGAGATAGGAGAGATTTGGTGAGAAAACCAGAGTGAAGTGGCTGGGGAGCCTATAGGGCGGCCAATTATCAGTACCAGGGATATTTGGCATGGGTATAATGTTCTATAACAAGAGAAAACAGCCAGCATTTTTGAGTGCTCATGGTGAGTTAGGTATCCAATGCTTTATACAAATGAATTCATTTATTCCTCACAACTCTCTTATAAATTATATTTTATGCCCATTTCATAGATGAAAACTCTGAGCCATAGAGTGGTGACTAATGTGGCCAGAACCACACAGGTGTAAAGCAGCATGTCATCTATTCCATCCTTGAACAACACTGCATGCCTCCTCAGCCCACAGTCTCACAGCCAAAATCTCCACGCCTACCACCTCCTCCAGGAGTGATGGCATAATCTGGCAGCAAAATGGGCAGAGGTGGAGGCAAGCAGATGGCTGGTATCCAGAAGACCTGACACAGGAGAGAGAGCCCCAGGGTGGTGACATTCAGGGGCCAAACACAACCTCTGGGAGAACTGGAAAGATCAGGTTCAAGGGCCCCTCTCCCTGAGCTAGAGGCTCTGAATCAGAGACACAAGTCACTAGGAGCAGAGAACGGGATGTACATCTAGGTTGACTTGATGCTGAGCTGTAGAATTTTTGTCTTGGGATTGCTTCACAGGACCCTAAACTAAGGGGCAGGGCTGAGGCTGTGGGAACATTCCAGCTGAGTCCCGGGAGGCAGCTTGCCAAGCAAGGTATGGCAGTGAACTTAACAAGCACTTACCTGTCATGTGTTAGGACCGGTTTGGGTGTGAGGAATTCATAGAGGAGCAAGATCATTCTTGCCGTGGGAAGGCTCCCAATTAAGTGGCACTGCTTACTATTTTGTCTACGCATGGACCAGGGCCACACCTAATATTGCCTTTTTTGTCACCAGAATAGAAACAATTGATATTACTATTTTCTGAGACAGACTTTTTCATGATAATTTCCATAGCAATTTTAATAAAACCCAAATGGAAATTCAGTTTATTAAAAACACATCCTTTCTTCGTTTCCTCATTTCCTAATTTAATTGGAACATTAATACGAGTCTAAGAATAGAAAAAATTAGATTAACAAGTTAAATCTCTTAAATGCCAATGAAATTGTAAGTGGTGTTCGGTGTCATGTATCTCCCATCCTTGGTCTATGAGGAGCTGATTCTGGAAACCCAGGACGAGACCTATGGGGAACCACTTAGAACCATATGGAGCCAAGCTTCCACCCTGGTCAGAATTGTGGTAGGTGTGGATCCTTTCCAAGGTAAATATTTTCACAGACCCTGCAATATGAAATTAGACTATTTTATCCTCCCATTACTTAAATATGCATACACAGAAAACTAGGTCTAAACTCCTGATGCTTTTAATTCATACTAGTCTGAAGTCAAAACAAATTAACAAGCTAAAACTGAATACATCACAAAAGCAAAAATAATTTGAATTTTCAAGAGCAATTAATTTTGCTGAAACTAAATGCCACTCGTACCAGGGCTGTGTATGGACAATTCCCTTCATTCTAACGTGCCGTTCCTACTCTGTCAGCCTGAAAACAATTTTTTCCCCATTTTTTTTTTTTTTTTTTTTTTTGTGCTGCTTCAGAACCTTCGTGCCTGCAGTTCACAGTGATGCCATTTGGAGTTCACGCGGCGGGAATTCATCATTTGCCTACTAAATCTGCCTTTGTTCTTTTCTCATTAGCCTGGGACAATTAAAGTGGCACCATTTGACTGGTGAAAACTCATTTGTAAATATAATTACAAACTTGAACACTGGAACTGTGAGAAAGGGTTTGGAAATAAAGCAGTCATTCTGATAATTCAGAATATGCTATTTTTAATTTTTAAATGTTTGTCAATGATGTGCGAAATTTAAAAGTCCTGTAGGAAGCTTTGAGACCTCAGAGAATTTGCCCTTGGGCTTCTGATTCTGTCTGTGAAAATAATCTTAAAATCACTATGACAGGGAGCCATTGCCCACCCTACATAGTCTCCACCTCTCTTTGCTTGACTTTGGAGGAAGCAAGCACATAACATCTAGAAGCTGGACATTAGGAAATCCTATGAGTAGTTGGATCAGGATGTTGGGGATGCACAGGTACCATGAAGTCTTGGCATCTGGTAGTCAACAGAACCAAGTGGAACAAAACCTGAAGCAAACTATGTATAAAGTCTAGTTTTTAATGATGGCCCTATGCAATGCAAAAGCCAATGGTTTCCATCTGGCATCATTTCTAAGTTCAGGATACTCATGTGATTGATGGAGGGCTCACACCGTAAGACTGGGTGTCTTGACCTATAATGAGCTTTTATCAGGACGTGGGTAGAGATTAAGAAAGAGTCACTGGATAAGCCTTCACAACTCTCACCTCAGCCACAGAAGGCCTTCCTCGCTTACTATGTCTCTGTCAGATTAAGGGTATACTTTAGTCTGGTCCATAAGGGCCCTGGGGCCCACAGTGGACCTTGAGACTTTAGAGTTACATGACTTTGAGTAACGTGTTTAACTTGGATAGGTATCCGGTTGCTCTGCTATTAAATGGGAATACTAGTAGCATTGGCTTTGTCAGGCTGTAGTGAGGAACTCAATGAATAATGCAGGAAAAGTGCTTGACACAGTACCTAGGGCAGAGCAAGTGCTCCATAAACCAAGCCAGTATTATTTACATTAATATAGAATTTTTATATTGTCATTCAGGCATGGAAAAAATGACTCTAGAACAGTAGTCCTCAAATTTGTCTGCTGAGGGGCTGTAAGAAGAGGTCATGCCTGGTTCTCACCCCCAGACATTCCGATTTACTTGGTATATGGGGTACATGGTGTAGCTGGGGTGTTGGGATTTTAAAAAGTTCCCAGGTGGTTGTAGTATGCAGCCAAGACTGAGGATTTATCACTGCTCCAGAAGAGCTCTCGGCAGGTGAAGTCTGGTGCCATGAACACTTGAGATTTGGATCCTCGCCCAATCCGATCGCCAATCATTGGTGTCCTTGGGCAAGTCACCTCCCCACCCAGTTTTCCATTTATGTAGGACAAAGGCCAGATTTCACAGGGGCCTTAGGGATTCTGAATGCTATGCTTTTACAGACTTAGAGGTGAGGAAAAGCGAACAATCTCCCAGGTTATATTTCTATCTCTGAACTATTTTTTAAAAAATCAAATCAATGAAACAGGGTTTACTTTAAAAAAATGTTTCTTTCAATGAAACAGGTTTTAAACTCTTGACTTAAAGTGAAACAAATATTTAAAAAATGCATTCCTCCTTTTTACTATTTTACTGGCTGGTACTTAGAGACACAAAACCCAGAATTTGAACTACATAGCATCCAAAAGCTCAAAGTATATTTTACTACAATTTAGAATCAGCTACTATCCTTCTACCACTTACTTCAGAAAGCCAAGGATTTGAGAATATCTTCTAGGGCATTCCTGGATCCTGAGGAGCCCATGGTAGGAAGGTCTCTGTGTACTTTATGGGTAGGAAAGTTTAGGACAGGGCAGTTGAAGAGAGCATTGGAAGGTAACCCCAGTGCCAGTAGCAAATGTGTGAAGATTCATATCAGTTTCTTGGCTGTCCATTTATAACCACTTCTTGTGGGGGCACTTGGGTGGCTCAGTGGTTGAGCATCTGCCTTTGGCTCAGGTTGTGATCTCGAGGACCTGGGATCGAGTCCCACGTTGGACTCCTCACAGGGAGCCACTTCTCCCTCTGCCTGTGCCTCTTTCACTCTCTCTCTGTGTCAAATGAATAAATAAATAAAATCTTAAAAAAAAAATAACTACTTCTTGGTCACTATGCTCTAGAAGGAAGTACATTGAGGGAAAACATCATCTGGACATTATATGATCTGCAAGTAGCATAATCATAGCGTGTGCATAATAACTCATGGTCTACAGAATGCTTTCATGTACACCTCTTAGTGTTCACAGTTAAGACTGTGAATGCAGCATTGTTCTTTGAATTTTACAGAAGAAAAAACTGTTCATAGAGAGATAAGGTGATTCACTCGATAATATCCAATGTAGTAAGTGGCGGAGCAAGGACTTCATCTCTGGTGACAAATTCAACTTATCTCCACTGCACCAGGCTCGAATCTGGAGTGGAAACTGTGAGTCCCATAGAACCTGGGAGCCTCCTAATCCTTCAGTAGTCTGCTGGAGGAGTACTGGGATTCCTAAGATCCCTGCTTTCCTTTATTTCCCAGCCCTAACATCTTCCTCTCCCTTCTTTCTCCACTGCCTAGTATTCCCTCTTTGGCTTTATTTATTTATTTATTTTTTATATCCCACTCTCTTTTCCCCTCTTTTGAACAAAACTGGTCACTTCACAAAAAGAGGGAGAGCCTATTTTTTTCCCCCTCTAGTGTATCTGTAATTGTCCTTGAGCACGACCTGATTTTTCCTGAGGGAAACCTGTCCTTGTCCTGATTGACTCTGGTCCCCGTGCTCCTTAACTGGAGCCCAGACACACTTCTGGCTTCATGGAGACTTCTCCTGAAGCACCAGGTCCAGATCTTTAGCTGTCCCCAGACCAGTGGGAAAGAGGAAACAATTCATAGCCTTGATGTACTTAGGTTTTTGTGTAGCCAGGCGCTGCCTAATAAAACACTGACCTTGATTATCATTTAAACTTATGCTTCAAATTTTCACTGTACTTCTCATAGTCTGCTTGGACTTCCTGCCAACCAAGCTTCTCTAGCTCCATCCTCCATCTACATCCACTGAGCACAGACCCTACTAAGGTAGGATACATTCTCTTTCTCCTTCAGGAGTTCTGGATCCTAATTAAGGAAGCTTTCATGACAAATGGAAAATACCTAACTTCTTTGATGGGATCAGGTCTAGAATCTGGAGTATTTTAACCCATGCCATGAGTTTAAGATTGAGTTGTGTTTGTTTTTTTGCCAAGATGTTATAAGATTATGCTATCAATTTCAGCTTGTAGATTAAGAAACTAACACTGCATTTTCCACAGAACTCTCTAAAATTTCTTTTAGAGAACATGAGTTTCCAGAGAGTAAGATGGTGATAAAAATCTTTTGAATCAGATCAGAATTTAATTCTGATATTTTTCAGAGGTATTTTTCAGAGGATTATTTTAGATTCTGAATAAATTAAACTAATTTTTTGTTTGCTGTATTCAGTAAAGAAAACCAGTTGAGTTTAGATTTTGTACTCTTTGTAAGTCATGATTTTTTTTCATTTAAATAGGTGGATTATGTATTTTTAGATGTATTTCATAGAAAATGCCTATCTGATGTGGAAATTGAGAGTGACAATTTTCTAATTTGAGCTTGATACTATTAGACCTGGATTTGAAATCGAGTCTAGTTCAGGTTCTTCAGTTCTGGTATATTTTCTGTCAGCACTGCTACATAGCTTAAAGAGAATTACTTCCTTTTACCTGACCTGTTTTTTTTTCTCAACTCTAACAAGCGGGATTTGAATTAATTAATGGCCAATGGACTTTTCAGGTCTAACTTTCTTTTTTATATTAACCTCAAATTGCCAATCTAAAAACTTCTTGTATAAAACATGCAAAGCACAATGACTTAGTATAAATATCTTGTATATCCTGTATATCTTGATATATATATTCGTATGTATACACACATATATATCATGTGCCTGTGTGTGTGTGTATACACATACATAAATAGGCACACAAGTCTTCTGAGATTTTAGATTAATGAATTCCTTTTAAAATTAAGTTGTAAGGAAAAAAAAAAATAAATAAATAAAATTAGGTTGTATTTTTAGTGTAGATGCTTAATCATTCCAATATATAAGGATATTGCACTGCTGAATGTAAGCCGAAGAAACTCTGAAATTTTTTTTTAAGATTTTATTTATTCTTGAGAAACACACACACACACACACAGAGGCAGAGACACAGGCAGAGGGAGAAGCAGGCTCCATACAGGGAGCCTCACGTGGGACTCGATCCCAGGTCTCCAGGATCACACCCTGGGCTGAAGGAGGCGCTAAACCGCTGGGCCACCCGGGCTGCCCCACTGGCCCCTGGAGTGAGTAGCTGGAGGGGAACCAACCCCCAACGACACAAATAAACCCCCGGCCCCAGCAGTGTACAGGCTGATGGGGTTGAATTATTTTCTTTTACCCCCTGCCTGACCAAGACACCACAAGGTCAAAAGGAGAAAAGCATAGGCTATGGACACTAGATGATGAATATAGGGCCCAGATGGACCAAGAGATGGGGGTGAACAAACACTCTACCTTGTGCCCTCCCTTTGGTGAGCAGCAGCCCTGGGATCACAGACATGGAAGGGACCACCCTGGGGCTGACTGCTTTCCTCTGCTGTTGGCTCCCAAAGCTAGGAGGAAACCAGGAGCAGTACCCCAAGCATGGCTTCCCCAACACCTATTTATTTTGTTGTTTGTGCTGATGATGGGCAGGTCCCCACTTGTCCCTTTTGGACACCCTGGAGGGGCAAGGGGCTGAGGAGGGCCAGACCCAGGTTCCAGGGGCACAGGCAGTACAGCTTTTGGTTGTGTACATAGGGTGCTTTATTCTCCACAGAGTGATACATGCTAAGATGGGTTGGGCTTGGGCTGATGTCCCCATATGTACAGATCTGAATAAAATGGGTCTCTGAGAAGAAAAAAAAAGATTCAGACCCATCCATATTTGAAAGCTTCTTCAGACATCATTACTTCATTTCTACCCCACTGCTCTGTGATTCTTCAAAACCTGTAGCTCTACTAAGTGGAGGGTGGCTCACTCTTGCCATCCCTGGTTATCTCCCATTGCATGTTGTCTTGAGTGGGAATTCCTGCACTTCCTGAAAGCAATCAGCCATGCCTCTATATATTCCCTGTGGCTTAATGTTCAGGGGGTTAGATGCCTGATTACTCAGGGAGAACATGCAGCCTTGAGAGTCATGGGGGTTTCTCAGAACTCTTAATTCTCAGAAGTCCTTAATTTGAAGAGACAGTTCACTAATGCTTTAAACAAGTTCCCATGACCCTGCCATCTGCTTGCATTAAAACCAGGTGAATCATTCACTTTGTTTCCACTTTCTCCAAATGAAAGTGGACATGATTTCTGTCTCCATCACCCAGAAGACACACGATCTTGCCTATCTCCACCTCTTCCTCCAGAATCCACACCGCCTTCAAGGAATGGCTGGGGCAAAGGAGAGCACATCAGTGTGTTACACCAAGTGGGAAGAGACTTTCGTACACTGTTACATTTCTCCTCCTGCCAGTATTCAACCTATGGCAAATGAACTCAGACTTTCCATGTTTTTCTAAACATTCTTACTGGCAGGTGTGTAGATCTGGCTTATTATTAAGAAAAATATTTTTTGCTGAAATTATCTGGCAGGACATTTTGTACTCCCAGAGTCTGGTATATCCAGGACTCCATGGTATTATTGTTAGTTGACCTGTTTCTCCTAGGAGATTCTGTTCTCTTTGAGGATAGTAGATTTGTCATAGTCATTTTTTATTTCCCACAGTTCCTGGTATAGTTCCTGGGGTTGCCTGATTCACTGACTGGCTGATCTGGTTTGATGAGGCTCAGTGAGGAATATTACTTAGCCCTATTTTTTATATAAGGGTGCCACGTGTTTTGAGGAGGGACTCAAAACTTGTAAATGATCCCAATGGAATTAACTCCAGATATCCTGGCATCTTGTTTATACTGGCATCTTGCTATTTATACTATATCATTTTTATACTATATCATTCTTATACTATAAAATCCATAAGAGATACATGAGAGGAAAGGAAATTGAAGCTGAGACTTAAATTGGTAAAATTAACAGCATTTCCATCAATTATGGAAAGAGGCAGAAAATCCCAGATAGTAATAACTGAGGGGTGGGAGGAAGGGGCAGAGATTGGGTATGGATTTGGTTCATAAGGGAGACACTAATTCATTTTGCTTAACTGGAGTTAGAGACTGAGTTGGAAGAGAATGGAAATTAAAATAGGTAGATTTGGGTCTAATCTTGGAGGGTCTTGAATGCTATCTAGTGGTGCCTAAAATTGGTATAGGGCAAGTTTAAATTATACCCTCTTGGGGCAATCTTTTGCATTTGGATTATACTTGTTGACATTTAAAGTGCTCCTATAAATGCCATATATTTTCATCTTTTTAATTACCTTAGGTGGAAAATGCTAGATAGTTTTACCAGTCTGAAGGTAGAACTTTAATGTGGCATCCTGCAGAGTGCTTCTTCTTTACTTGCTTGTAGAAGAAACTAGAATCTCCGGGAACAGATTGCGTAGTTCTGAATGTTTGCTCCCTAAAATTTTATAGACCCTTTTTAAGATGTCCATAGCAGGAAAAAAAAAAGCCTACAGTAAGGATAAACATTGAAAAAATACAATGTTGTATTTGCATTTACCTTCTAGTCCCAAAGCTAATTGTTGAATAAGACTTTGTCTGTTATAACTCATCAGTACCCATGGCTGGATTTTGTGATCTTTGTCTTTTGACTGCCAAGTGGGACATTCATGCTTACTTGGTCAGTAAACATAGAGGCTCTGCTCAGGGTATAGTGAAGCATCCAACATAATTCTTATACTCAAGAAACTGACAATTTATGAGAGGAGACAATATTTTAATGTAATTTCTGGTAAAAGGTACTAAGTTCCTCAAACTGCTAGTTTTGAACAGATGGAGTGTAAAAGAACAATATGAGAGTTTGTTACTCTACATTTTTTGCTCAAATATGTGTGCTGTGTGTTTTAACATGTTTATTTGAATTCAGAATTACACATAAATACACATACCACACTACACAAATCTGTGCTTCAAAATAGAACAGCTGTGCAAAACATTCTTGAACTCAATGATCTTTACTCTTGCCAAAGGGAAAAAAATGTCTGCCTTGACAATTAAGACACACACACACACACACACACACACACATTAATAGCTGGCTAAAGAAATTCCCTCCTTAAATAATAGAAGAAATTACTGAAATACTTAGGACCTTTATCAATTGGGTAGATAATAGAATTGTAATAAAAAATATTTTAGGAAAGTCAGAGGAAAACAGTCAGACACTTCTTCTGAATAGCTCCTAAACTACTAAAATCATTGAAATTGGCATTTGCTTGGCCTGACTTGAATTTGCTTGAGAGGAATAATATATACCCAATTCTTGCTAATCATTAAGGTTAATAAAACATCCATCTTTCGCTTTACTTTCTCTCTTGGATAAGCAGCTAATAGCTGAGGATTAGGTAAGTATGTTGGCTCATCCAGGCATCTGGGATGAGTGTTAGGGAAGAAGAATAAAAATTATGCATGGGGACACCTGGGTGGCTCAGTCGGTTAAGTATCTGTCTTTGGCTCAGGTCATGATCCCAGTGTCCTGAGACTGAGTCCCACATCAGGCTCCCTGCTCAGCAGGGCATCTGCTTCTCCTTCTCCCTCTGCCTTCCTCCTGCTTGTGCTCTCTCTCTTGCTCTCTCTCTCTCTGTCTTTCTTGTTCTCTCACTCTCTCTAACAAATAAACAAAATATTCTTAAAAACTATGCTTGCATGAAACAGGTTGCATGTTCTAAAAATGACCACTATCATATTTCCTGTCCCGTGTACACTTCCAGAACTTTCCTTCTCCCCTGTCAAGAGGTGGAGTGTATATCTTCCCTCTTAAACTTACACTTTTCTGACTAAATTAACTAATAGAATATTAGTTAATATTGTGATTTCTAAGACTAGGTCACAAAAGCAATGCAGCTTCTGGCCCTCTTAGAACACTTGCTTTGGAAACATTGACCTGACATTTAAGAAGTCTGAGGCTGCCATCTTGTGAGGAAGCCCAAACAGGCTCACGTGCATAAAACATATGGCGAGATACTAAGGGTACATGAAGAGAAGAGATCCCAGTCAGCCCTCAGATGCCTTAGCTTCCTCTTGTCCGAGCTCTGGCCACTATTTGCCTGTGTCTGTATGGGAAACTCCAAGTCAGAGCTGCTCAGTTGAGCAGTTCCCAGTTCCCTGGCCCCCTGAAACTATGAGGAATAAATAATTGTTGTTTTAAGCAATTTTGAGGGTTATTTGTTATGTAGTAATAGATATCCAGAAGCAGGTAGACTAGATATCCATATCCAGAGTATATAGAATGCCTCCCTTAGTAAGTTCAAATTTAGTACAAAACATCAGTCTTAGTAATTTATGTGAATTAATAAAAAATTACATAAATAATTACAATATACAGGAAATAGTTAAAAATGCTATAAGACAAAAACAATAAAGTGCTGTACAAACTCAAAGAAAGCTGAGATGAGGTCCTCTTGAAGCTAACATCAAAAACCTCACAGAATTGCTGGTGGGTGACCTGGCCATAGCCTTACAGATGAAACGTGACACTTAGGGGTGGGGAAGGTTCCAGACAGGAGGACCACGTCACCCACAGACATGTAACTACTTCAGTATGTAATACCTTGTACATTTCTCAGCTATAGTGACCAGCTCAAACCTTGAGATCAATATTTCTACTGGCAGCTTTTATCATTCTGTCATATGGCAAAATAGCCCTATGGGTTCATATCCAATCTGGAATTTGTATCTGTTTTATTGATATGCATTATTTGAGAGTTTCTGGGATCTGTGGCATCCCCAGTCTTTATCAAAACCATATTGTGAGAGTGCCCATCCTGTTCCTGTCCCTCTGGCAGGCTTCAAAAAAAAGGGGGTGGGTGGGTGGGGAGGAATGAGACAGTGTCCTTGTCATAAAAGAGTTCATGGCTGGATTGTGGAGACAGATAAGGACACTCACAGTGGCAGTGCAGGGGACCTGGCATTAGAAGACAGGTGCACTGAGACAATTGGTAGCAAGAGCCAGGGATCGAGCTGCCATGCCTGAGATCATCTGGAAAAGTTCTATGGGGGGGCAGGGGGCCAGCATTCTAACAGAATCATTATAGGTTCAGTTGTGCCCAGCAGGAAGGGAAAGAAAGAATTCCGGGCACAGGGAACTGGAAGAGAAAGCGCTCGCTACCATTAAACATGGTGTGTATTGAGAATTGCAGATAGTTCTGTATAACCCAGGGTGCAGTATTTAAGTGGGGAGCCTGAGACAGAAAGCTGGAGAAGGAGCCGGGAGCCAGCTTATGAGAGGCCTACAGTCCCCATCAAGCTGAGGAGTTTGGACTCCATCCCAAAGGTGACGAGACAATCTTTGAGAGGTCATGAGTTATTGAGTCTACCCATTCAAATTGTAATTATTTCTCACATAGCCGGTTTCCCTATGTATGGTTTCTGGGGCTAGGACGTACTTTTTGATGAAGAGCCATCTCACTTTTGCCTTCTTTAAAATTCCGTCATCCATTTCTCCAATGGATAGTATTCACCCTAATGATTGGAGCTAATGTAGCCTGAAAGAAATGCCACCTTACAGGAATCAGAGGCAATCTATTCCAAAGTGTTTTCCACTCACTGTTCTTTCTGGAAATGTGGTTTCTCATGCCATGAAACTTGCATGATGCCATAAAGAGGCTAATTGTGGTAATTTATGGACTGTGGCTCTGTAAGATCCATTCAATCTTTTAGAGATGGATTAATTACAACTTGAGGACCCCCACCCTCTTAAAAAAACCACTTTATTGGCCTATTCCCACTGTCAGGAAATCTGGTGGTAAATAATTCAAGATAAATACCACCCCAGTGGGAAATTGCAAGTGCCTATGTTTCATGACCTGTGACATCCCCCGTGACATGTGACGCTGTGCCAGTGGGACCATGGGCTCGTTAATGAACCTTCACATATTGGTTCAGGTTATCTGATCTTCCCAAAGCCTTGCCATTCATCATCCTTGGCAATGAAGGGCAATTCCTCCAGATAACCCATTCCCATATTCTTCCCTTGTGTGAGGCTGATGGTGCTCTAAATGCTTTATGATTTTTTTTTTTTTTTCTGTTCAGGTCTTTTAGAGTGCCAGGAAGAAGCTTTAAATTCAGCCACCAGTGTCCATGGAAGATGTTTCATTTTTTGTTTTATTCAATTAAAAAATACTTCCTGGGTAGCTAATAATTCTGGCTATTTCATGGTAAATAACACACATATAACTCTGGATCTCAAGGCATTTATAGTACAGCCCTGGACTGTTTGGGGAAAGAATGACGTTAAAAATTACAGTATTTTAGGGGCACCTGGGTGGCTTAGCAGTTAAGCATCTGCCTTCGGCTCAGGGCATGATCCTGGAGTTTAGGATCAAGTTCCACATCAGGCTTCCTGCATGGAGCCTGCTTCTCCCTCTGCCTCTCTCATGAATGAATAAATAAAATATTTTTTTAAAAATGACAGTATTTTAAGGTTGGAAAATGCTTACACACATGATGTCCTCTGAGTGCTTTTGGATGATTGTTTTACTTCGGTGTCCCAGCTGGCTTAGGGTGTTTCTGTTCTGAGGGTAGGTAATTTGAGTTTCCCAAATCTCTATACCAGACTTTGTCCTGCTGCTCTTCTCTGGGGTGAATGTCTTCAATATATCTGGTTCTAAAGTAAGTAACTTACTTTAAAAAAAAAAAAAAAAGATTTTATTTATTTATTTGACAGAGAGAGTGCACAAGCAGGGGAGTGGGAGAAGCAGGCCCTCCACTGAACAGGGAGCCCGATGCCAGGCTCGACCCCAGGACCCTGGGGTCATGACCTGAGCTGAAGGCAGACACTTACTCACTGAGCCACCCAGGTGCCCCTGTAACTTACATTCTTATGTAACTTAACGCTCATGGTAAATCCATTAGAGAAGTCCTGGTAACCTAGTTTTACCAAAGACCAAGTTGAAGCTGAGAGGATTTCAGTAACTTGCTCCATTTGCTCAGGTTCCAATCCTGGGCCATCTGACTTCAAAAGTTCCTCATTAACTGCTCTAAGTGAGTTCCCTTAGATACATGCGTATATAAAATAATTTCTGGAAGTTTCCTTCTGTTTAGGATGTTTTTAGAATGTGACAGAGGGACTGCTTGGTGCTTATGAAGATTTAACTTAGTTGTTTTAGTGTAATTAGTATGGAAGACAGATCTTAGCTGTGGTCATCTGTTCGTTGGGGAAACTGATGCAAGTTTCTGCTTGTACCAAAGTCCCATGGCCTGTGTTTATTCTGTGATCACTCATCCAGGAGTGGGATGCAACGTGTGCTCTGTGATTTCTCTTAAGAGAACTTTGTGCCTATAAAACTGACTTTATTAAGACTTTGGGGGCAGTGATTGGTTTTTAATTTGTAGCAGTGCAAATCACATAAAATTAAATATTAGGCATGCCACAAAAATAAATATATAAATTTAATTATAGGAAGAATAGAGTAGCTAAAGTTCACCATAAACAATAGAGAAGTGGAATAAGATCAAGGTCGTCTTTCACTCTGTATCATATATTTTATCTGTAATACATCATACGTGCAAGACTTATCTTCCTGACATCTCACCACTTGAAAGCTCTTCCCCTTGCTGTCTTTCCCAGAGCACCAGGAGGGCCCCGCCATGCTCAGGCCCACCACACCTCTTCAAAAAGCTCCTTGAAGCTCACTTAGTCCCTTTTTCTCTTTTCTTTTTTTAGCATAGAGAATTTAGTTTTCCATCTTTGCTAAATAGTTCGTGAATGTGCTCTGCAAAGGGCCATTTACCTCTTCACTTACCTTTTTGCAGCCTGAAAAACCAGCACATACTTGAGACCTTTTATCTCTTCTTCCCTCCCTGTAAGTCTTCATCAATGTAAAGATAAGAAGTTGACCTTTTCTTTTCTTATTGTCCATATGCTGACCTCCACGATATTCAAGGGGGAAGGCCTTCTACCATCAGCTCCGGTTTCATCTATTTCTAAAAATTGATCTTGCGGCATATTCACATACTATTCAGATACACAAGATCAGTTATGAAGTGATATTTTGCCATCAATTTAACAAAAGCTCCTCACTAAGGAGGGAGGAAAACTCTAAGAAATTCTTTCCCTTCATTTTTGTTAATGCTCAGTTCTACTGAGTCCCTTTCTCTTGCATGTGTTCCGTGTTGTTTCTATTCCACTTTGGTCTGTATATACTTATTTCCACTTTTCGGAGGCCATTTAAGAAAATGTTTAGACTTTTTAGCTTAGTTGAGCATATGGCTAAGGTTCTGTGATACAGAATATGGTTAGCAACAGGCTCTAGAGTTGGACTGTCAAGCACCAAGTAGACTGTTAGCATACTGACTGTGTACCATCTGACAATCATGCCAACCTCCCTCAGTGTCAGTTTTCTTATCTGTAAAATGGGGAAACAAATGATAAAGTATCGTGAAGACCAAAAATGAAATCGTTCTAGGAAGACCATTTAGCATGGTGCCTGGCATATGGAAAGCTCTCGATATATGCAAACTGCTAATCTCATTATTATTCCTATCCAAAAACAACTATAAATGCTTGTCTCTCATTACTTATTACTTAAGAATGAAATCTCACCTTTGTGAAGTCCCAGAGCTTCCTGTTTCTTCTTTGAATGCTCTGCGCTATGATCTGCCTATGTGTTCTATGCCTGTGGGGCAGGGGGTGGGGAGCAAGGGTTATTCTTGTTGTAGAAAGAAGTGAACTCCAGGTAGAAAACTGATGCTAAACCCTTCTTGTGCAATTATATTTATTTTTTTTAAGATTTTATTTATTCTTCATGAGAGACACAGAGAGAGGGGGACAGAGACATAGGCAGAGGGAGAAGCAGGCTTCCTGCAGGGAGCCCCATGCAGGACTCGATTCCAGGACCCTAGGATCACGCCCTGAGCCAAAGGCGGATGCTCAACTGCTGAGCCACCCAGGTGCCCTTGTGCGATTATATTTAAATCAACTTCCAACTTTTAGCTGCCCAGCCTTAGGCGTATCACTGCGTGATCATCTCTACTTGACATTGTGTTTGTTACGTGAGTTCTTATTACCTCCGTTCTGTGGAGGAAGAACCAAACCCTGGAGAAGCTGAGTCACATGTGTGGTGCAGCCCTGTAACTGCTAAATACTTCCCTGGAGTTTGGTTCCTAGAAGGGTCCAAAATATGTTTGCTGACTGGGTCATTCAGCAAATCCTAGGTAGTGATTAAATAAATGTATAGTCAGAGAAATGTTAAAATGGTAGGTCTGTACCATTATTTAGCTGAAGGGTGAAGCCTGTCCTTTTGTTTTTAGTAAAATCTTTATCCATTTTTGAAGCACCGTCAAGTCATTAGTAAGGAAATGTGAAAATGTACTTGGGTTGATGTTTGTTGTGCCTTCCCCACCCCTTCTCCTAATAGGGAAATCCAAGGATGGTTTTCTCCCTGAACAAACAAATAAAACACAGTGTGTATTGTATGTAGTCCAGAGAGAGAATGAGAACATTACCCAGAGTTTCTATCGTGGACCTGACGTAAAAACCCAAACAACTCTTACTGACTTCAGCTGGAAGATACAATCTTCCTCCAAAAAGGCTGAGAGCTGATGCAAGGGCTAAGACAGGCTCTCCATTATGCCTCCTCAGAGGTTTGGCACCTCAAAGCAATTCAATTCCAGTCTCAGAGAAGAAAGGGACCTCTGAGGTCACCTCAGTGTGCCACATCACTGCTCAAAGAACAGCAGCCCAACTGTCTCAGGAGGAGGCTTGCTTGATTCAGGGACTGGGATTCAAATTTCCCTGAGTGTTTCCCAGTTGGGTCCCTTCTCTCTATCACTACGAACTAATCCTCACTCAAACTTAACATTTCTTCTCCAGGCACTGGCACCAACCTAACAGGTCCTATCCTCCCTCAAATGTGGTTGCTCTACATTCTTTTTAACTACAAATGTCATGCTAATTCTGCTTAGAAATCTTTCTAATTCTAGCATAGCATTCAAAGACCTGAATGCTTTGCTTTGTCTACCTATCCCATTGCATTTCCTTTCTCACATTTTATATTATACTAGTATTCACATCACAGTTTCTTGCATGTTCTGTGGAGGTTGACAATCTCTGTTTTTATCCTATTGTCTTCTGTTTGGAACACTTTTCCTTCCTCCTGTTTGTTCAGACATCACCTCTTCCCAAATGCATACCTGTCCCCCTTGAGCCCGGCCAAGGTCCTGTTTTTCCCCAAGGGAATAGCCTATGCTCACCTTTCCAAAGGAATATTTTCTCCATCAAAGAAATCAGCTTTGGAGGCTAAACACAGATTCTGACATAGCTTAAAGTATGTTGTTTTAAATTCAAGTTAAAATCCTTTCAAGCTTCAGTTTTTACTAGATGCCCTGTGACCCAAACACATCAGAACCAGTTAGTATAATGGTTTTACACATGCATTTCAAGTCACCCAAACTGGGCTCAAATGATAATTCTGCCAATTACTAGTATGTGTCTTTGAACAATTTCCCAAATCATTGAAGTCTTTTTTCTTTCTTTTCTTTTCTTTTTTCTCTAAGATTTTGTTTATTTATTCATGAGAGATAGAGAAAGAGAGAGAGGCAGAGACACAGGCAGAGGGAGAAGCAGGCTCCATGCAGGGAGCCTGATGTGGGAGTTGATCCTGGGTCTCCAGGATCACACCCAGGACCAAAGGCAGGCGCTAAACCACTGAGCCACCCAGGGATCCCCTTTTCTCTTTCTTTTAGATACAAACTGTTGCCAATTAGTTTTTTTTTTTTAAGATTTATTTTATTTTAGAGAGAGAGAGAGAGAGAGAGTGGGGAGGGAAGCACAGAGAGAGAGAATCTCAAGTAGACTCCTCTGAGTGGGGAGCCTTTTCCAGGACTCAATCCCATAACCCTGAGATCATGACCTGAGCCAATATGAAGAGTCGGACACTAACTCAGTCCCTCACGTGCCCCACCTATTAGGGTTTTGATAAGAATTAAGAATTAAAATAATATGGTAACAATATAAGTCAGAAGCATTTAGCCTAGGGAATGTTAAATATAAGTTCCTCAATAGATATTAGAAGTAATATATCTCATTTAAGAAATACTTTTCAAGCCTCTCAATCACAGACTCTTTAATTTCTATTCTCTTAGAATGTTATTTTTCTCTGGAATTTTAAGATTACTATGAAATACAATAAACTTCCACTCTAGTGTTATAGTAATGCAGAGGGAGAGGCAAGAAGGTCCTTTGCTAGCACACCTATGGGGGTTGTCCTGAGGTTTGAGTTAACAAATGTGCGGTGACTAACACATAACTGGTGCTCAATAGATGTTTAGACTGCCTTCTCGCTGATGGCAAAGCTTGGCTTGTTAAGGTGGTTTCTTTCTGTGGAAAAGATTTTAAATCCAATTGTGTTTGACAGGATAATGGCTACCCTGAAGATGTCCACGTCCTGATTCCCAGAGCCTGTGAAGATGTTAGATTACTTAGCAAAGGGAAATTAAGGTAGCAGGTATAAGTAAGGCTGCTAGTTAGTGGACTTTAAAATAGATTATCCTGGGGTATCTGAGTGGATTCAGTATAATCACAAAGGCTCCTAAAAGTGGGAGGGGGGCGGGCAGAAGAAGAAGATCAGAGAAAGCAATGTGACAACAGAAATGGGGGCAGAGAGGCAATGTTGCTGGTTTTGAAGGTGGAAAAAGGGGGGCCATGAGCCAAGGGATAGGAGTGGCTCCTGGATACTTTAAAAGGCGTCAAAGTAGATTCACCCTTAGAGCCTCCAGAAGGAATGCAGTCCTTACTATACCTTGTTTATGGTTCAGTGAGACTGGTGTCAGGCTTCTGGGTAACAGAACAATATGATCATTTTTTTTCTAAAAATTTTATTTATTTATTCATGAGAGACACAGAGGAAGAGAGAGAGAGGCAGAGACACAGGCAGAGGGAGAAGCAGGCTCCATGCAGGAAGCCCGACATGGGACTCATCCCGGGACTCCAGGATCACACCCTGGGCTGAAGGTGGCACTAAACCACGGAGCCACCCAGGGATCCCCGGAACTATATGATCATTAATTTGTCTTAAGCCACTAAGCTGGTAGTATTTGTTACAGCAACAATAGAAAATTAATATACACACAAAGGAAAAATACTGAATTTCTGGTGGCCAGGTGTCTAGATTTTTGGTCCTAGAGCATTGGATTTGTGGTTAAAACAAAATTGCTGGGACACTTGGTGGCTCAGTGGTTGAATGTCTGCCTTTGGCTCAGGACATGCTCGTAGGGTCTTGGGATTGAGTCCTGCATCGGGCTCCCAGTGAAGAGCCTGCTTTTCCCTCTGCTTATATCTCTGCCTCTCTCTCTCTGTCTCTGTGTCCCTCATGAATAAACAAATAAAATCTTTAAAAAATAAAAATAAAATAAAATTGCCTCTAAAGAAGGGAACTGCGTTTCTGGAGGAGCTCATGAAGTCTCAAGGTACATAAATCCTAATAGCTTATATGTTTCCCATCCTTTACCTTTATCCTATCAGCAGACTTCAGGGAAGGTCAGAGTGTCTTCGGTGAAAATGCTACGCGCTTGTCGGAGTGCTGCTCTCTCTGTTCATGAAGGTAGATGATTCAGGGCTGGTGAGGAAGGGATGCTGTGCCAGAGGTCTAGGAGAGGCTTCACATTTCACATTTTCATCAGATAGTGACAATAGTGACAGCCATTGCATGACTAGTATATTTTAGGAGCTGTACATTGGTTCTAGTCTTCAAGAAAAGAAAGAAAATAATTTTTTTAAAGATTTTATTTAAGAATTTGTATGAAGTAGGTTTCATTACATCTATTTAAAAAAATAGGAAATGGAAACAGAGAAGCTGAGTGACTTACACTTAAATTATGGTGCCTCCGCCAGTGTGTAGGTCATGGTCACCCAAGCCGGTGCTTTGTACACTGTAGGTTACCAGCTCCCTAATAAGCTGTGCCTCTGTTTTTCACTGTGGAACAAAAAAAGCAGCTGACGTTGTGCTAAAATGTGTATCATACCTTCATTTATGAAATCTTCCCCCCTTCCCTGCTCCCACCGTGAAATCAGTCCTGTCCCCGGAGCTATTTGATAGATTAGATATTCAGCGCTCACTATTTCTAATAGATGTTGAACGTCAATCTGCTGCTTATGGGACTGAAGAGCTATTATTTTACTACAATATCATCATGGAAAATGTCATTGTATTTTCCCAGGCACAGTGCTGTGATACACAGTAACTTTGAAATCAGAGGCTATTAGGACATTTTCCCAGAACAAAATGTGTCCCAGAAGAAACAATGTGATGTGGCTTATCCTAGTGTGTTATTTTCTCCAGAGCACTTGTCTCCTCCCCCTGCAAACTCACAATATTTTAAGCCTCACAAATAACACTTTCAAGAGGACTGTGAAATGAAAGGCCCACACAGTGGTGGAGAACTCTAGGGGGCATGTGTGTGTGTTTGCTTTCCTTAGGCGGATTCTGAAAAGGTACAGAATGTGGGAGGTGTTATGGTAGGTTTCATGAGGCCTTGAAGCATGAAAGAATCCCTTCATCAGCCTTATTTTTGCAGAACTTCAAAGTGAGGCCAGGAAAGAATAGGCTTATGAGCAGTCAGGCTAGAAATTCACCGTCTACTCTGTTTATTTCAATTGTGTTTCAAGTCCATTGCTCAGGTGACCTTACTGCTGTACTGGGAATTGACAAGGGTGGTAAGCACAACAGCTTGTCAAAACTTTAGGAAAGTAAATTGCCATTTGGGTTTTTACCCTCCTTCTCAGGCCGGGCACGCTCACCTGGAAGGGGAGGAGGCAAAGAAGGAACCATCAAATAACATATTCTTAGCCTCTCTAATTGACCCATATGTATTATCCCCTAGAAACTGGAGGTGAGAAGATTCATGCATTTATTGCTTCATTCATACAAGCCATTTTAATTAAATATGACCGATGTACTCAAAACCCAAGTGAATGCCATTTCAGCAAGAATACTGTTTTTTTGTTTTTTTTTTTTTCCTTTTAGACAACACCACTTTATACATCCTGTGGGTGATATTAAACACATTTGATAACTGGTTTCTTCTGCCCTTGAGAAACCTGGCCTCTAGTTGGGCAGAGGAGACTTTCACATGTGGAAAGCTCCAGAGCTATTTAAAGCACCTCCACCGTGGGCCAACCAACGCAGCAAGGACCTGGAAATTATTTGGCTATCAAAGAGTTAATCTGCTAAGGTAATGGCATGAACAATGCACCCCATAATGTATACAAAGAGGGTGCTGCCACTAGGAGACAAAATCACAAGGGGGATGCTAGGCTGAACTTTGGAGAAATTGTTAAGATTTAAAGCCATTAGAGAGAAAAAGGTATTCCAGGTGACAGGGCCACTGCACGCCCATCCATGTGGCTTCCCAAGTAGTCTTGGAGGAAGTTGAGGCTTTTCATGGAAAGAATGAGAAAGGGATTGGAAAGGCAGGTTAGACAGGGCCTTGAATGCTCTCATAAACATTTGCACGTGGTCCTACACCAAAAACAGCTTTGACAAATTGTCTTTCTTTTCTTTTCTTTTTTTCCTTTTTTTTTTTTTTTTTTGTTATCAGGGTAATGGCTGTTTCAAAGCATTGACGGAGGAGTACTAGTCATGTTGAACAAGATGTGCTGGGTGATGGTGGGTCAGGGAACACGATGTCCGGTTGGGAAAGTTATTTTATTGGTACAGCAGTGAGAACAGGGAGCATGAGAACCAAAGAGTGGGCCACTAGGGTGCCAGATCCTATTTTATCCTCTGGGGCTCCTGCCCGGACTGTCATTCTTCCTTTAAAGATGAAGAAACTGAAGCTTGGGCCGTAGGATAATGTACTTCAAGTCAAAAGACTACTATTTTTGTAGAACTTCTCTTGGCTGTAAATCTCCTGTTCTTTCCACTTCATCAGGCTGCTGGGAGATCATAAGCTGTTACTGCATGTCCTGATTCAACCCCCACATCACAAGTGCCAATAACAGAGCTCACATCCTCCTCACAGACACATGAACACAGTTGAAGCAGCCACCTCCACTCTTCCCAAAAGGCTGGGAAAGGGAATCATAATATGGAGGGCAATGAATTCTCTCAGTGGGAAGAAGAGGATTTTTGTTGATTCATGAAGTCATCTCCTTAGTGAATTCCACAGTTGTGATCCCCGTGATCTAGGACACACGGGAGACCTTTTCTCCTTTTCAGGTACTCTGGGGAAGATGTGCTTCACAGCATTTCCCTTTTATTTATCCCCCACCAAAGATTTTTTTTTTGAGAGAGAGAGAGAGAGAGAGAGAGAGAGAGCGTGTGCATGGTGGGGACAGAGGGAGAGGGAGAAAGAAAATCCCAAGCAGACTCCCTACTGAGTGTGGAGCCCTCGAGAGGGCTTGACCTTAAGACCCATGAGATCACGACCTGAGCCAAAATCATGAGTCAGATCCTTAACCAACTGAGCCACCCAGGCACCCCCACAATATTTCTCTTTTGAGATTCTGAAAGGCATGTTACAAATACATTAAAAAAAAAAATACCTTGATGTTATCTGTTCTCACATGTACAACCAGAGCGATTCATGTCCTGTGGTCCTGTACGCAACACTCTCCCAGCAATGACAGCCTTGCCCTGGAATGATCTGTTTTGTCTCTTTCACCCACGCCAGACTGAGAAGCCTGCGAGAGTAGGGATGGTTGCTCCTCTTTTGTTTGCTTTTAATCTGTTTCCTTAAGTTCTAGATCCTGATACAGCATCTTGATACACTTAACTCAGTTGAATTATAGGTTAAGAACTCTTATAACATCTATGGTATAATAAGCAGCTAGGCATTTCAAAGATTTTCAAAAGAAAAGCAAAATAGGGGATTCTATTACAATGATTAATCAGTTGGACATGTGGATTTAATGTGGATGATTTTCTGTTGTGAAAGTTTAGTGTTTACTCACTGTATAGGATGAGCACCTACTAACAGGAAACTGATTTTTTTTTCTTTTACTGGATAATCTCAGACCCAGTTATTTCACTATATTTTTAATTATCTTTGCAATGGGTTTTTGTTATTTTTTCGTAAGTTTACTATTTTGCTTACATATAATTGTATTTATTATTATATATGTCCAATATCTTTTACATGTGATACATAGATATATGTATCTTTATAATATTTACCATTATCTGATTTATTAAGTGATTTATTTTGGTTTCTTTTGTGGTAGTGTGTTTAAAATTCCTGTTCTACCCATCGCCACATTGCATAACAGAAACAGATGATAAAACAAGCAGCTTGAGTTTTAGTTCCCCTCTACTACAAACTGATGTTGTGATATTGAACAAATCATTTCTCCTCCTTAGGCATCAAATTCTTCATCTGTAAATAAGCACTTAAAATAAGTACTACAGTTTCACTAACTCTCAAATTTCTGGGCAAGGAAAGGTATGGTGGTTGTATCTGAGGGTCTGCATGTTGACCATCAGTCTTGGAGGTTTCCAGAAGTCATAAACCAGCCAGGTGGGTTTGACCTGATTGATATCTTTCCTGGCCTAGAATCTCAGCTTGGCTGCCTGCTTGGCTTCTGTCCAAACTTCTTGGCAGCCCTTCTAATGCTCAAGCATTCTGCCTAGGTGGGTAGATAGAGCTTTATACACTCAGGTGGCCTTGGAGTAGTTAAATATGCTGAAGTGGAAGTTTCTTGTTCCCAGATTTTCACCAGTAGGAGCCCTTTTTGTTGTTTCCCCATGAATTTCTTTGTTTTTAGAGCTTTGCCAAGTGAACTTTTTTATTTATATAATGATTCATATTCCTGTATTTGTATTAACAAAAGGATATTAAATCAATCATTTATATGTGCATTTTAAAAAAGATTTTATTATTTCTTCATGAGAGACACACACATAGAGGCAGAGACAGAGGGAGAAGCAGGTTCCCTACAGGGAATCTGATGCAGGACTTAATCTCAGGACTCTGGGATCACGGCCTGAGTTGAAGGCAGGCGCTCAACCACTGAGCTACCCATGCGTCCCTAATCTGTGCTTGTGGTAAAACTGTGATAACCAGTGTGACTCTCCAGTTAATATGCAAATAAACTCTATTTGTTATTTCACAGGATCTGTTTGGACATAGATGCCTGATTTCCAATTGGAGAAAGTTCTACATAAATATGAAGGAAGATCTGGAGCAATGTGGGTGAAAGAAGGATGCTGATCTTATAGTCCTTTGTTGGAGGGGACTACAGGGGAAGTGGAATTCTTGGGGCTAGCCAGACTGTGGTTAGATCAGAGGAGATGCATAGCAAAGTAATTACATATGTAGGTAAGTTTCACTATAAAAATGCAGATTCAAGTGAAACAGCAGAAAGAACCCAAGAAGGAGGTTTAGGGAAGTACAGAACAATGTGAAGAAAGCGTATTGGACTTTAAGCAGCAAGGATATGTGGAGTGGACTAGGATGATGTCATAGGGGAGAGCAATCCCAAGGTTTGGAACAGTATTCTGGTATAAAGTTACTTTGATATAATGTTAATTCAGTGTGAGGTGGGGGAATTTTATCTGTGCAGTGGGTCTGGTTGGCTAGGGGCAAAGTGGGTAGGGAATCAGACGCTGAGTAAATTGGGTTCTGTTGATCCTGAGGTCACCTGAGGACAGATCTCAAGTCTTCAGAAGCCTGGAACATAGCTATTGAGCCAAAAATGGATGTTGGTTAAATGCTACTGATTATTTAGTATTTCAAAAATAGTAGATTGAATATATGAGTGAATAATGAATGATCAATTCTATTTTTAACAACTATAAAGGAACTCAGGAAAAGTCTAACCAGAGAAGGGATGTGGGCTGGAGTACAGTAGGGAGAGCCATCAGGGAGTACACTCAAGTGTGACATTCTCCAGGATTGGTGTAGGAGAGAGACTTGGAGAAATACCACGGCTTGGATGTGTAGAGCGAATCCTTGATATGCAGTGAACAGTAGGTAGCACTCAGACCTGGCCCTGGGGCCAGAGAAAGGATTCTGGTCCTGGTTTTGCTCCTACTTTCCTATGTGATTTTAGGATAATCTCAGAATTTAAGCAGCAAAGGACCTTTGAGTCCTTAGACATTGATAAATCATTTAACCCCACCCCAACAACCCTTGATTTATGTTTAAGCAAATTGAGGCCCAACGAAGTAAAGTGCTTAGCTCAAGTTCACACAGATACAGAGTTTGTTCTGGGACACTTGTCTTTATGCTGGCTCACCCATGAATGGGCAAAGACCCCAGAAAAGCCGTGAGTCTGTGGCAGTCTCAAAAATTTCCATGGTGCTCAGCTAGACTGCCTTCTCCTGAAATACTCTCCAAATTGTACCATCAAATGATGTTCTTTTCCCTCTTGACATTGTTAGGAATCTTCTGGTCACATTTGACAAGTGGAGCAGAACTCATAGGCTTTGCAAAGACCTTTCATTAGCCAGATACAGGAAGGCCTCATTAATTTGAGTGAATCAGTGAAGGCCTATCAAAATAAGATATTTCAGCCAAACTAAACACTGACCCAAAAACCAGGATGGGCTTTGTTAGTGTGAAGAGGCATGCATAGCAATCTATTGAACTATCACACCAATGTTCTCTCAAGTATTATTTTGTTAGGCTCAAATCCCTTGCTGAGTGATAAATTAGTCTGAATGATGCACTCTTTAAATTTAAATAACATTCTGGATTTTTTCAAATGCATACAATCACTAGCTTTCAGCATTTTTACAGTGTTACCTAATGAAGAAGCTTCTCGTAGGTCTATACCAAAGATTCAATTTGGTTGTACATTAGAAACACTCGTATTTGTGTAAAGAATTAATACTCGTTATTATCTCCCTTCTGTTTCTCCATCTAAGGTTCAGTGGACTTTATGTTGGAAAAATTAAATTTCAGACAGTTTAGCAACCTTTAATGTCATTCCTGAAGTTCTGTTTACAAATCCCCCAATTAACAAGTTCAAACCATTTTGGGAAAATTATTAAATTTCAGTTTGCGTGCAAAAGAAAAGGGCAGACATGAGGTTTGTCTGTTGAAATCCTGCTGCATCTTGGCATTGTTCTAATAGCAGAGGTTGACAAACTTTTCTGCAAATGGTCAAAATAAATATTTAGGTATTGCATGTCACGTATGGTCTCTGTCTCATCACTTTTTCTTCCTTATCCTACCTGCATAACGCTTTAAAAATGAAAAGCCATTCATTCTTAGCTTATAGGCCAGACAAAAACAGTCATGGGCCAGGTCTGGTTCATGGGCCATAGTTTGCCTAACCCTGTACGAGTCTTTGAGTGGCATGCCTGCAGGTTTGGCATCCGATATATTTTGTCTTAATACATAGGTTTATAACTGATGTCCTGGTGGTACATCAACCTGGACTTAGAGGAGCTCCCAGGCATTAGTGCTTACATGATTGAGAAGTCATAGATGTAGACATAGTATTTACTATAAATCTGGACTCTAGCCATTTAAACAGAATTTTACAAAAAAAATTCAGACTATTTAAAGAACTTTTAGACCTTATCATAAATCTTAGGTTAAATAAAACATGTTCTAGATATGTGAGTTTTTTTTCTTTCCCCAGAAATGTGGCAATCATTTCTACATGCTGATACAAATATCTTCTAAGAGAGCTTTATATAATATGACCAACATTCTTAGCATGTCACATTTAAAAAGTCTGGCTAATACTCATTTCATGGTATATTTGCCAATTTGATTATTCATCTTGCTGTATTTAGCTATTTAGCTAATTGAGATCTTTTTTCTATTATAAATAATATGGTGAACATCTTTGTGCGTAAAATGTTTTTCTTTTGTGGGTGTATTTATTTTATTTCATAAGTTGGAACAACTAAATCAAAGAAAGAAAGGTTTCTAAGGGTTTTGTTTCTAATTAACAGTGCTAAGGCAATAATAGTTCTGTTTTGTTTGGTCATCAGAAGAAATCTTCAGATGTTGTATAGAGCGGACATTATTTGAGGAGCTTACTTCAAACATCATTTTTTATTTCATTGCTCTATAAAGGGTCTGGAGAATATAACTCCTAACCACCTTATATCTTGAATACCGGGAATCCTGATTTATTAAATGCTTAGCTTTGTTTCTGTGAGTAGTCAGTTATGAGATCTTTGTGGTTTGAAATTACTCTGGTAGAAATTAATTAAATTTCTGGCAGAAATTAATTTGGTAGAAATTACCTTGGTAGAATTTTCATGAACCCATTCATTCACTCAACAAATACCATGTAGTACCTTGTCTTGTGCAGTCATGTTCTGGGCTTTTAGACTACATCATCATCTCATCATTAATGGTAATAATAAAAAATAATAGTAAATATACAGCACATATTATGCATCAGCCAGTTTTAAGTGTATATCTGTATAAAGTTCTATTCTATGAGGTAAACACTTTTAGCATCCTATTTTACAGATGGGGAAACAAAAGAATCTCATTACTAAGCCTAAATCATCTAACTAGTAAGTATGAAAGCTATTATTTGAACTCAGGCAATCGAAATAGTTTCTTATCTCATGAATATCCCATGCTGGAATACTGAGAATATTCTTTAAGAGGAGAAAAATTTTACATTTCAGTGTTCTAAATTATCTGTATAGGGATGCCTGGGTGGCTCAGTGGTTGAACGTCTGCCTTTGGCTCAGGGTGTTATCCCCGAGTCCCAGGATCGAGTCCCACATCTAGCTTCCTGCTTGGAGCCTGCTTCTCCCTGTGTCTATGTCTCTGCCTGTGTGTGTGTGTGTCTCATGAATAAATAAATAAAATCTTAAAAAAAGAATAATCTATATAGATGAAGTTTTGTTTGCAGGAGAGACAAGATGAGAAAGAAGTGGTACTGGATTATGAGCTTTTTTTTTTTTTTTTTTGAGAGAGATAGATGGGAGGGGCAGGTGAAGAGGGAGAGAGAATCCTTTTTTTAAATTTTTTTAAAATTTAAATTCAATTAATCAACATATAATGTATTACTAGTTTCAGAGATAGAGTTCAGTGACTTATCAGTCTAATATACTACTCAGTGCTCATTATATCACATGCCCTTCTTAATGCCCATCACCCAGTTACCCCACCCCCTGCCTCCTCCCCTCCAGCAACCTTCAGTTTGTTTTGTATAATTAAGAGTCTCTTATGGTTTGTCTCCCTCTCAGATTTTGTTTTGTTTTATTTTTATTTCCCTTCCCATATGATCCAGTTTTATTTCTTAAATTCCAAATATGAGTGAGGTCATAATGATAACTGTCTCTGATTGAGAAGGATCTCAATCTTAAGCAGGCTTCACATCTAGCTCAGAGCATGATGCAAGGTTCAATTCCACAATCCTGAGACCATGACCTGAGCCAAAATCAAGAGCTGGATGTTCAACTGACTGAACTACCCAGGTTCCCTTGGATGCTGAGCTTTTATGTTTATCTTTTCATGGATTTAAACCCAAGTGACATGCCCCCCCCCATCACACACACACACACACACACACACACACACACAGCACACAGGCATTAACCTTTCCCTGAACAGACTGACTCAGGCCACGTTAGCAGAAGACCCCATGTTTCAGACTTAAGTAACATCAAAAAAAAATTTTTTTTCCAAAGCATTCACCAATGAATTTTAGTCTCCCTGCATGCCTTTCCCTAAAGGTTTTCTCAGTTTTGTTCCCAAGCCTCCCCTGCCTTTGGCTCCACTTATTTTCCTCCTTATTCTCAGGGCCTTGCACATATTCCCAGGTCTTAGACTCAACAGGTTTGAAGGGTGTGAATCTTCAAGTGACTGGCACTTTTGAGTAATCCTGCTAACCTCTGTTAAAGAAACATGTCCTTATCAAGAGAAAAATCTGTTCCCTGCCCCCAGGTCATTCTCAACTCTCAGGTACTACTTGTGCAAGTGTGACTCTGACTGCCTACTCTGTTCTAGAAATTCTCACAGGGCAGAAGATGTATTTTAGAGTCACACAGACCTCTCACCTTTATCTCTTACTAACTGTGTGACTTCTACAAGGTATTTAATCACTGGTTTCCTTATTTGAAAATCAGGGTTATAATCTCTATATTGAGAAATGATAGAATAACTAATATTTTTTAGATAGTAAATGCTCAATAACTAATAGTATTTTTCTCTTTTCCCCCAGATTTTGGAAAAAAACAAAAACAAAACCATCAAGCATGTTTAGTGATTAGTTTGTGGAAAGAACAGAAGGTAGGACCACTGAGAATTTAACCATTGAGATATGGGTATTAAAATAGTGAGAGAGTCTTAATTTTGATGACTGACAAAAGATATTTATGAAGAATCCACAACTAACATCATACTTAGAAGGACGAAAAGCTTTCCCTAAAATCAAGAATGAAGCAAGAATGCCCTCTTTCTCCACTATTATTCAACATTATATTAAAAGTCTTAGCCAGAGGAGTCAAGCAAGAAAAAGAAATAAAAGTTCCATAGAGGGAAAAAAGTAAACATCTATATTGGTAGATGACATGATTTTGTATATAGGAAGTCCTAACTAATACCCCCATAAAACTATTTGAATTAATAAACAAATTCAGAAAAGTCAGAGAATTACATGATCAATATACAAAAATAAGTTTTATTTCAATACACTATCAATGAATAACTTGAAAAGGAAATTATGAAAACAATTCCATTTAGAATGGCATCTAAAACACTAAGAAACTTAGGAAAATATTTAACCAAGGAAGAGCAAGATTTATATGCTGGAAATTATAGAACATTACTGGAAAAAAATAAAGGCCTAAATAAATCATTAAGAAAGCTATACTTTTCCTAGTTATTGAAAGATTAAATGTAATCCCTATCAAACTCCCAAATGTCCTTTATGCACATTCAGAAAAGAGGATCCCAAAATTTTTATGGAATCACAAGGGACTCAGAACATTAAAGCCATCCTGAAGAAGAATAAATTTATAGGAGTCACAATTCCACACTTCAAAACTCACTAAACCTTACTTACAAAGCTACAGTGATCCAGAGTGTGGTACTGGAGTAATGGTAGATATGTAGATAACTAGGTGAGAGTCCAGAAATAAACCACTTATCTATGGTCAACTGGTTTTCAACAAGGATGCTAAGAGAATTTAGTATGGGAAAAATGGTCTCTGCAACAAATGGTGCTAAAACAACTAGATATCCACATGCAAAAGAATGAAATTAGATCTTTACCATATATTATATGCAAAAATTAATGTAAAATGAATCAAAGTTCTAAATTTAAGAGCTAAAACTATAAAAATCTTAGAAGAAAGCATAGGAATAAATCTCCATGAGTTTGGGTTTGGCAATGGATTCTTTCCATATAACATCAAAAGCACCAACAAGAAAGGGAAAAAATCATAATTTGGACTTCTCCAAAAATAATATTTTTGCACACCGAAAGATACTGTGAAGAAAAAGAACATACAGCCCATAGAATGAGAGATAACATATATAATTAATTCATTTGTTAAGAGTCAAATATCCAGAAAGTATTAAATAACTAACATTATTAAAGATGTTAATAATAGGGGTAGGTGCAGAATATATTGATAATATAAAACTATGCTATTTTCACAGTTTTTCTGTAAATTAAAACTGTCTAAAATAAGGTTTATTATAACTTACTTCTATTTTTATTTTATTAATAATGCCATATCGAAAAAATAGGTTGTTAAGTGTAAGTTTTGCTTGAAATTAGCATCAGAGCAATCTTCCTAAAACACAGCTCCGAATAATTCCTCCAAGTCTTCCTAATCTCTCAATGGCTTTTCCCTGCCTGCAGGATCAAGTCCAAGCTTCTTGGCCAGACATTCAGACCCTGCACAACATTGAACAAAATTAAAATGAAATTCATATTTCTCGCCACTTCCCATGTGTAATTATGGTCCAGCAAACTTGAAATATTCATTGTTCCTAGAAGATGCTTTCCTGATTCTATGCCTTTGTGAATCTCTGTCTTACTCTTGGCATGTTCTTTCTGTATTCCTGCCTGGTGATTATTCCATCCTTTAAAGGCTCTCTTTAAAAGCAATTACTCTTGGCTTCCAACATCATATTACAACAGAACAAATCATTTCTTTTTTCACTTCTCCATGGTGAAAGAATATATTGTGCTCCCTCTAACTGAATTTGTCTTATTCCATCTCAAACTTACTTGGAGGTGTGTGGTCAGTTTTGTTCACCTGCTCAAGAGCAGGGGTGAGACTTTACCATATTTAACCCTTCCAAAACCTGGCACAATCGTCTTCCCTCAATACTTATTGAGTGAATAATATAGTTAAGCTGAATATAAAACTTAGGCCCCAGATTGGCACACTGAGATTCTAATCCTAGCCAGTGTTTATGTGATCTTGGAAAAGTCTTTTTGTCTATACTGGTTCTAAATTACCTCATCTATATGATAGAAAGTGTGGTTAGTAGCTTTCAAATTAGATTTAATAGGGTCAAAGAAGTTCAGTGAAGTCCTTCTGGCTCAATTTGGGGCCAGGGGAGGGGGGCAAAATGCATTTTTAGGCTTCTTCTTCTGTTTCTTCCAGCAAAACTCATGTTTCATCTATCCATTTCAGGATATCAAAGAAGCTTTTATTTAAAGAAAAAATCTCCGGTACATTGAAAAAATTAAACCATGAGATTAGCTAATCTGCGAAGCTCCTTTATTTATTTATTTTTTAAAATATTTTTTATTGGAGTTCAATTTGCCAACATATAGCATAACACCCAGTGCTCATCCCGCCAAGTGCCCCGCTCATTGCCCATCACCCAGTCACCCCAACCCCCCACTCACTTCCCCTTCCACTACCCCTTGTTCATTTCCCAGTGTTAGGTGTCTTTCATGTTTTGTCACCCTCACTGATACTCTCACTCATTTTCTCTCCTTTCCCTTTACTCCCTTTCACTAATTTTTATATTCCCCAAATGAATGAGTCCATATGTTTGTCCTTTTCCGATTGACTTATTTCACTCTGAAGCTCCTTTAATTTCTCACTTGAGCTTTTGACATCAACATATACACATTAAAAGACATATTTAAATATTGCTCAATAAATAAATAAATAAAAATAAATCAATAAATACTGCTGCATTATAAATGGAGCAGACCAAAAGCTTATTCAAATTCAGAAATGAAGGTGCAGACAACTGCTGGAAATTTTACTGAATTCATCTCTAATTTCAAAATCCACAGCATAGGTGAAAAAAATTTCCCACTTTACATACGACAAAGCAGAGAGGGTAAGAATGTCTCATTTCAAGCAGCCAGAAGGAGGTGGGAACTTGATAGAAAGCAGGGAGGACCAGCCTAAAAAGCTTGTGTTCTTTCCCCAGGATGAGACTTAATAAAAATGGATTCTGGAAATTAAAATGCACAGACACACACCTAAAACAATGGAGTGGTTTTGGAAACCCCACCCTTCACCCCATCTGGAAGATGTATTGGTTATTTGGAGAGTAGCGGTAATTCAGCCTCATTACAATTTCCCATCAGAAGTTCAGCTCAGACCAATGAATGGAATGATTACAAAGCCTATATTCCTCTGCTAGGCAACCCGCACATACTGAACCATGAGTAATTTTCACTGAGCCGGCTTGCCTATATTGGAATTGTATTCACTGCCCAGAAGACGTGCAGTGAGGCTTTAGCTCAAGTGCCCAGCAGGAAATAAAAGCCCATACCGGTCATAGAGAGAGGGAGGTGGCACAGGCTTGAGGGGGAGTCCGATTTGTAAGTGCTGACATGATGGCTATGCTGAATTAAATTTATTAAGGGAAATTTGGGTCTAAAGTAGCAGGTTTAGGCAGTTAGTAAAGCAGGGTTTGGTGGGACTTTAGGCTGAGACTGTGTAAAGAATGCTGTTTTAGTATTTTCCCAGTTCCTTGAGCAGCATCCCCGAAGAAGAGTATCACAGGAACTCAGACATCATCTAGTGCCGAAGTGTCAAACTGTTTTGATTGTATTTTACCTTGAGGAAGAGAATTCCCTGGACATCACCTATACCGTTCTTTTTTTCCACTTGAAAAAGAACTCAGTTATCAAAATGAAATGAAAATGAAAGCAAACCTTAGGAAAGATTGTTGTATATTCACTTTAACCATAGGATATGGATGAGACCCCCATGATCCACAAGGGGCAGGGGCTTTGGAATGCTTTGCTCAGTACTGTGTTCTCATACTCCGAGCAGGGCCTGGCCCCAAACAAGTGCTGGGAAAAACGTTATGTGATTGAATGAAACACAGTGAAAATAATGTTTTAAAATCCAGTCATCAGACAAAGTGAAGTCTAAAGTATTCTCTTTTAAAAAAGAAAAAAAAATATTATTTGTTTATTTGAGAGAGACACAGAGAGGGTACAGTGGGGAGGGGCAGAGTGAGAGGAAGAAAGAATCTGAAGCAGACTCCACACTGAGTATAGAGCCCCACGTGGAGCTCGATCCCACGACCACAAGGTCATGACCTGAGCTGAAACCAAGAGTCAGACGCTTAACTGACTGAGCCCTCCAGGTGCCCCCAAATTATTCTTGATTTAAATGTATATCACCATACCTTATAGACTTGATCAAATAAACCATAACAAAGTGGCAATAACAGAGGACAGTTAACAGCAATTTTTAATTAAAAAGCAAGAATAGTTGCAATTGAAAAGCAGAGCAATTTCATAATGGCCTTGATGCTTTATGTATGCCAGAGTATCCTTCCCCACACATGTAGGAACCTCAAATATTGGTAGGCACACTCGGGCTGCAGGAGCTGTCCAACTTTGCCAGGCAGGCTGGCCAGATTTCTTGATAGACTACTTGAAACTCTAAATACTCACGAAACTCTAAAAGACATTACTTTTGATTGGGAAATACCATATTTTTACTCAATAGATTATTTGTAATTTACTTATTTTTAAGTAAAATGAAGTAAAATGAGGGTGTGTACATCGATGTACCCTTAATTACCCATCAAAGGGCTGATGTTTTGGGACTGGATCACAGAGCCTGGGAACTTGGGAAGGATCCTCTCAGCTCCCAGTGGGCTCAGAACCAAAATGTGAGAATGGCCATGTTAGTGTAGTAGCTCCAGCGGGTGTCTTGGGGGAGCAAAGAGCAAGTGGGAAATGATCAGAGAAGATTTGAGTCTCATCCCAATTCCTCTATTTTTAAAACATATTCAGTTAAGATTCTTTTTAATGTGGTATGAGGTCTTGTTGGGGGCCTATTTATAGGAGAGTAAGCCAGGCTTTGATGGCTTTGATTTCTGAAAAAAATAATATTTGCTGATAAGAATTTATTCTCTTAAGAAATGAGAAGACACATCAGATGGTGCTGTGGACAGTAGGTCATAGGATCCTCCCCTTTCAATTGTTATCAGTGCATTTTTTTTAAGTTGAGAAACTAAATTCAGGGTAGCCCAGGGGGCAGAGTACTCAGCTGAGGTTGGCACAACCAGGGGTGGTCCCCAATGGGTACTAGAGGGATGCTGAAGGACACTTTGAGGGCCGGGTTGAAGATGAGTGGATGCAATGCTCTACAGCTTTCCCAGGACAGGGTGTGCAGAGAACTGGACTGAGGTAGGATTTCCACTGAGTCAGTATCCGAGGACCAAGGGTTAGTCAGTTGCTGTGCAAAGTTGGGTACTTCTTCACTGGGTAACTTGTCACTCATGACTTTGAGGTACTCAATGATCTGTAATCCCTGTCCTAACAATGACCATGAGTAGAGAAAATGCAGGAAAAGTGCTCCCCAAGCACTTCCAGTGTGACTCTTATTTTTCACTGTGAATTCTCTGAAAGGATTGAGTCTTCTTATAAGCGACACAAAACTGGTACTCGGTGAATAAATAAAAGAATAAAGATTAGAATTTAAACGGAATTTTGGTATTTATATGCTGTCTTAGAATATTCGCTGTTCTGTTGCTTTAATTATTTTTTTCTGTCCTCTGATGAACAATTCAAGGAGATGAGCTTATGGTTGTATTCTAGAATTGAATATTTCAAATATGTTGACTCCGTGCCATGTCAAAAGTAATTGTGCTCCAAGTATAAACCTTGGATATATTTCCCTCATCAGGAACCAGGAGGAAATTGAGGCTTAGGAAATTTAGGTGAGTTTCATAAATCAAATGAGATTTGCCAGGTCAAACTAGAAAGCGGTTCTACTGCTAAACCACTGCCTGTTCTGTAAGGAATATGGCTCATATTCCTGCTAAGAGATTAGATAAAAGCTCAGTTTTAAGATGAGGTTCTATATTCCAGATGTAGCTTTCAAAAACTATGCAATCTTCTGACACATTATTGCCTAGGATTTGGGACATGGAGTGTGCTGGGACTCAGTTTTGTTATTGCCAACCCATAGCATGATTTCTTCATATAGTTTTCCAAATAATATTGAAAACATATTCTAATTTATGAAGTATTGACTTAAAGTAAGCTTTAGAAATAAGATCCAAGCATATTAATTGGCTTGACAAAACTATGTGAAAATTATCTTGCAAAGACTAGTATCCCTGAAGTGGTTTATTTTGTTTTGTTTTGTTTTTCCTTTGCTCTTGTGTCTAGATATTTCCTTAAATTTAATTGTTAATTCTCATTATTTTCTTTAAATTCTTTGGAATTTTCAGTAATGCAGTCATATAATTTGTGAATATCTATTGCCACATTTTTCTTTTCCTTTCAAGTTCTTATAGATTATACTTCCCTTTCTTGATTTATTGTACCATATATTCTATGTTGAATAGAAATGATTACTGACATTATGACTGTTTCTCTACCAATCCCTGGGGAAAAAAAATCAGTGTTTTACCACTAAGTCTAATGTTTGCTACACTTTCTTTTTTTGAGATACTCTTTATCAGAATAAGGGCAATCCCTTATATTCAGTTTATTAACGATTTTTCTCATTATGGCCATTAGATTTTATTGAATGCATTTCTGTAGCACTTGGGTACTCATATGATTTTGTCTTTTGTTTATATGGTACATTACATTGATTTTCTAGTTTTATACCAACCTTGCATCTTTATTATATGAGCTGTGGTGCATTGTTATTATTGCATAATCCAGTAGAATTTTGTTTACTTAATAGTGTGGAAGTTTTGCACCTATAGTTGTAGAAGAGCTTGGGCTATAGTTTTCTATTTTTTTAGGGTCATAGGCTTTAATCAAGGATAAACAAAGTTTGTAAATAACTGTGAATGAGTTGTTTTCAACTTTCTGGAAGATTCTGTGAAATATTTTGATAGTACCTTTTTTTAAGTACTTGGTAAAATTTATCAATGAATACACTTAGATTTGGAGATTGTGTATTGTGTGTACTTTGTGTATATTTGTCCATTTTCAAATTTTCTTTTGCATTTTTAGGTAAGTCATCTGTAGCTTACATAAAACTGAATTTTAATTTTCTCTGAATGAAAATCTTGAACTTTTTATAAGTAAATGTAGCCATTTATATTTATTATAATCACTGATGCTGAAAATTACTTTGCTGTTTTATTACTTTTATATTTGATTATTTTGTCTGCTTGTTTGCCTTTCATTATACTTACTGGACTAATCATATATTCTTTGTTCCTATTTTTATGTCAGGTAATTTGAGAGACCTAATCGATTCTTCATTGATTCCCCTTGAATTCTTAACAGGTTTCGATTTAGAATTTTACATACATCTTGTGAATTAACCACTAAATCTAAGCAATGTATAGGACAATGGTGAAGAGCAGGGAGTCTGGTGACTGTCTTGAATTTGAATTGTGAGTCCAACACTTGTGAGCTGTAGGACCCTGGACAAGTTACCTAGGATCCCTGTGCCCTCCTTTTCTCTTCTATAAGACATGGAGGATAAGATGCTTATCTCAGATGGTTGTTCTAAGATTTATTTTTTTTGTTTTTTGTTTTTTTGTTTTTTTGTTTTGTTTTTTTCTTTTTTTGTTCTAAGATTTAAATGAATTCCAGTTGCTTAGAACATCATCAGATGTAGAATGTTAACTATTAAAAGCTGCCTTCCAAATATTACTGGTATTTTAGAGGGACACTTTACAGTAATATTTCCAAATTGTAATTCTTTTATTAGGAACTTTTTTTGGTATTTTTTTTTTATTGGAGTTCGATTTGCCAACATATGCATAACACCCAGTGCTCATCCCGTCAAGTGCCCCCCTCAGGGTCTGTCACCGAGTCACCGCATTCCCCCTGCTATTTTTAATTTTTTTTAAAGATTTTTATTTATTTATTCATGAGAGACAGACAGAGAGAGAGAGGCAGAGGGAGAAGCAGGCTCCATGCAGGGAGCCTGACGTGGGACTAGATCCTGGGGTCTCCAGGATCTCACCCTGGGCTGTAGGCGGCCCTAAACTGCTGCACCATGGGGGCTGCCCCTGCCCCCACCCCTGCTATTTTAAAGTCATGTAAGAATTATGTAATAATTACGTCTGAATTTACTGATTTAATTTTGCTTTTCTACTTGTAGGAAATGGTAGGTATAGGGATGATATAATAGATTTTCCGGGTTTAGAATTTCAGATTGAAAACATTTTTTTTCTCAGAAGTTTGAAATATTACTGCATTGTCTTTCAGGATGCATTTTGCAAATAAAAAAGCTGATGTCAGTATGAGACTCTTTATTTGCTATGTACGTTGTAGTTTTTTCCAGATACTTTTGGGATTATTTTTTTTAACTTATCCTTTAGGTTTCAAAAAAATCATATGCCTAACTAGCATATGCCTAACTGTAATTATATTTTTATTTTTCCCACTTGACACCAGTGAGAATTTTTCAATCTGATCACTTGACTCTTTTGGCAATTCATTTAATTTTTCCCTGCCTGTATTTCCTTCTCCTTTTAGATGACTATTTAAATTCCTAAATTTTTCTTTTGTGTCGTTTTGTTTCTCTCATCATTTATTTTTGGCTTTATTGAGGAGTACTTCTGTTCAATTACGTAATTCAGAAATTCAGTATTTAGACATGACTACTCTATTAATTGGAGATTTTTACACTTTAAGATGTAGGATTCCATTTTTAATTTCCAAGAAGAATTATCTTCTACTTTTTATATTTATCCGGTTATTTTTGTTGTTAGTGGGTTTTTCACTTCCAATCCTGTATCTGGATGTAAGTATCTATGTTCGGTCACTTGTCTTGGGTTACTCACCTATCCATCACTTACAGATGGGTAGAGTGTGGATGGATGGATGTGGAACAGGCAGGATAGAGAGGTCAAGTGTGTCTTCTCTTGGGAATGGGGGTGGTAATATTTACCCTTAGGGAGAACCCCTGCTGACCTGAGGGCAGGGGCTCTGCAGGATGAGATCTTTCTCTCCCACTCCTATTTCAATTTTTGTGTCTTTCGCTCTCTCCTACCTCCCTTCTTCATCCCCTTGCTTCCTCAGATTGTTCCTTAATTATCTCCCTCATTGAACTACCATCTGAGAATCGTGGCAGTTATTTGGATGGAGGTGGTGACTGGGGTAGCAGGGGTTTACAGCATACTACATCCTCCTAAATGCCTTGGGTTTTTTCCCTCTCTCCTTTCTTTTTTTTTTTTATTTTACTTTTTTAAAAAATAAATTTATTTTTTATTGGTGTTCAATTTACCAACATACAGAATAACACCCAGTGCTCATCCCGTCAAGTGCCCCCCTCAGTGCCTGTCACCCATTCACCCCCACCCCCGCCCTCCTCCCCTTCCACCACCCCTAGTTCATTTCCCAGAGTTAGGAATCTTTATGTTCTGTCTCCCTTTCTGATATTTCCCACACATTTCTTCTCCCTTCCCTTATATTCCCTTTCACTATTATTTATATTCCCCAAATGAATGAGAACATGTTTGTGCTTCTCCGATTGACTTACTTCACTCAGCATAATACACTCCAGTTCCATCCACGTTGAAGCAAATGGTGGGTATTTGTCATTTCTAATGGCTGAGTAATATTCCATTGTATACATAAACCACATCTTTATCCATTCATCTTTTGATGGACAAAGAGGCTCCTTCCACAGTTTGGCTATTGTGGACATTGCTGCTATAAACATTGGGGTGCAGGTGTCCCGGCATTTCATTGCATCTGTATCTTTGGGGTAAATCCCCAACAGTGCAATTGCTGGGTGGTAGGGCAGGTCTATTTTTAACTCTTTGAGGAACCTCTCCACACAGTTTTCCAGAGTGGCTGCACCAGTTCACATTCCCACCAACAGTGTAAGAGGGTTCCCTTTTCTCCGCATCCTCTCCAACATTTGTGGTTTCCTGCCTTGTTAATTTTCCCCATTCTCACTGGTGTGAGGTGGTATCTCATTTTGGTTTTGATTTGTATTTCCCGGCTATTCAACATAGTACTGGAAGTCCTAGCCTCAGCAATCAGGCAACAAAAAGACATTAAAGGCATTCAAATTGGCAAAGAAGAAGTCAAACTCTCCCTCTTCGCCGATGACATGATACTGTACATAGAAAACCCAAAAGACTCCACCCCAAGATTGCTAGAACTCATACAGCAATTTAGCAGTGTGGCAGGATACAAAATCAATGCCCAGAAATCAGTGGCATTTCTATACACTAACAATGAAACTGAAGAAAGAGAAATTAAGGAGTCAATCCCATTTACAATTGTACCCAAAAGCATAAGATACCTAGGAATAAACCTAACCAAAGAGGTAAAGGATCTATACCCTAAAAATTATAGAACACTCTTGAAAGAAATTGAGGAAGACACGAAGAAATGGAAAAATATTCCATGCTCATGGATTGGTAGAATTAATATTGTGAAAATGTCAATGTTATCCAGGGCAATTTACACGTTTAATGCAATCCCTATCAAAATACCATGGACTTTCTTCAGAGAGTTAGAACAAATTATTTTAAGATTTGTGTGGAATCAGAAAAGACCCTGAATAGCCAGGCGAATTTTAAAAAAGAAAACCATATCTGGGGGCATCACAATGCCAGATTTCAGGTTGTACTACAAAGCTGTGGTCATCAAGACAGTGTGGTCCTGGCACAAAAACAGACACATAGATCAATGGAACAGAATAGAGAACCCAGAAGTGGACCCTGAACTTTATGGTCAACTAATATTCGATAAAGGAGGAAAGACTATCCATTGGAAGAAAGACAGTCTCTTCAATAAATGGTGCTGGGAAAATTGGACATCCACATGCAGAAGAATGAAACTAGACCACTCTCTTGCACCATACACAAAGATAAACTCAAAATGGATGAAAGATCTAATTGTGAGACAAGATTCCATCAAAATCCTAGAGGAGAACACAGGCAACACCTTTTTTGAACTCGGCCATAGTAACTTCTTGCAAGATACATCCACGAAGGCAAAAGAAACAAAAGCAAAAATGAACTATTGGGACTTCATCAAGATAAGAAGCTTTTGCACAGCAAAGGATACAGTCAACAAAACTAAAAGACAACCTACAGAATGGGAGAAGATATTTGCAAATGATGTATCAGATAAAGGGCTAGTTTCCAAGATCTAGAAAGAACTTATTAAACTCAACACCAAAGAAACAAACAATCCAATCATGAAATGGGCAAAAGACATGAAGAGAAATCTCACAGAGGAAGACATAGACATGGCCAACATGCACATGAGAAAATGCTCTGCATCACTTGCCATCAGGGAAATACAAAGATTTTACTTATTGATTTGATAGAGAGATAGAGCCAGAGAGCACAGGTAGGAGGAGCAGCAGAGATAGAGGGAGAAGCAGATTCCTGGCTGAGCAGGGAAACCGATGCGGGGCTCCATCCCAGGATCCTGGGATCATGCCCTGAGTCAAAGGCAGACACTTAACTGCCTGAGCTACCCAGTTGCCCCTTTTTTTTCTTTAATAATCTTTATTAGTTCTTATCTGCCTTCTAGATAATGCCTTTTATATAGCATTGAATATTATCATTTTTTTAAATGTTGTTTATGTACCAAGCAATTTAAACACATTTTCTCATTTAAATTTTACAACATTCCAGTAAAGCAATCTTATCTCTATTTTAAAATGAAAAAAAATATTGAGAAGGGAGAAATTAAGGAAGTTGCCAAAGATTATACAATTTAAGAAAGGCTGATTCAAGATTTGAACCTCGGTCTGTCTGATTCCAAAAAAACATCTTTCTCTCCTCATGATAATTATTCTGCCCCCAATTTTGTCTTGTGCTTTTAGTAAACCAGTCTCATTGTGTGCATCAGGCACTGGTGTTGTAGGCTAGGTGTATAGGGGCAGACAAATAGAGCTGGTGGTCCTTGTCCTAATGAACTTGCAGTCTCATGGAAGAACATGGAAAGAGATTTTTAAATTTAGAGAAATGTCCATTTTTATCATTGCAGGGAAGTGAAAGTTCAGGTTATAGAGTGAGCTTAGGGAATTTATTTGCTGTAATATAGATAGAGGATGCTTGCCATAGAAGTGACAGCATTAGAGGAGGCACATACAAAAGAGAACATAGGGTAGAATGTAGGGACAAGGAAATGGTTTCCTCCGACACTGTTCCTTTGGCACTAACCACCATTGCTCTCTATGAACTCCTATCCTGGCTAGCCTTCGTATGGTTCTGCTTGGATACTGCTTATTTAAAGACCATGCTAAGGTCACATCTTTGATGAAAAGCCATTTCATATTATCTATCCCTAGTTAGAATTTTTTACTCAGCTCTATATCTTAAAACTATCATGTTTTCATGTTTGGATATTTATCCAAGCCCATTTTGTTTTAAAGTTAATTATATGTTTGTTTCCTTCACGAGATTTGAAGTTATTGAAAACTAGAGGCTTATTTACTTTTGTATCTGTTGGACTCTATTGCAAAGCTTAGCACATAATGGGCTTTTAAAGATTATGACCACGGTCTTGTGTAGGCAAAGTATTGCACATTTTGGAGTTTGGAGACAGAATTGTCTCCAAGAATGGAAACAAGAAGTACCCTATGTGGCAAAAAGAAAAAAAAAAAAAAGAAGCAAGCAAGCAAAAGTCATGTGTGCAGTGTGCATGGTGTCTTTGTCTTGGTATTCCACTGGTCTTCCACAGTCGTTCTCAAACTTGAGTGTGCATCAGAATCACACTGTGGTCTTATTAAAACACACAGATTACTGGAGTTCATCTCCTAAGGTCTGACTTAGGTCTGTGGATGAGGAAGGGGGGTGCATATGGATTTGTAACAAGTTCCCAGGTGATGTTAATGGTCCTGGTCCCACAACCACATTTTGAAAACCACTGCTTTAGGATGTCTTCTGTCCAATGGGTCCACCCATTCTGGTTGACCACATTCTTTTCTTTCAGAACTTATGGAGCTATTTGTAAGACTTTACATACAGCTGTAAAGAGTATAGTTGATGGAGCAGAAGCAGAAGTGATTTGAAATCTGGACCCTCTCATTATTCACTGGTTTTGAGCAAGACTCCCTGAGCTTCAAAATTCTCTTCTTTTAGAAACTAGATCGTGGGAAAAATTAGAGAGGGAGACAAAACATGAGAGACTCCTAATTCTGGGAAACAAACAAGGGGTAGTGGAAGGGGAGGCAGCTGGGGCATAGAGTGACTGGGTGATGGGCACTGAGGGGGGCACTTGACGAGATGAGCACTGGGTGTTATACTATATGTTGGCAAATTGAACTTCAATTATATATATATATATATATATATATATATATATATATATATATATCTAGATCAATAAGCCTACCTAGTGGTACATGATGAGGATCTTGGACATTGAAAATGTGAGTTAATGCACACCCCAACACATGGGATATTGTAGGTTAGGAGTAGCTTGTGACATCTCCCTGGGAAATGGGAATCTAGGCAATGCTGCTCAGGAAATCTCAGCTGCTTTCATGCACATATCATCTTCTGTGTATTTTTTTACAGTTTCTCAGCTTCTATCCCATAGAAATATGAATTTCCACTTTTATTCTGAGATTTATGTCCTTTTCTTCCTTTCTTTTCTTCCTTCTTCCCTTTGTTCCCCTGCTCTTCCCTTCCCTTCTTTTTTTGTCTTTTTTTCTTTCTTTTAAAATTTTACTTCATACTTCTAAGAGTCGCAGTATTCTTTGGGATCATTACTGGTGAATGCTAATCAAATTTAAGTAATTATATAATAATTAGAAATCTTCAAGTGAATTGTTAAAAAAATAACCATATCTCCCAATTTCCTTAAATCACCGATGATTAAGTTGTAGGTGTTTTGAGTAGGTTTGAAAATTTTAGGTCATTAAAAGGCTAACTGGAAAAGATTATTATAATAGCTGCCTATTCCTTTCTATATTTCTCAGGCTTGTTTCCATTTTATTTTCTGATTTAAAAGCTGATGAATCTATCTGATGCTCCATGGGGTATATTTCAAAGGATTTTGAGGTTACAAGTAGATGCTTATTCTTTTCAATTCCATGTGATTATTGCATAAATGAACATGGTGTGCATAGCAGAGAGGATATTTTCTAGAGAAAAATTAAAATTAGATCTATGAGTGTCCTTGTCTCATAGAATATTAAACCTGAAAGGATTTTTTATTTTTTTAAGATTTTATTTATTTATTCATGAGAGACACACACACACACAGAGGCAGAGACATAGGCAGAGAGAGAAGTAGGCTCCATGCAAGGAGCCTGATGTGGCACTCGATCCCAGATCCCAGGATCATGTCCTGAGCCAAAGGCAGATGCTCAACCGCTGAGCCACCAGCCATCCCATATTTTTAATTTTTTAAAGGACTTTATTTATTTGACAGAGTGAGAGAGCACAACTCAGGGGGAGTGGCAGGCAGAGGGAGAGGGAGAAGCAGACTCCCTGCAGAGCAGGGAGCAGGGAGCCTGATGCAGGATTAGATCCCAGGACTCTGGGACCATGACCTGAGCTGAAGGTAGATGCTTAACTGACTGAGTCACTCAGGCACCCCATGAAAGGATTTTTAGATGTTGCCTTCTCTAATCCCTGATTTATTTATATTGGGAAATCAAAGCCTAATTAGATATTATAAATTACACAAGCTCATATACATTAAGGCTTCTACTGTGTTTGGTTTATTAACCAAGGCACTTTGCATATGCCAGAAACACAACTTCAACAAGCCTAAGCCAAGAAGTGTTTCTATTGGCTCAAGGACTTCAAGGAAGGATTGAGCAATAGCTACATGAAAGTGGAGATGGAGCTCAGGATCAGAGCTACACCTGCTGCTAGAATTCTGTCCCTAGCCCTCATTCCTGCCACTTTGTACTAGTGTACCCTCTTGTTCTCCACAGTCACCAACTACTTTGAAGTGTTAATACGTTCTGATTATGGGCTCCTTGATACTCTAGACCCAATGTTTGGGAGAAAAGCGGATGTCAACTGCTCACTCTTGGATCATTCAACTGGGGCTAGTGTAGGGTTATGTAAGCACAATTGCTTCTGATGGATTCAACAGAGGAACAGACAGTTCTGGAAGAGCTATGCTGTCCCTGGGAGAAGGGAGGAGGTATTGGGCACAGAAAACAATAGATGATCTTTCTGGTTAGTGATAAGCTTTGCGAAATGTGATTCCCTTAGTTGGTACCAGATGGCAGTGATTAAAAGCTTACATTCCTTTAATTACTCTGTGAATTCTTGCGGTTGTTAAATTCTATAGAGTTATTTGTACATTATTACTTAGCTTGGGCTGTGAGGGTAATAGAATTCAAAGTTCTTTCATTTTAGCAGGGCCTCAGAAAATCGCATTCTTTAACATTAAAACTAGATAACACCAGAACTAGCGTTGAGTAATGGGGGATGCACACATACATCCATATTTATACATTTGTATGAAATGATATGAATAGGGCCTTTTAGAGGTAACTATATGTTACTCATAAGATCTTCATAAGCTTTATCTTTTCTTTCTCTTTGAGGATTTCAAAAATAAAATATATTATTTTAATTAAAGAATCTAGAAAAGCAATGAAAGATTTATTATGAAAATAAGTGCCCTAAGTATAATAGAAATTAAGCTGTTCAACTGATAATTGTCTATATGTGTGCAGCCATGCACAGACATAGCAGTATAAACAGACAGAGCTATATGCCTGCAATGTTTAATTATCAATTTCATCTCTACAGAGTACTTATACAAAAAACGAAAAACTAGTATAGTATTAAGGGGTTAGTAACTCTTGTGGTCTTGATGTTTTTGTTTCCTTCCTTGCTTCCTTGCTTGGTTTGGCTGTTTCTGTATCATCTTTGTGTTTCAGATACCTTCTGGTCCACAATAAACCCTCCCTTTTCTTCCATAGTTTATGTGATATTTGTAGAAAATGCAAAGCTTTTCTTCAGATGCATGAAGTTGAATTTTCTCCATTCAAGACCTCTCTCAGCCATATGTGAATATTGAAGGTGGGGTATCCCCTAACCCTATGTAGGGTGTGTTGGTAGACACAATCACACATGAAAGTGCATTTGAGGTATCAGAAAAGGTTCTAGGAGTAAATGACTTCCAGCTTGAGTGATGTGTAGTATTCATCAGGTTAAGAGAGTACGGAATAGGTCCCAGAGAGCAGAAATAACATATACAATATACTGGGTGAGAAGGAGCATGTCTAGTAAGTAGTAAGTGGTCAAACATGTGAATCCAAACATCATGGCAGGAATCTTGGTTACATGTAAATATTTTGGGTTCATCTGTATTTAGAGGATAATATAAGCTAAAGAAATGAAAAGGATGTGGGATAGAATTCTGAGAACATCAGAATTTAAAGGGTAAGTGAAAAAGAAAACAGAAATCCATAAAACTGAAGAAGTTTAAGTGAAAACATAATTCCAGAAGAAGAATGTTATCAACAGGGTCACATGTCACCAAGAGGGAAAGGTCAGGATGGAGAAAGTCCCTCAAAATTAGCAAGAAAACCTTGTTTTTTATGCCTCCTCCTTTTTCCCATACTCCTGGTTCAGTAGGAATATTTAAAGATAATCTATTCTTTCCACACGGGATTTTATAATCTGAACCCCTCCAAATATGGATCACATTATCAAGGGGCCATTTGGAAACCACTTTTTGGTTATTTTTAATAACAACAACAATAGAACAAATAACTACCACTTAGCATTTGCCATGAGGCAGACATCGTACTTCATGCCTACAGGGTATGGTCACAAATCCTTGCATCAGTAAATTCCACCCTGAAAAACATATTCAGAATTCAACCGCCTCCACTCTCACCACCTCCACTGTTATCAACTAAACCATCACCAACATTTCTTACCCAGAAACAGAGTAGTGTCCTTTTATCTCTACATTATGTTCTCAAATCAACCACCAAAGAATCTTTAAAATAATATATATTTAAATATATTTAAATATGCCATTCCTGTATTCAGAATCTTCCAGAGCCAAAGTCCTTAAAGTCATCTGCAAGGCCTCATGTGTTTCACATCCTCCAAACCCCTTTCTTACCTCATCTCTTATTGTTGTCTTACCTTTGCTAACCATGCTCTTTGCCACCCCACTGGTCCTCTTGCTGTTCCTTGAATACACCAAACATGCCTCTACCTTACATCCTTTGCAGTGGCTGATCCCCCTGCCTGGAAAGCTCTTCTCAGAGATATCATGGCTAGCTTCTTCAATATCTTTTAAGTTTTTGCTTGAAATTCGAGTTTGAGCAAGAAGATGAAGAAACAGTTAAAGAAACCATCACTTTTATCTTCCCTTTCATTTCATGGCAATGTGGGCTCAGCCTGAAGTTCATAGTCCACAAATAAATGAGTCAGATAGAGTGCACCGTACATTGTACTTGTGTTCATTTAGCCTATATGACAAAGAAAAAAATATACAATGTTCAGTGGTGCAAGCAAGAATGGGTGTGACTTGAAAGGGAATATAGAGTTAAATTTGTTTGTTCTTGCAATTGAAAAGAATATATTAAGTCAGTTTGGAGTAAAACACATGAGAACCCAAGAACAATCAGGCAGGCTCAGTGGAGAAGGGAATGTTATCAGGCTCCCTCTTATTTAACAAACATTTGTTGGGTCTGCACTCTATACTAGACAGAGGTTGATTATAGAAGGGTAAAATAATCTATAGATTAAAATTGCTTAGAGTTCAGAGAGGAATTCTTATAAGAAAACAAGTAAGGTCTAGGGTACAGAAAGGCACAAAGAAAAGCATGATCCATTTTACCCAGGAGTAAGTTGGAAGGGAGGGAAAGTAAACAAGGTAAGGAAAAACTTCACAAAGGAAGTGGTCATTTCACTCTTGAAAGATATGTAAGAATTTGCTAAACAGACAAAGGGAAGGAGAGCTACCCAGAGAAAGGAGAACCACGAACAAAAATATGTTTAGATAATATAAATAAATGTCTAAAATTTCTCCATTCTTCCCCATGATAAAGTATAACTGAACATTTAAGTGAGAATTTCCCTTTAGCAATTTTATACATTTCTAATGATGCTTGGATTCTCACCTCTCTTCCTTGGGAAGTCTCTCCTCTGGCATACTTTTAGGGTAGTTAACATTCCTTCTCATTTAGGTTTGTCTTTTATGTGTCATTGGTTCTATTTGTGTGTAGTCTTCTAAATAGTTGTTACGAAATTATTTTCCTTCCTAATTTGTGCTGTGCTTTAGGCTTAAGAAAAGCTGGACATTATAGGGAAACCAAAAGACCAGTCAGAAAGGAGAGAAAGCAGAGAAAAAGTTAAGAGAATCATGTTTATGAATAGCGTAGTAAAAACAGAGTCAGCTTAGTAATAATGGAGATCATTTTCACATAAATATGAAAAATAATGAAGAGCAAATAGGGTGGGAACTCTGAGACTATGTATTTTCTTTAATCTGTCTGGGTGTATCCTCTTTGCTTAGAAGGATGCCTATTTCCAAGCAAGCATTAATACGTATTTCTTGGGAAATTGAATAAATGAATGACATTTGAAGTGCAAATTGTCAGTGCAACAATATATTTTTTATAGTCGCACAAGCAGTATTTTCATAACAGGGTTGCATGTACAGCAAATATAAAGTAATGAACAAAATCATTGGCCTTAAATGTATTTGAGTTTTATTTCACTAGCTTACAGGCTATATTCATATTATCAATGAGTAATAAACAAGTGGATCATAAGACAATTACTAACACAGGATTATAATATTTCATATGAGTATTTTATTATGGTGATTATTGCTAATTGTAATGATTGCATTTTCTTGAAAGTTGAGATGTGTTAAACAGAAATTTAGTCACAATACAACATGTACTATATGAATCCATTCACCTTTTTAAAATGCAATTAAATGTTTAGAAACTTCTGGAAGAACGCAATCCAAATTGTTAGTAATGGTTTCCACTAGGGAGAAGTGGGGGATTGGGAAGCACATAGAATGAAATGATTGTTCACTTTATATTCTCCAGTGTAAGATTAACTTTTACACTCTTGCAATTACAGCTCCATATAAAAGATAGGCTTATAAATGAAAACCAAGGCTGGTTATTTGCAAAGAGTCATTAAATAGACAATTCTTTTGTCAGTCTGATGAAAGGAAAAAAAAGGAAAATAGAGTGGAAATTGTTAGTAAGAAATAATGAATATAATCATGGGAACATGGTGTATTCTAAAAATTTCTGACAGAATACTTTGTGCCATGCATGTAAATAGTTTTAAAAATCATACTAAAATGAGAGATTGTTATGAAAAATATACAGTGCAAAATTTGATTCAAGAAATAGAAAAACTAGACCACTAACTGTTTAGAAAATGAAAAAATAAAGGCTATTAAACACTTGACCAACGAAGGGAAACTAGTCTACCAACTTATTTGTTAACTTAAGTTATTTTAGTTATCAGTCAGCAAAGGAGACACAAATCTACTTTCCAGTGGAGCTTTCTCATTCATTCTATAAATGAGGCAAATCGCTTTAAAAAAAAAAAAAAAGCAGTCACCAATAGAAAGATAAAAACTGTAGACAAATTTTATTGTAGAATATTGATACAAAGATCCAAAGTTTTATCAAGAATTACGTATGTAGGGCAGCCCCAGTGGCTCAGCGGTTTAGCGTCGCCTTCAGCCCAGGGCGTGATCCTGTAAACCCAGGATCAAGTCCCACGTCGGGTTCCCTGCATGGAGCCTGCTTCTCCCTCTGCCTGTGTCTCTGCCTCTCTCTATCTCTCTCTCTCTGTCTCTCTCTCTCATTCTCTCTCTCTCTCTGTCATAAATAAATAAAATTAAAAAAATCCATATGTAAAATGTACCATTATTAAGTAGATTTAAGGTGATATGACTTAGTAGAGTCGTTGCTGTAATTCTTTACTTCAAAATGGTGAAAGCAGAAAATATAGTCATGATGTATGTAAGGAGTCATTTGATAAAATTCAACACTGATTTATAAAGCAATTTTAATCCTCGACAAAGAATAAGAGAAACTGCCTCACCAGAGAGAGAACATCTGTAATAGCACTATAGGTATTCATAATTAACATTAAAACTTGACTGCCATATCTGCTACTATTTATTTGATATTCTACTGGAGAACCCAACGAAAGTACAGGTAAGAAAAATAAATGAGAAATATAAATATAAGAAGGAATTATGAACGTGCTGTGAATTTCAGGCAATATGATTTTCTACACCTAAAATACAAAACAATCAAATAGAAACTTTTAGAACTAATAATCAATTTCCCTAATTTGGCAGTATACAAATCAGTTATACAAATCAAAAGTCTGTCTTTAACATAGTAACATCCAATTAAAAAATACCAATGAAAGATAACCATAATAACAGCAACCACAGCAAAATATCTAGGAGTAAACCTAAGAAGAAATAAAGGATTTGGATTACTTACAAATCTTTAAGAGAGCAAAGAATAATAAATAAAAGAAACATTCTATGTTCCTGAATGAGAATATTGAATATATTGAATGAGTCTTTTTAAAAAGTAATCTACAAGCCCTAATATAATCCCAGTAAAAATAAAATGATTTCTAATAAAATTTGAGAAGCTGATTTTAAAGATTATTTGGAAAATTAATATATCATAAATGCGAAGGAAATTTTTAAAGAGAAGGAATTTGCCTGATCAGTACTTTAAGTGGAACAAAAGATTGTTTAATTAAAATAGTTAATAGGTTAATTAAAAATATATATATATATAGTTTTCTTCATACATATGCATATAAACACATCAAAGATATATAAGTATATGACTATAATATACATAAATAAAAGTGTTATATATATGATTAAATATAAATAAATATATTTATATATAAGTGTATTTTATATATTCATAATGCATTAATATTTTATAAGCATATTATATTTTATATATAATCATATTTAAGAATAGATGATAGATGTAAAATAAAGCTGATATTTCAAATCTGTGGGGAAAGGATGACCTATTTAGTAAATTACTTAAGAAATCATAAAGATAAGTCTCCTTTCACACCAGACACTAAATAATATCAGATAGAGTGATGCTATCTGTACAGAAAAAAAAAAAGCGCAGATCTCTTAGAAGTGTATGAGGAAAATGTATAAGATGAAATTATTATTTTTATAATTTTAGAATGGAAAGATTTTCCTATGTGAGATGTAACTTCAGAACCTATAAAGGAAAATATATGATGTTATAAAAAAATGAAAGCTTTTATGCAACAAAAGACATATTAGTGAAAGTTTAAAGTCTAGTAAAACACTGGACAAAGATATTTGCCATATGTTTATCAAATAAAAGATTAATATCTGGAATAAAAAGCTTAAACAAACATATGTTTTTAAAAAGGTAATAGAAAAATGGGCAAAAAACAGGAATAGGCAATTCCAGGAAGAAAGAAAAGAATACAAACATGAGGGGTGCTCAGGTGGCTCAGCTGGTTAAGCAGCTGCCCTCAGGTCAGGTCATAATCCCAGGGTCCTAGGATCCAACCTTGCATCTGGTTCCTTGCTCTGTGGGGAGCTTGCTTCTCCCTCTCTCACTCCCTTTGCTTGTGCTCTCTCTCTCTATCTGTGCCAAATAAATAAAATCTTAAAAAAAAAGGGAATGCAAACATAAAATAATAGTCAATTTCTGTGGTAAAAAAAAAAATCCAAGTTAAATAACAGTGAAATATTCATGAGACATTGTATTTTATGCATCTGATTCATAAGAAAAAATATTTAAAAAATCAACTGTTGATAAAGGTATAAATGTGATTTATTACCAATTGTTTATAATAGTCTAGATGAGTGAATCCTATTTGGAAATTCACTTGTTATTAGGTGTGATTTGCCCACCACCAATTTATGGGGAGACCCATAAGATGGCCAATTTTTAGAGGAGCTCATATGAGGAAGTGACCCTCCAACTGATTTTAGCTGCTCCAAAGCTGCTCACCCACTTTTGCTCTTGTGAACTGGCATAACCAATATTGCTGAAAGTGCCAATAGCAGACTAAGAAGCTGCTTGGACCTATAACAAGCCTTTGGAGGTTGAATTACAGCAAAATCTCCTGAGGTTTTGACGTAGATTTATAACCTCTCGGACAAATAACTGTTTTCCTTTTCAAAGTAGTTCTTGGATTCTTATTCATCTTTGAAAGAGCCTAGAGTAGGTTCAGGCAAACTATGGCCACCTCCCAAGCCAATCTGACCTGTTTTTGTATAGCCCATTAAAAAGAATGGTTTTTAATCTCTGTAAAGGATTGAAAAAAAAAACTAAAAAGAATAATTTTGTAACATGATAAACTACATGAAATTCAAATATTGGTGTCTATAAGTAAGGTTTTATTAGAATACAGTTACACTTATTTGTTTACCTGTTGTCTGTGGCTGCTTCCACTTACCACAGCAGAGTTGACTTGAGGCTACAGATTGTATAGCCCTCAAAACCTAAAATAAATACTATATGTCCCCTTATAGAAAAAGTTTGCCAACCCCGTGACTACATGCTTGGTTATGGGTCACCAGGTAACTCTGCTAACTAGGCTTCCCATCATGTCTTGGGTGTTAGCTGATTTACCTTGGCATACAATTGACAGTTCCTAGCAGCACTCCAATTATCAACTGGAAGTAGTTACAGAAATGGGATCACACAGGTTCTGATTTTGCAAGTAAATTGCATGATCTCTTTTGCATCTCCAGTGTTTTGCTTACCTACAGTGTCTCCCTCTGACACCCATTTATGTTCTTCTGGCTATTTAACCATAAATTCCTAATTAAGGAGGAAAAGAAACCAAGTCTGGTTTATACATGGCTCTGCATAAATGACTGGTATAACCAGAAGTGGACTGAGAGAGTGTTACAACCTCACTCTGGGAAGACAGGGAAGAGGGGGGAGGGAGATTCTTGCCACCCAGTAGAACATTGAAAATGTATCACAATATTCACTTTTCTTTAAGAAGAAATGGTGTGAAGTAATGACCCACAGGTATTCATTGGCAGTGACTAATCATATGACCAGAAGATATATGATAAGTTGGCTTAAAATGTAAGAACATTTATGTGTCATATTAATCCTGCCAGAACCAAAATAAAACCAACCAACCAACAGAAAAATATTCTGGAAGGGAGTTCACTATTCCAATGGAAGAGATGTGGGTTAGCCCTATTCTCCAGTCACCCAAGTGGTTTCCCAATGGATTCGACTAAGTGGCTATAGTAGCAGGGATGGAAGCTATTTCTGTGCCCACTTTATCTCATAAAAACAGACTTATTTTTTCCACTGCTAAGTGCCTAGCCTTTCATTAGCGGCAGCCTCTCAGAACCAGAGGTAGTCTATTATGTTCTTGCAGGACTAGTTAGCTAACTAGTAGCAGATTGATTGTATTTGACCCCAATCATGGAAGAGGTAGTTCTCACTGAATAAACATTTAACTGTCTTTTGGTTCACATTCCCTAGTCTTTATGTTTCTAACAATACTATGATTCAAAGAGCTACTGAATGCCTTGGTAAATTATACAACAGTTTTTTAACAACTTTACTTTAAAAAAAAAAAAAAGGAGGTACTGAGTGAAAGCATTATTTAACCCATCATTCTAAAGGAGTTGGTATTATATAATAGTGAAATGGGAAATTAATATTGGTTATGGTGCTAACTGGAAAAACACCTTCTTACCTTCTAGATACAGTGTATGCTCTGACTTAGTCACCTTTATAGTCTGCTATAAATAGCTATAAATTATGGAGCAGGTAAGTAAGAGGTAGAACTGGGAATGGCGTCTTTCATATTCCTTCTAATTAATCACTTGCATACTTTCTGCTTCCCATTCTTGCTACTCTTGCTTCTATTGCTTTACAGATTTTAGCATCAAAGAATGAATGTACTTACTGGGGGATCCAATAACAGTTCTGATGGTCCTGACAGACCATGCCAGGCTCTCCTTACACTAAGAAAACAGGCAAGCTAAAACAGGGGTTATTGTATTGACTAGGGTGATTGAATCTAGCTCTCAAGGGAAAATAGAGTTGTTGCTAACTAATGGGGGGGGGGTGTCACAGATTATGCATGACACAGAGAATCCTCTGGAACAAAGAATAGCTCCTAGTACTCTTGGTATTACAAGCTAATGGTAAATGACTCTAGTCCCATGTTCTTAGGATCCTAAGTATTCAGAGACATTAGGCATGAAGGTTTGAGTAAGCTGAAGAATGCCTCTAAAGAACCAAAGTACTGGCTGAACTTGAAAAACATCAGGGGAAGTATACAAAAAGTCATAAACGTCAATAACAAGATAGTGCATGGTTGCACATTTAAGGAAATATACCTCTATTTTCTTCCCTTATGAGTTAATTACATAGTTATATAATTTAGTTTCTTCTTTTTCCTTCAACTACCCACAACTATTTCTGAAGTATAAGAAAGTGATAGTTACAGAATATTATAGTAAAGTTACAAAAAATTACCTATAGGAGAAATAGATATTGCCAGGATATGCAAAACCTGTAGCTGGGTGAAATAACTGATGATAGTTTTGAAACATTTTCCCTTGTGGAGCAATGTTGTCGGCATAAATTTTTTTTTAAGTTGCAGATTAGAAAGAAGTGTATGTTTGGATGTTGTTCACTAAAGGAGTGAACAGTACTGACCTTTGTCAATTTAACTGCTTGGCATCAAACACTTTTGGAGCTCTAAATAAAAGAGAGGCTGAAGGGGGGAGTTACTCTTCCTGCCTCCTGACACCACGGGTCCATGACTAAACTACAGTCAACGACTTGTTCCCACGGAGGAAGTTGACTCTTGGTGAGAATGACCCAGAGGGTGTAGAGTCTGTCCAGAGGTTATCTTCAGCAGCTACGTGGAGTCAAGAACTCAGTGATGAGATGATGAGTGTCCAAAAGCACCAAGTGTTGTTATCTGGGGCATGAGTGTGACTTTGGTTTATGCCTGAATCTGCCATGCCAACCTTCTAGTCACTTTTATGAATTCTCCAACTCCCTTTCAATACATTTATTTTTTGTTTACATTAACCATCGTATCCGGTTATTGACATCAAGATGTCAATGCCTCATTTAGTGGATGGGGTTGACAAGAGTCTAAACATGGCAAACATATAGAAAAATCAAACTTCAATAAAAAAAATTTTCAAAAAAAAAAAAAAAAGGAAACAAGAAAACCAGGACCGCTGCCAATAGCTTACAAAAAGCCCAGGTTTAGAGTTCAAAAGGAGATCATTTATTCCTGAAACGAAGAAAGATGAACAACTTTATAAGCCCAGGGTGTGGCCACTGGTTCCTAAGGCAAAGACTTAATGCAGTAAGATAGAAGAGGGCAAGACATTACTAATTAAAATGAGTCCAGCATTTTACATTACACAGAACATCCTCACATTGATTATATTTGATCATTCTTTTATCCAGTGGTTTTCAAGGCATAGTCCCTGGGGATCCATTTCAATGGGCAGGTAAGGTCAAAACTATTTTCATGACAACACTGAGAAATGATTTGCCTTTTTCACCATGTTGGCATTTACTGGTAGAACAAAAGCAATGGTGGGTAAAGTTATTGGCACCTTAGCGTGAATCAAGGTCATGGCCCCAAACAATTCATAGTTATTCATTTTCACCAGCATGCACTCCCATAAACAAAGAAACAAAGAAATAATTTGGCTTAAGACTGCCTTTAATGAAATGGTAAAAAAAAAAAAAACAAACCTACTTTTATTAAATATCTAACCTTTGAGTACATAGCTATTTAATATTCCATGTGATTGAGAGGGAAATACACATAAAGCTCAGATTCCTAAGCGTTCTCCATCAGTGGCTCAGTGTTTTTTGGTTTTGTTTTATTTTTTATCATAGCCCCTAAATCAAAACAAATTAAACTACTTGTTCCATTTATTAAGGAAATAGGTTCAAACAATTTAGTTTCAGTGTATCAACTGAAAGAAACAATAATGTTATGTCATTCCGAGATGTCAAATACTTCCTAATAGGTTATGTATGTTGGTCACTGCACCAATTTTTCAGACCTTAGAGTCAGATTGGATGTCACTCTCCTGTTGCATGTTGAGTTTTGCCCAATATTCAATAGATGTTGCTGTGTCACCCTTGAAAATATTTGTGGAGCTCCTCTGAGTTCTTGGTGGTGTTTTAGGGATGCTTTAGCCTGAAATTTGGAAAATGTGGGCAAAAACTACCTGCTACATGCTAAGTACTATGGTTGTCTCAAGGAGAAGCACTTGTACAGTTGCTTGAGCTGCATGTTCAACTAGCTGCTTTCTTCGTGGAACATCATTTGTACTTGAAAGAACAACTGACAGACAGGCAATGGCTGTTCAGGCTTGGGTATTTGGCACATATTTTCTCCAAAACTGAATAAAGTGAGCTTGTTACATTAAGGGCAATAATTGATGGTATTCTTGGCCAAAGAACAAAATTCAAGTTTTTGGATAAATATTAGTATTTCTAAAACTTGTATCTACAACCATGAGTTTGACAGATTTTCAATGTTTAAGGACTCTTCTAATGAGATCTATAGTGATATCAACAAGTGTGATTTTAAAATATTGCATGTTGGAGTGTGTCAGCATTTTGAAAATCCGTGTAACTCAGTGAACTGATATTTTACAAATGATCAATGTAACAAAAAGCTGTGCAAGTAAAAATCTATTCAAAGTGCAGATAGGCAAATGGATTTTAACTCACCAGATTATAAAAAGTTCATTGATGTGGTTTTCAGATTCCACATGGCAACCAACCTTTAAGCAGCTGCCACTTCTCCAATTTTAGTGTAGAATCAAAGCAGAATGTCCATAATTATCTGAAAAGGCTATTTAAATACTCCACCCTTTTCTAGCTATATGTCTGGGTAGGCCAAGTTTTCTTTATGTATTTCAACCAAAGAAACATATTGCAGCAAATTGAATGCAGAAGTAGTTATGAGAATTCAGTTGTCTTTTATTAAGCCAGGCATTAAAAAGATGATTTCAAAATATAAAATAATGATGCTTTTCCTATTTTTGAAAAATGGTTATGTTCATAAAAATGTTTATGATGACATGTAATAGGATTCTTATTTATAAAGGAATTAATATTTAAAAAATTTAGGTTTTGACTTATAACTAAATATTAATGGTTAAAATCCCTGTGTAAAGAAACAAAAAGTTATTTGAGGTCAACAATACTTAAGATTTTAAAGGTTCCTGAGAATAAATATTTGAGAACCACTGCCTTAGCCTTTCAGACTTGGCAAAGGAGGTTTTATTACAGATGAGGAAATTATGTTCATCCAAGTTAAAAGGACATACGCAAGGTCCAGAGTTTGCCAGTAGTAATATCAGAATGTGAATTTATGCTGTTTCCCTGTGTTTTGTATGGTTTAGGAAAAGGTGAAAGCTTAATCATACAAAAATAGGACAAGGGCCCATTTAGAGAAACACAAAACAAGGCCAGCATGGATGTAGCAGTAAGAGCTACATATTACTGAGCCATTGACCTTGAACTCTTAATATATTATTTATCCAAACAGTTTAAGGTGGAAACCAAAAGGCTTGAATTATGTGATTATAAAGCTATGGGAGAATAGAGCTAATCTAGTCTTAAAAGGGTAGGAAAATCTTTTCAGAACAAAGGTATGATCTGGGACCCTGGACAGGTAGCAAATAGGCATATTGTCAAAGAACTCATTGGGAGTAGCAAAGTGAAGAAGGCGTGTATCTGAAAGGCTGCCCTTTTAGAAACATTTAAACTGTAATAAAGCCAAAGTCTGTCCTCATGCTTTTTGAGGCCCTGGAAATCTCTAGGCCATTCCAGCAAAGTTTTAGGCATGTGTTAAGAGGTGATAGGGCATTTTAAGAGCTCATTTCTGGTCAGAGGAGTAAATGGTGGGGGCTGTTTTCTTCACTGTTAATGGCTAACTCATAAAAGGCATCTTCTTAACATTATTTTTTAAGTGGTGGGTTTTTTTTTTTGTTGTTGTTGTTGTTGTGTTTTTACTTTTGAAGAGATGGACTAAGGGAGATATGCAGGTGCCAGGAATTCATTGGCAAGTGAATTCACAAGCCAGAGAATTCCTTCCAGCTTCTAGGATAGAAGACCATTCTCTAGGCTGGGCTCCTACCAACAAGACTGGCTTTTGTTCTTTGCTGGATGCAGCAGGGAGAACTGAACCCTGGAAGGTTTTCTGGGGCTGTTCTATTATTGGAAAATCAATAGCTACACAAGATAGGGCATTAGGCCATATTATGGAACCTAAATTACAAATACCCTTTAGTGTCTATGGAATCATAGCTATTACTAGGCCATCGATCTTAGTTTTATTACCTCTCTCACTCCCTGTTATACATAAACATAGCAGCTCTGGATACATTCAGAAAGATGGGTTTCAAAACAAATGCCAACATTCAGAGAGAATCTGAATAGCCAAGAACATAGGATTTTTATTACCAGGCTCATATTCTAGTGGGGAAGAATCAATTGTGCAGGGGTGCCAAAGTTAACACCATTCATGGTGTTAAACCAGGATGTGCTGCTTCTGTAGTTTTCAGAGAAGATTCACTGCACACAAGTACCTAAAAATGCTAAGAGTAACTAATGAAGATCATGGTGATATGACACAGAAATTCCCTTCTCTGACCATCTGTCTCTGATGATTTCTTATAGCAGTTTACCGTACACGGTCCCTAGAATTTCACCATTGTTCATTCCTAATGTAGGCTAAAAAGTAAAGGTTCCTGTTAAATACTACCATGCTGCTATTAAAATGCTAACATGTTAACTGGGAGGGAGAATATTAAAGCAAAATGAGGGAGGTGGTAGGGAGATCAGTGTTATGGGAAGATAAATCTTACTGTCTGCAAGATGTATTGGGAGTAAGGGAGAGATGGAAACTACATTAATGAACTACTGTATAGTTTCTCCATAGCTAGTTCAAAATCAATTGAGGTGGACATTTGCTCCCTGGGAGTTATGCTTATGTGGGAAAAAGGCATATTTGTCTCTGTCCAGATGTAAATATGAACAAAGGAAACTTAAGGAATAGACTTAGCCTCAAGGTTTTTCTATTATTCAAGCTTCTCTAGAGCCAACAGCTGGATGGAAAGCTACATATCAACAAAATCGTCTTTTGTTCCCAACAAAATGCGTGAATGCTAAATGGAGTGAGCACACATCTAGTCAAAGGGAATTCCTTGTTCTCCAAACCCGCTGCTGCAAGGTAAAAAGGACTTAAAACTTACTTAGAATATTCAGCTACCCTTATATCAGTGATATCCATATATTTACTTATTTGTTGGTTATTCATTCATTCAACAAACACTTATAGAGTATGTACCCACTTCAGATAGGCTCCTGATTAGTGAGTCAAGTTTTCATATGGGTGTATGGCTGGGGAGGACCAGATCACAGAGAGCCTTTCATGGCTGAAGAGCTTGGATGTTAGTCTATAAATGATGGGAAGCCATTGGAGGATGTAGATAGAGTAACATGGTCATATTTTAGTTTTAGGCAGATCAACATGACTGCATTGAATATGGCTTTGAAGGGAAAAAGCTGGGAAGAGAGAAAGCTAGGATGCTATTTCAGTATTCCACATAAGAGATGATGAGGTTCAAAAGCAGGCAGAAGCAGTAAGGATGGAAAAGGGGTACTGAGCTGAGAGATAGGGACAGCAGGATTTGGTGCAAGATTTCCAGTTAGGGACTCGATAACCTTTGGAACCCTTGCCCTGTCATACTTATGACAAAGGGTTTTAGTTGTAATAAATGCCACTTAATCAGTTCTAGACCAGAGTTTGGCAATGCCAGGTATATGATCAAAAATGGAAGCGGGACTTACTGCCACCCACTCCAGAATGCCAGTGCTGATAGGCCTTCCAGTTCACTCCTCCCACTTACATTCAACTTTTAATATCCTCCACAATTCAGCAGTCCTTTTCCATTAGCAAATGTGTGGGTGATCAGGTTTATTTTTCTCTCCCTTTCTTTTTCTCTCCCTCTACAGCTTGTAACAGAATAAATAACAGGAAGCATTGACCTCAAGCATATGAAGCTGTTGAAGTGCTATTCTAGACCTCATTCTAAAATTGGCAAGATCATGTGACAATAGATACTCTGGTGTCACGAGCATGCCATCCTTTTTAGGATTCCTTTCATTCTAACAAGTGTTTTGGCATTTCTATATCTAAACCTTTGGCCTACTCAAATAATTGGTACAAGGGATTCTGAGAGATAATGGATGATCTTCCCAGATATTCTGATGTGTAAGTGGAGTAGAGTATTATGGCAAGGAGCACTAAAGTGCCTATTAATAGTGTGGGAAGGGGAGTGCCTGGGTGGCTCAGTAAGATTGAGCCTCCAACTCTTGATTTCAGCTGAGGTCAAGATCTCAGGGCCCGAGGATCCAGCCCTGCATGGGGCTCCATGTTCAGCAGGGTATCTGCTTGAGCATTCTCTCCATCTGCCACTGCCCACCCCTTTCTTGCCCTATCTCACGCTGCTCGCATGTACATACTCTCTGTCTCAATCTCTCTCTCTCAAATAAGTAAATACATCTTTAAATAAATAGTATGATGAGGAATAGGAAGAGGCGGTGTCTGTGCGGCATGAGCTCTAGGAAAACGATTTGTCTACAAAATCCATCATCAAAAGCTATATCCTGAGAATATTTTAATACCTGTTGTCCAGGGGCATTCTATTTTGGGGGCTAGAGTTTTTGTCCAAGGAAGTCCATTCCGTATAGTGATCAGAGCAGCAGTGCGGGCAGCATGGCTTACTGGATGTGTGAGGGAGGAAAAAAGGACCATTGTTTTAGGTAATAATATGTCAGTCTTAAATATGAAATTTAATATCCAGGAAGATGGGGGAAAGGGACTTTTTTTCCCAAGGGAGGAACTGGCAGACTTGGGTCAGGTTTAAGTGCTTTAGCCAACAGGATTCTGATCATAGATGAGAAATAGGTACAATCCCAGTGGATTGCACTAGGCCAGGAGGGGCATGGGATGTGTAGGGTTCATCCCAAGCTCTCCAGATGCTAAGGACTCTTGACTCAGTTGTTTCTGGAGGCTGTTGAATGTATATCCAGTTTGGTACAGAATTAACTAGAGATATTAGCAGGAAAGAGCTTGCAGGTAAAAGGTGCCTTGAATCATCCATCTCTTGAGATATCAATTTTTACAGAAGTCCAGACTTTATGAGGACTCAATTCAGCTTTGTTTCTGCTGCCTTTTTAAATAGACACATTCTGACTCTGGGGTTAGCAACAAACTAGCCCATTTTCATTTTCTTTGTTGTCATGCATGACACATACAAATGTGGATTATCCAACACAGATGATAGGTTGTGCCAACCAGATGTGACTGAATTTTCAGCTCTTAATGGAGACTTGATTTTACTCCTGTGGCCTTCTGAGGAGGTGTATAGGGTCATAGAAGGACTTAAACATGGTCAAAGCCATAGTTGAGACATTTTCTAAGCTTAAATAGTTCCCAATTAACCAGTAGCCCTTAAAAGAGATGGTCCTATAGCCATGTATATGTTTTTTGAGGTAGTGTACTAATGTTATGCGTACTGCTCAGTGCATTTTTATAAATATAAGTACCCTTGTTACTACTATCCATATCAAGATATATACATTTTTATCACCCCAGAAATGTTTTTTATACTTCTTCCAAGCCAAGTCCTCCCTAGAGGTAACACGTATTCTGACTCCTATATTATATACTAGTTTTACTTTATTCTTGAACTTCATATAAATGAAATAACAGGGCAGCCCTGGTGGCCCAGAGGTTTAGCGCCGCCTTCAGTCCAGGGCATGATCCTGGAGACCCAGGATCAAGTCCCACGTCAGGCTCCCTGCATGGAGCCTGTGTCTCACTCTGCCTGTGTCTCTGCCTCTCTCTGTCTCATGAATAAATAAATAAAATCTTAAAAAAATGGAGTAACATGCTATGTACTCTTGTGTCTAGGTTCTTTTCGATCTGATGTCTTTGAGTTTAGGTCTTCTGTGTTCTTCTGTGTATATCAGTAGTTCTTTTTTGTTCATTTTTAAATGGTTGTACCACAACTTATTTATTTATTGTTTTTTTTTTGACATCTGGATTGTTTATGGCTTTTTGGTAATATGAGTAAAGATCCTACAGACATTCTTATATTGTCTTTTGGTGGGTGTGTGCACTCACTGATCTTGGGTATATCCCTAAAAATAGAATCGCTAGGTCATAGGAGAGATGTGGGTTTACATCTTTAGCAGGTAATGCAAAAGTGTTTTCCCAAGCAATGGACAGATTTACACTCCCACCAGTAATGTGTGAAAGTTCCATTGCTTTACATCTTCAGTTAACATTTGATATTATTGGTCTTTGGTATTTAGCCATTCTTGTGGGTGTATAGTGATATATAGTTATGCTTTTAATTTGCATTTCTCTGATGACTAATGTGCTCTGGCCATTTGGATATTCTATTTTGTGAAGTATTTGCTCAAATTCTCAATTTTTAAAAATTGGACTCTTTTTTGTTATTGATTCGTAGGAGTTCTTTATATATTCTGGAAATGAATTTTTTGTCAGATACGTGTTGTGACTTTTTTCGCCTTCTCAATACATTGCTCACTTTCTTGATGTCTCATGATGAACAATTCTTAATATTAAAGAAGTCATGTTTATGGCATATTTTCATTTCATGATTAATGCTCCTGAGGTCCTATTTAAGAAATATTTGCTTAACATGGTCTTACAGGCAGCTTAATTAAGGTGAATTTTCTGGAAATTGGGGATTCTGATGAGGTTAAATTCCTATTAATAGGATTAAACTTTTTAATTTGAAATAAGTGTAATTTACCAAAAAAGTGCAAAAATAGTACCAAAATGCCTATAACCCTTACCCTGTTCCTAATTATTAACATTCTGCCACATATGTGCTTCTCTCTTACTCTCTCTTCATCTCTCTTTCTCTCTTTCTCTCTCTCTTTTTCAGTGTGTATTTTATAAAAGACTGGGGCACTTTTCTGTATAACCACACCCCCCCCCAAAAAAAAACTATTTAAATCAAGAATTTGATATATTACTATCCACTCCACATGCCCTGGTAAAACTTTATCAGTTGTCCCAATAATGGGACAATTTTAGCCAAATTAGCAAACAAAAACCATTGTTTCTCTCATTCAAGATATAAACCATGATCACAGGCTGCATATACTTATGTGTTTAATCTCCTTCAATCTGGAATAGTCCTTCAATCTTTTCTTGTCTTTCATGGTGATATTTTGATGACTAGAGACCAATTGTTTTATAGAGTATCCCTCCATTTGAATTTGATATTACTTTATAATTAACGGAGGTTATGCATTTTTGGCACCAGTACCTCAGAAATGATATCATACCATTCTCTGTTCAGGAGGCACATGGTGTTAATTTACTTTATTGCTGTTGATATGAAATTCAATCATGTTATTAAGGTAGGATCTACCTGGTTTCTCCATTGTAGGTGCTGTGGCCCAAGTACAGGTGGCATGAGGTAATACCACCCCAAACATGGTTCAGATATCAAGACTAATGATGTTACACACATACATCCATAGGATATAAGATGGTTTATGTCTTATATTTGCTGAGATCTCTGGAGAGAAAAGGACAGATCTCTCTAGCACAGCGTCAAAAATAGTCATTGATCTTGCCAGCACCCACAACATTAAAACAAGGACAGTGTCTTTTAGGCACTTGGGGGTTCTCCTGGCAACATATTCCTTACTTACAAATTGTACTTAAGTCCATTAATGCTGTTAGTTGGTGTAAATTCATCAATACCTTCAATTCAAATCTGAAAATCACAAGACAGCACAGACAATCTGTGCTGTTTAAACTTCTTCCTTCTACAATGAGAAACATTCATATTATCTTATTTGTTCATTCCTCCATTTTAGAATCAATATATTGACCCCTTTGGGGGCTCCTCTGCCCGACCCCAAGAGTTCTGGTCTCAATTACCTTCTCGGCCTGAGTCTCATGTGCCTCACTAGCCCTCATTGCCTCTGTGGCCCTGGCCTAGGCAAGCTAGGAGACTCTGGCTGTTTCATGGGAAGGGAAGGAATGGGAACCAAGATTAATTCCTAAAGAAAATGGAAAGAAGAAGAAAAAAAGGGAAGGGAAAGGGAAGAAGATAGATCATTAGAAATCTTTTTAAGTTAGTGTTAAACTTTATTTTCCTGTTCCTATAGGCTTAATTATGTTTTTTCCTATATCCACTCTAATCACAACAATTTTAAAATTGGTGGAACAGTTGGCTTTAGTGAGTGATGAATATAAGTTATTGTGTTAGACTTTAGATGGGAGAATGGAAGGCCTGGCTGCAAATATGCGCAGCAGGAGTAAAGGGGGAAAATCCTCTTTAGTCAGCATCTACTCAAGATCAAGTGCTTTTTCATAATGTTTTTTGTGATTACCAATCCTGATAATAATGCTCTAACATAGATATCATTGCATTTAGTGATGAGCTTGCTGAGTTCACTTACCTGCCCTACAGATCACAGAGCATTGGATTTGAGCCTCCATGTGTCTGACTCTAAAAGTTGACCTTTCCCCTCTGCTTCTACCATTTCTTACTCTAAAGTACTGCATGTCTAACTGATAAGTAAATACAAGAGTTGAGGTGTTAATAATTTTGCTTTTGTTGAAGATTGACAGAACCTCAATGTCTAGAGAAGGTCAGAACATACCTTGGTGACGTCACTCATGGTGACGGTATAAGGAAATGTAGGGTCTTTAGCTTTCTCAGAGGTGTCTGGGGGCACCTTTGAGAAAAGATTTAGGGACTGCATTTCCTGGCAGGTAGCACGAGAGGAATTACTCCTAGCCAAAGGCAGAGTCTTTGCCCGTGGAGATAAGGAGTTTATTCCTTAACTGCATATTCTTCATAATAGGCTAGATTTTAATGCTACAGCAATTTCTAATATCTGAGAAAGAATTGCTTGCTGTAAGCTGACTGGATTCTGCTACCTGTGGTGTTTTTCCCATTAAAAATTATTTTATATGTAACCCAAACAGCCTGTTCCCCCAAACTGTTCCAAAATAAGAGTACATTTCATATTCAATGCCAAAATTATGATAACATGAAAACTTCTGACCTAATTGTCCCCCTTTATACTTTCCTTCTTGTTCTTTCTGATGCTTCTCTAGGATGCTAACTTGTATGTTCAGAAAGGGGTCCCACATTTTTTCTCCTCAGGACTTATTTTCATGTCACCACTGTCAAATAAGAAACAAATCTGGACTGAGTAAAGAGAGACTTAATTTAAAAGGATTGTTCCAAGGATTATCTAGAGGATTATTTTTCCAATCATGTGCTCAGAGCGTTCTACTTATTGTAATAATAGATCAGTAAGATTTATGATCAGGGTATAGGCAGCAAGAGTTTCTTTTTTTCTTTTGTGGAAAATAAACAAGGCTAGAAATAACCAGGTGTGTGGAAGTGGGATGAAAAGTGGCTCTCACATCACAGATAGTTATACAGTGAGGTCAGCCTGCCCTTGGGGAGTGGGTGAGAATTAAGGGGAGGCTGGCTCCTGAGGCTGGCTCAGGCTAAGGTCAGAGTAGAGGGTTCGGGAGGAAAGAAACTTAACCAGAATTGGATTAACAGGCACTTTGTTCTGATTGAAGTTGGGGGGCTGCGGAAAGCATCAGAGACAATCATTTATGAGACAGAGAATTGGAGTTTGGAGGTTCTGTGTCTGGTCTTATATATAAACAAGGGAGCATCTGTGAGTCTTAGGTCATTTGGAGAAGGACGTTACTTTGCAGCAGGCTGTTTCACACAACACAAAAGAACAGGTGGGAGGTTTCTTAGCCACAGCTGTTCTATAGGTTGACAGCGCCAGGGTAAAATGCAGCTTTGTCACCACATTTCTGACTGCTGTGTGATCACCTTGTTGCCAGCCACACTTGGCTTCTATGGATGACACAGTTACCACGGCAGCTCTAGGCTCCAGAAGGGGACTCCCCTCTTCACTTTCCCAAGTATGGAGGAGTTTCAGGATTTCAAAGAGCACAGCGAAGATCACAGTTTGAATTTCAGTAAGGATGTATTAAAAGATGGGGGAAGAGAGAAGGAAAGCACATCACAGAGACTACCTCATAATAACCGTGTGAGGCCATGCGTATTTTCAGTTTTCAGGTTCAAGCCCAGATGACACTTTGGTTAAAGGTGAAAAAAGTGAATCTTCATTTTCTTTCCCAGGATCACCCTTTTCAAAGGACGATGGTTCAGTGAGATGATTCATTCACGGAAGGTAAAAAGCCAGCCTTACTCAGTGAGTGACCTTGCCCTTGGACACCGAATGGCGACAGTAAGACAATCAAACTGAAAGGCTACATTCCACAAAGCCACATAGGAAGGATGTGATGTCCAGTCAATATCGAGCCCAGTCTTACTCTTCTTACAACACCTCCTCCAGGATGAGACAAAAAATATGGAGGCATAGCCTTGTCCTCATAGACAAGCTTTCTATGTCCTCACCTCAGCTTTCTTCTTTTGGTAATATCCATCCAGAGGAGAACACACAAAACTTACTAAGAATAGCAATTATTTGTAGACAGAGTTGTCTAAATTCACCCAGAGTGGGGGAAAAGAACACTTATTATCAAAGAAACAACAAAGAAACATTTCTGTTCTCATCTGGCATCTCACATCTAGGTAACTCCTGCTCATCTTCCAAGGCTCAGCTTAAATATTACCTTCTCAGGACCCCCGCCCCCCCCAATTCCACATTTAGTGGGAATTTGCTTGCAGATTCTTTTTTTTTTTTAAGATTCTATTTATTTATTCATGAAAGAGAGAGAGAGAGGCAGAGGGAGAAGCAGGCACCCTGTGGGGAGCCCAATGCAGGACTTGATCCCAAGACCCTGGGATTACGACCTGAGCCAAAGGAAGATGCTCATCCACCGAGCCATCCAGCTGCCTGACTTACAGATTCTCATTAGCACTTTTTATTTCCTCATTGCCTTTAAGACACTCTCTTTATAAATTATTTGTGTTATTTTTGCTTATTTTTTCTGCCTCCTATAATATAGCCTGTGAACACCATGAGGAACATGTCTGACTTGTCAACACTAACTTGCCTGGTGTAGAGTTACTGCCCATAAGTAATTGAGTGAACATTTATAGAAAAAAGCTTTGATAAAAGATATATCTGTTTTATTTAGAGAAGACACAGTGAAGTACTGGGTCTGAGACTCAGCATTCAAGTTAAAGTTGACCTGTTTATTCCTAAAAACAACTGGTGAAATCTGCTTATATTTGCATAAATATATATGGCCCAGGTCTGTGCCCTTTGTTTGGTTTCTATTTTTATTTTTCTTTGTTCAGAATGAAGTCTGCCTTAAAGGTAAATTGGAGTCTTCACTCTTGAGTGGTAGAGAAAATATGCAAGAACTTTTGAAATGGAAGCTTTTCTCATTTCTACACCCATCATGATGTTTAAAATAATAGCTTAGTCTCAGCCAGGGTCTGAGGTTACATACGTTATTTTCAGAACTAATGATGTATAGTGTAATTTGAGCTCTGGAAATGATAATACCTATATTCATCCTGTGATTTACCATTTTGAAAGCAATTTCACATTGGCTCATTTAATCCTCATGAGTACCTTTTAAGAAAAAAAAAAGAAGTTTTTATACCCATTTCACAAGTGAAGAAACTGCAATCTGTATCTATTACTTGCCTTTCCCAGGACAGCAGAGCTGAGAGCAACACTGGGGTGCCAGCCTGTGTCTCTTGACTAAATCCAGTGCACTTGCCACAACTCTCCAGCTGCTGAGTCAACAACAAGGGGGACTTGGCCCATTTCTATCTTAGTTTTAAATAGATTGTATGTCTTTGGCCTCCTTTTCTAAATGAGAGCCAGTTGGGTTTATCTCAAAGTAGATTCTGTTCTTTGGCACTGAGCCTTCTTTTTCAAAGGATATTCGGAGTTGGCAAGGATTTACCAGTTATTCAGTCCAACGCAACATCCCCACCATGTGGCTGTCCAGCCTAAACTTGAATGTTTGACCTGACGGAGAACTCACTTCTGTACACATTTACCTGTATACAGTTATGCTGGCTTAAGATTTATGAGAACTTTGAGATAACTACCCTAATCAGCCTTACTTTATAAAAGGAGAAAGTGAGGCATGCAGCATTTAAGCAATTTGCTTAAAGATGCATATTGAGTAAATTACAGACTCTGGATTTGATCCCCAGCATGCCAACTCAAGAGCTTCCTTGCTAAATGAGCATATATGCTGTCTCTGTACCTAAGCAGTATCTCTCCATTGCTGCAAATGAGGGTTATAAGCCTTCCAGGGATCCTGACACCAATTTTGATGAACATGGATGGGGATTGAGAAAGGTACAGATTATTTAGAGATTTGGGTTTTGGCTTTGTTTGCAAGGCTTGGCTGTGGCAGGGCAGGATTCATCACATCCAAAGGAAATATGTTGGCAAAATGCTTTCTTCTTCAAACGCTCCAAGTCAGCCCCTGGTGGTTCTAGAAATTACCCCTTCTGGTGTAGGGCAATGATTAGAACCAGGATAGAGATCTGGCTTCTCTGTAAACTCTGTTTCAATTCTAAGGTGCCTGGCCTCCTACCTCCCGTTTTTGATCTATCGTCTTTAAAACTGAATGTGAACAGGGCTGCCAAGTTATACAGTCTGGAGTAGACAAAGGACATGTTTATGTTTCTCAGTATCTGAGTTCAACTTAGCTCATGAACCACCTCTTTTTATCTGATGCAAAAAATTAAATCTTGCACATTAAGGTAAATCAGTCATTTTAATTTAAAATCCAATCTCTTTTAGGTAGCTATTACATCAATTCCATTTCTCCCAGTGCTTCCCCTTTCCTTCTCTTCTCCCGGGGAAACATCAGGGTACAGAAGTTTATGCTGCTTCTGGTTGGGGTGGAGGCGGGATGTGGAGGGAGGTGGGCAGGGAGTCTCAACCCATTATGTGTTGTGGGCCACCACAGAGGTTATCTTCATTCTGCTTCGTCTTGGTCACACCCCTGTCCCTGCTGGGACTGTATCACCTGATTGCTGACTCACCACAGCCTCTAGTTGTAACACTCTGTTTCCTTCTTGCCCCAACTGGAGGGCTCTTCCTAGCATTTTCAGATACTCTTGGATGCTCCTCTGTGACAGAGCTGCAGGATTCTTCACAGGATTTTCTTTGGGTCTCCTCATAGCTATCTCTGTTCCACCCTCTGGCTCTTTGCAAAGCACAAAGAGAGATAAACCTTCTCAGCCTTGAGAGCCTCCAGAGTTATTTGAGGTTTTCTAACTCCATTTCTTCCCAAGGTTTTGACCCCAAAAGTGGAGTGTGAGGTAGTTTCCCAATTAACTCTCATGTATGCAGACGCACATCTCATCCCAAGTTTTTCCCTTTACCCATGTTCAGTACAGAACTTTTACCTTCTCATTTCCTTGTCTAGTTGCGACATAGCACTTGGGTCAGCATTGCCTCTTCCTTTCTCTATGGTTGAAGCTGAACTCTACATTCTGAGTACCATAGTTCTTGAAGAGCTAAAATCAGTAACAGTGACAATGACAAAAGTCCTTTTCAATTTTCAAAGTTGTTAAAATAGGATATTGAATGAGGCTTTTCCTATTGTCTTGGAATTTTGGCTAAACCCCAAACCTGGAACGGTGAGTACTGCGACATTCTAAATAGAACACCAAGTTGCTGCCAGTTAGCTCTTCGAGTGCTAGTGAAGAGGTTGCCAAACCTGCCTTGTGATCCTCCTTTCCCCAAACAACCTATGCAAACAGGAGGCTGGAAATTTCAAGGGAATTGGTTAGAGGAAAGAAAACTTTACCATAGCAGTCAAATCTGAAGCTTTAACCTTTTCCCTGAGGAGAGAGAGGGAAGGGGTTCTCCAAGAGAATCATCCAGAGAGTTCTAGGAGGTCAGCAAGAAAGGAACTGGGACCACCCTTCCCAGGTGGATGTTGCTGACCTACAAAACTCACAAATGACTACAATGGAGTCCATCAGAGTGTAGAAATTCCACATTATTTTTAAGGAACTTAATACAAGTGGTCTGGTAACCATAGAAATGGGTGCCTGCTTCTAATCCAGAAGCAGCAGGTCACTGGAGCCACTGTGCTAGCAGAGTAAGAAACAGGGCATCCAAGGGTGGACTACTCTCCCACTGTTTGGTGCACTTGGATATTTGAGAATGACCCAAGTGGACACTGCAGAAAGTACCTAAACTTGGGCCATCTGTTAGGTCTCCAGGAGGGTGTCTTTCAGGAACAAGGGGAAGCCAGTATCTGTGGGATGTGTTCCTAGGGGCAGAAATTGAAAAGGGAGTAATTGACTAATGGTCCAAGTGTCAATGTCAAGAATTTGTGCAGAGATGAGATTGTCACAAAGGATTCTGGAAAACCCGTGTGTGGACCCCTTGGACGGACAAGCATATGACATCTGCCACTGGGAGGACCTCACTGGCTAGTCGGCATAGCACCCGAGGGCCACGAGAACAAAACCTGATGATGAGAATGTTTTCCCCTTTCCTATATTCCTAACGCTTCTTTCAGTAAGAGCTTCAATGGGAAGAGGGAGGTGCTTTTCCCTTTACCCATTCTAGGTCCCTGAGCTGGGTTAGGGATGGGCAAAATGTAAAGCTTTGGTTTGGATGAGGCAAAAGACCTTTTGTTTATGCTCAGGTGGACATTTGTAGTACCAAAAAGGGAGCCTTAATCTTGAAAACAGGATTTGTGCTTAAAACCAAGAGTGGCCAGAGTCATAAATCTGCTTGAGTTGTCATCAAAAAAGTTAGAACTATATCTGGAAACGAATACAACTTTTTCCTACAGACTGAGCAACAGTGGATTAGTTACTGCTTCTGTATCCCTGGCTTTCAAGACAGAATTAGGAAGTCAAGAGTTTAAAAAGTGGTCCTCGACATGGATGGAACTGGAGGGTATTATGCGGAGCAAAATAAGTCAATCAGAGAAAGGCAATGATATGGCTTCATTTATATGTGAAATATAAGCAACAGCACAGAGGATCATAAGGGAAGGGAGAGAAAACTGAATGGGAAGAAATCAGAGAGGGAGGCAAACCATGAGAGACTCTACTGTAGGAAACAAACTGAGGGCTGCTAGTGAGACATGGGTGGGGGGATGGAGTAACTGGGTGATGAGCATGAAGGAGGGCATGTGATATGATGAGCACTGGGTGTTGTGTGCAACTGATGAATGACTGAACTCTACATCTGAAACTGATGATGACTATATGTTGGCTAATGGAATTTAAATAAAAAAAAAAGGCAGTTCTCACTGGCGTCTTTTGGGACCTCTCTTTTTTGCGGTCATAAGTCTTACCTTCAAACAATGGAATGGTGGAATGGTGGCATGGAAGGTAAAATTACAGTGCAGGAAAAAATATCAGTTAAGATTTCAAACAATTTTCCTCTACATGGGAAAATTGGTCTGGATGCTATCAAGATTTTTTTTTCAAATTCTTGCTTCTATTCATGCTGGTGTTGTCGCCCTTGGACAAGAGTAGGGGTTGAGAAAAGCGTTTATTTTTCTTAGGATATCTTTATCTTCGCTTCTTCTTTTTTTATCCTTCTAGCAAATTGATCCCAGATTAGTTCACTGTGTACATAGTTTGCAGGGACCAAGGCTTATGGCATTGCCTCTTCAGCCCCCGACCCTGTATCCCAGACGTTTATTCTCTGCTCCTTAGGTAGTTGCAAGAGCATTTTAACAAGCCTCTTACCCCACTCTCATGTTTGTTCCTTCTAAAACATTTTTGATGTTGCTGCCAAATAAATTGTCAAAACTTTATCCGATCCTTCAGTCCTGGTTAAAAACCCATCAAGGACTTTGCATTGCCGGAGAAAACTTAAAGCTTGTATTTTGAAATAACCTTCATATTCCAGCACTTGTCCAACTTCTTTATTCCCCCCATTTATATCTTTGCTCATCCACATTGAACTTCTTACTGTTTTCTGCAAATGCAGTAGATTTTGCTCCCTCTTTTAACTAAGGATCTAATCTCTCTCCCTCCATATTCCATGTCTCTCCTGCCCCCACCGCCCTAACAGGCACCCCACCCCTTTCCTCCCCTTCTGTGCCATTACCTGGCAAACTTCTGTTCTCCTTCAAGACCACACCTTTGTAAATCTTTGGGCAGAGTTGTTGATCCTCCTCCCCTGCAGGCTTCCTCACATCTATCATGTTTCTCTCTGTAATAGCCTTTTCTCTTTGTTGTATTTCTCTTCCACTAATATTTGCACATTAAGGGCAAATGGAGGGTCTTTTTCATGATTTTATTCCCATAGACTGGCACACTGCCTGGAAGATACTCTGATTGGAGGATAACAGAATGTAAGTAATTTTAGATCTTTTATGGTTCCTCTCTTCTTTCAGATATAGTCATCAAAGTAGGATATAGACTACCCCGATTACTTGATAGGACGAGGATGTGCCCTCTCCTCCTACAAGAATGTACTTAATTTTGAAAGTTCCTAGCCATTTAGAGCCACTGTTGTTTGCTTAGTGAGTTCTGTCGGAGTTTTAAAGCTGAGGAAAGCACCAAAATGAGATGAGGCCAGATCCAAAGAAGTCTGTCTTAGGACTAGGAAGAATTTAAATCAGGTAATTTAAAAGCACAGATCAGTGCTCCTGTCCATTGGTCACTTAATGTCTGTCGTTCATAACTGGAATTAATCTAGGAGACCTGGGAAAAAATTGAGTTAGGGAAAGACAGAGGAACTAATGCTTCCTGCCGTGACTTTCTTTTGTCCCACATCTGGTGACTCACAAGGACAGGAGGTACAGAGTGTCTTTCTTGTCCAGAGCCATTTAAACCCATCATCATATTGTAGAAACTCCAGGAGAAGTTACAGCCCCTACCATCCCGGGGCTCTGTTGGAGAAATACCTCTGCGTCCCAGGTCCCATAAGGTTGTCAAGACATGATGGGCTGCAGCTTCTGAGACCATGCAGGGAGGGGTGACTGCCATGGGGATGAGCAGGAGGCCCACTCGGGGAGTTGTGGCCAAGAGGAAGAGGAAGGCTGTTGGGGAGCAATACCTTCAAAGAGCCACTGGAAGATGGTGTCCAAGGCTGATCTTATGGTTGGAAGAGGCTCACAGAACTTTGCAAAATGAATCCTTCTTTTTGCACTGTTCACTCCAGCTTCCCTCCTGCTCACAACAGGCAAGAGGAGCATAGCTTGATCTTTCTCCTCTGTACCTTGCTGGTTTGGGTCCCTGGCAGGTCTAAATCTAGTTTCAGATCTCTTCATTTCCTTTCCTGCAGCATGGTTTAACCAAAATTAAGTTTTGCTGACTAACAATTCTCTAAGGCCTGATTTCACTATTATCTAAATAAGAACACTTGGTCTGATTCATCCGGGGATTCAGACTCTAAATGTGCCTTTAGAAGAAGTAGCATTTATTTTGAGCTGACGGAAGTGGGAGTTTGGCCTTGCGTTTCCTCCTGAGATCAGTATTAGCTTCAATCCCCGATTTACAAATGTTTGGGTCTTGTCAGGCAGCACAGACATTTCAACATCAAAAGGCTGCTGGCCTAGAGATTTGGCCCTTCCAACTGGCAGGAACTACTCAGAGGCAGTGTTTTTAAAATGTCATATAAAATATAATATATAAATATATTTTTTCTTTCCCCCAAAAGGCTGATAACCTACCCTGTTCCAGAAATTGCTGGTTTTGATGCAATTTGGTATGTCCTCTGCAGGACCCTTGGAGGGGATGACAGCAGCAGGGGTTATTTGTGCCCTGGAACTTCTCTTCACAGTAAAGGAAGTAGGAGGGAGAGAAAATCCCTGGAAGAGATTCCTATGGTGACAGTGGAGGAGGGGAGCCCAGAAGATTCAAACAGCTTTCATCAACATCCTCTGAAGACTGACACTGTTTTGATTTGATGGTGGCTGTTCAGTCCCAGAGATTTCAAGCCTAGGCTCTCTTAGTCAAGAAATAAAAATAGTTGAAGCTCTGAAAAAGGAGAAAAGGAAGCATTAAATTTCCCCATCATTAGCTGTCATGTTAATATCCTAGGGCTGCTCTAAGAAATTAATTTCTGCTGTAAAACAACAGAAATTTATTCTCTTACTTTTCTGGGGGCTTGAAGTCTAAGTTAAGGTGTCAGAAAGGTCATGCTCCCTCTGAGACTCTAAGTGGAGTATGTCCTTGCTTCTGCCTAGCTTTTATGGTAGCTGGCAATCCTTGGCATCTTCGGCTTGCAGTTGTATCATTTCAATCTCTGCTCTGTCCCACTCTGATGTTCTCCGTGTTTCTGTCCTCATGTGTTCCTTCTTATTAGTGCATGGGTCATATAGGGTCAAGGGCCACCTTTCTTTAGGATGGCCTCATCTTAACTAGTTGCACCTGCTATGACCTTATTTCCAAATAAGGTCACCTACTGACTTTCAGGGGGTAGAGTCCAACGTATCTTTTTGGAACACAAAATTCAATCCACAATAGCTCTCTGGGAAGTTTGAGAGGTCAGACTTATAAAATCAGAGAATGGTTCAGCTGACTGTTATGGGGTCATCAAATCAAGCACCTCCTGCTCCCCATCTCTCCTACAGCAGCCTACTCCCAGACAGCCGCAGAATGTTGGTCGTCCATCCCAGGCAGGAGTGTGGCTTTTTGAAGGTACATATTGCTTCTGCAGAATCCCAGTTTTGTTGTGAGAGTTAGGGAAACAACATGGAGTAGATGAGTGGTCCTCGAACATGTGTATATGATATCAATCACTCAGCTGGCTGCAGGTTCACATTCCCGGGCTCAAGCTCTAGAGATACTGTAGGCCATTCAGTACCAGGTGTTCAAGCTATATTTTTGAGAAACACTTGCACAGAGAAAAGAGTTCAGGTAAATTTAATTTGAATTTTGAGCTAAATATCTACTAGCTGTATGGCCATAAGTAGTAAAAAGCTATCAAAGTCTTGGCTTTTCCCCCTTAATCTGGAAAAATGATGAGCAACACATACTATATGGAAATATTTTAGGAATTGGAAATGCTTCGATATACCCAGATAATCTCTCAGTCTCACAGTGCTTGTGGGGAGAATAGAGAGTCTTGTCCAGCCTCATGAAAAGGTGCCTTCCTCCTTTCTCAAGTCCCTCTGTGAGTCCTGAGGCTATTTGCTGTGTAACTTGGGATATTTTAGTTCCTCTGCAGTTCCTCTGCCTTGATCCAATGCTGTGAGCCTTTCCCATCATTGTTTGCTGCCATTCAGCTTGGACAGAAACCTTGATCGACGCCTTTAGGAGAGCTGCTGAGATTAGCCCCTGCTCTACTTGGCCGTCCCAGTCTCATGTCAACTCCACATGTCCCCTGGGCATTTTTGAGCACCCTCTATCTGCCGTGGAGACTCTCCTGGGCTGTTGATATGTGATCCCTTAGAGGCCCTTCGCTCCTGGCCCTAGTTCCCAACTCTGGGTTCTCATTGCCCAGCATTCATTCTGCACTTTGCCCCTGAGCTGTTGTCTAACACTGGTTGGGATCCATGTCTTCTCCTCCTGCGTGCTTCCAGACTGTTCTAGTAGAACATTCCCTTTTCCTCTCTTTGTTCTGCCCTTTTGGGTGACTCATGCAGAGTTTTGTTTTATGATTCTCTTTAGTCTGAGAGTGACCATGGTCTCCTTCTCCAGGAGGAAGGGCTGCCACCATGGAGCAGGATGGAATATGTTCTAGAACTAGAAGCATTACTTCCCTTCAGCTCTCAAGCCAGGGTGTTGAGCTTGGCTAATGGGGCCGGGTTATTTCTGCCCCATGGTTTATTTCTCCTTAGAGGCCTTGCATATCATCCCTATTGCTTAATATCATAAGGATCTTCTTTTGAGACTGGACATGTTTGAAATTTCTACACCCAAAACAGTGTGATGTAGCTCATATTCTTTGCAAATTCTTCTGCTCAGACAAATCTAGTCTTTTAAAAATGTGATACCAGGGTCTGACACTTTCTTAAAATTAAATGAATGCCATTCTGTAATGCAGGTAGGGCACTGATTTCTATGTATCATGTACCAAGCACATAGTAGGTACTCAATAAATGATAGCTGTGATGATTTTATCATATATAGTTACCTCAATTTTTAAAAAAAGTCTTATGTGAAGATTAAGCTTTATCCCCTGGACTTTATTCTATTCTCAAAGCTGTACAGAATAAGCTATTCACTTTTATCAGTGAAGTTTAGGCTCTTAAATCTGGATTCTATAACTATTTTATTTTGGAGGAAATCCAGAAATTCATAAACACTGAGTATACCCAGCGCTACAGTGACATTTCCTTTCCTTGACATCCCTCCCTTGCCTTATTAGGTTAAGGTCAAATTTTCTTCTTTCAAAGGCTCCAGAGCAGGAAATTTTCCAATCACCAGAGGGAAGGAAGTGTCCGAGAGAACCTGGTACAGGATCCTTCAGTGAGAGGCTTCTCCAGTGTTACAGTGATCCCCATCATCTTAGAGGGCATGGTACAACAGTTAATTGAGCCTTACTCCCAGACTTTCAGGTTCAGCATGTATGAGTGGGGCCTGAGAATTATGAATTCCTAAGATATTCCCAGTGTGGAGAACCCTGAAAATCACTACTGTAGTGGAGGCTCTGTGCCCTTTCAGATCCTTTGTCAGCTGCTCTGCCTGTCTCCCAGCTGTCAACAAGTCACAGCTGATCCTTCTTCTCTTGCCCCAGCCCAATATAAACACTTACCTTAAGGCGAGTAGAATACATTGTGCTTGGGCCCTTCTGTGTGGGGCCAGACCAAAGCCTGTCTCCCATGGAGACCACATTCTTGCTGAGCTGTATCTCCTCCTCTGCTTCCCTCAGACCCTCTTCTTCAGAGCCTCTCCCCATAAATCACTTGAATAAGGACCCTTATTTCTGCCTTTGCTCCTGAGAAATCCAACCAAGATGAATCCTATTCATATTTTTATCCCGATTGCCTGAACATTGATAAAGCACCAATTATACATAGGCACTATATTGGGCACATTAAAAAAAAATATATATATATATGCCTAGCCTCATCCTGGTTGTGACATGTACCTCCCTGCCTTGTAATCTGAGTTTGAAAATGTGTCACTGTATCCTCCATCGTAGAATCCTGCCTCCATTTTATAAGAACTAGATTGTTCCTTAAGATACTAAATTGGAAAATCTGATGGATGCAGGCCCTCCTCTCCCTTATGGTTGTCAAGGCCACCACATTGCCTACAGAGTAACATCCAGATTTCCTGGGAAGAGATAAAAAGCTCTAGAAACTTCTTAAATTTGTTTGCTAATGCTCTTCTATGTGATTCTCTCACCCACAGCAAAATACCTCACATTACGTGTGTGTTCACCTGTACTGAGACACTTCTTTCTTTTCATGGAAGCTCTAAAGGAGCTTTGCATGACTTTTCAGTCTGGATTGGAGTCCCAGTTCTGTGTTTTCTTAACAAACTATGTGTGCTTCTTTGAGAGTATTTGTCTGCTTCCCCTGCCCCCCCCCCCACCTACACAAAGCTTCATCATACCATTTGTCTTTTTCTCCCAAGTACCCAGAAACTGACTCACTGCAGGCACTCAATTATTCAGATTTTGCTTGTGCTTTTACTACTTACTAGCTGTATGATTTGAAGCAAGTTACCTCATCTCTGAAGTGAGATGGACAATATGGTATATCTGTGAGGTTTAAATAATGCAGGTTGAAGTGACAAGCAGAATGCCTCTAAAGATCATAAACAGCAATGGCACCTACCCTCTGTCAACACCCATTGAATCATATTCCCTTCTGAGGTTTTCTGCACTTTTCTAAACCATTCTTATTCCATGGTCTAGGCATCCCTATCTTCAGAGATCTTTCTCCTTTTGGTCTCTGACAGTCAGGACCTGTGAGGGTAAATATGGAGCGCACCAAAGAAAGCAGTGACTGCTTATGGTCTATGGTCAATAGTGGAGAGTATATCCTGGTAATTCTTTCTCTTCTTTGCTGCATGAATTCTTCTCCTAGCCAGGAGCTCAGAGCTCCCCTGCTTCAAGTTATGAAGAAAAGCCAGAAGAATGTTCTTTTTTTTTTTTTTCCAAATCTGGCTCTGCCTCTGCCAGGTTGAGTGATGATGGATAAGTTATTTCCTCACGCTGATGGATTTATAAAATGGGGGTGGGAGTGGGGAACATCTTGCATGATGGTTTGAAGGCAAAAAAGGGAGGCTCGTATGAAAATTTCTGATCTGAAGCAGACTTGCACTAGTAGGTGCTGAGTGAATTAAGTATTGATGAATGCAGTTGCCCATGCAAGAGGTAAGGCCCTGAACTAAGGCCCCAGCAGTGGAGATAGGGGAAGGTAGATACCACTGACGTTGTCAATGAAATCATGTCCATATAGCTCAAAATATACACTTAGTGAATAAAATAGACTCAAATATGCAAAATACTTTAAAATGCGCTGAGGCACTAATTTGTCCATCTTTTTAGTGAGTTTCACTAATGGATGAGTAGTTTAAAGCCTGGTCTCTCAAGCACATAGCATACCTCTGCTATGCAGATTAGAGAAGGACATTTTCATATGTTCTTAATCAAAGCTTGTAATTAATTTGCCTAAGAAGAGAAATGTGCTTTGGTACTGAAAGCAGGATTATAAATCCTGGAGTGGGTGGGAGGGAAGTTTTTCCATGGAAACTGCATTTTTAAAAAATAATGAAGTTGAAATGAATCATGATAGTGATTGTGGTTTTGGAAGACTGAAGACATAAGGCCTGGCATTGACATTGGTTACAGAAAGATGGCTGAAGGAAAGGAGGAAAACACATGGTTTGGGCTGGGAACAATCTGAGTTTGAGTCCTGGTTTTGCTACTGACTGTGCAAAACTGGGCAAGTGATTTCTGAATTTTGGTTTTCTTAAAGATTGGTATTGTCATAATTAAAAAAAAATTTATTAAGTATTTCATGTAAAGTATCAATGTGGTACTTTCAACAACTTTCAACTTGTTGCAGATCCTTTGATTAGGATCAAAATATATGACTGGATGATAAACCCAACAAAGCCTTCCAGCTTAAATACTGGCTTTAGGAAATTTTCATTTCCATGGTTTTCTGAATTCTGGCAAATTATAAAGTACTTTATAAACTTAAAATAACTCTATTGCAGGGGATTCATTAAATGAGGTATAAGGAGAGAGAATTCTAGATTGAATATAGGACACAGCACTCTTAGTTGTTGATTGTTGAACAAGGGAGCCGTTAGACTGGGGTGGCTCTAATACGTTGGCAGCTTATATAAGCAAATCAACACTTGAGACAGAGTCAATGCACTCAAATCTAATAAAGAAACTTAAGAACAAGCAATCACAAATAACCAACTAAAGTTTCCCCCAAAAGACAATTGCTTAAGTTATAGCCAACCACATAATTTATTTGTTTTGCTTCCATGTCTTCCCCATAAAACATTACCCCTAGGTCCTGTTAATGAGGTGCTTCTACCACTTTTGGTTTGGCATTGCCTGATCTGAATTGATATATGCCCAAAATCTTTCATTGAGATACAGTGGAAGGTATGGGAAAGGAGTGGAGATGTTGGCATGTTAATTTTGTATATTGAAGATATCTGGCTTATCTTCTGAAGACGTGATCCCAACATCACATCACATGTCCCATCTCTGTGCTTTGCAGCATAAACTCACAGCATGGAATAATGGGGAAAATAAATCCTTCATTATTGAAATGTTCATGCTTGATTTCCTCCTTTCCTCGTGTCCCTCTTTGTAATCCTTCAGGGCACATAGTTTGAGTAAAAGAATGTGTTATGCCACTCTGTTGCTGTTGTGGTGCTGGATGCCAGGAATAAAATAATTGATAAACCTAGAAGGGACAATTCAGTTTAATGGAGGAAACAAATGCATAATAACAAAATTAAAATAGAGTCACGTTGGGACACCTGGGTGGCTCAGTTGGTTAAGTGTCTGACTCTTGGTTTCAGCTCAGGGCATGACCTCATGGGTCATGAGACTGAGCCATGCATCAGGCTCTGCATTCAGCAGGGAGTTTGCTTGGGGTTCTCTCTCTCCCTCTCCTTCCGCCCCTCCCCTTGCTCACGTGCACACACACTCTCTAAATAATCAATCAAACAAACAAACAAAAAATCTTTTAAAAAATGAGTCATGTAAAAACAACATTTAGATGAAAAAGCCTAAGTAGGTATATAGAGGCAGGCACCTATGGATTAAGAAGATCTCAAAAGAGGAAGTTGTCCTTTGAAAAATTGTAAAGACCAAGTAGAGTTTCCTAGTTGGGTGAGTGAAACAGTAATCCTAGGAATGATTATGATGATTATGATGACTAGGAATGGTTCTGATGATTCTGATGAAAAAGGCTGAAGACCATAGGCTTTCCATTTTATTTAAAGTATTAGGTGACTCTGTGGGAGAAATAAAGGATAACACTGAAAATGTATCTTGGGATTAGATCTTGAGTGCTACTGTGTCTCATGAGGCAAATTTAGGAGCCATGGAGACACTTTAAGCAGGTATCTGAATAGTGATTACACTTGACACCTCCTTCCTGGAGGCTGAGGTGGAGCTAACTCCCATCATCAGGCCTGGGAAAGCCAGAAGCACTGTCCCTACGCATTTACTGAATCCTACCTTTTAGGATTTCTCTGGTTTTTGAAGTACACAAGGGATTGATCAGATGGATACAGTAGAAGAAATTCTATTACACAGAAGTCTTCTGAGGAGCTGTGAAAAGAGGCAACTGGATCCGGATGAAGTCAACTGTGGTAGGAAACAGACCAAGGGGTGAAGTGGGGAATATTTAGGAGACACAAATGATAGACAGTTGTCTCTGGATGTGGGGTGTAAGGAAGATGGGACTTTATGCCTGGGTGAAAATGATGACGCTAAACAAAACAGGAAATTGATATACTTGCTTTTTTTTATTAATAGCTATTTATTTTATTAGTCTTCTCAGAGGAATTGTCAGCATCTATTTTCCCTTCTTGAATCCTTGTTCTCAGTGAATGAAAACAAATGCGTAGCAACACTTTCCATTGGAGCTGGCTATGTACAATGTGGGCAAGACTCTATGGTAGCCCCAAGTCTGTCCGCCCTGTAACAAAGCTGACTTTCCTTGCATCTGGTAAATTTGGGCAGGTGAAAGGAGGACTGCCTCATAAAAAGGGAGGCGGCTTTCAGACTGAGCCTTCCAACCCACTTAGTTGAGCCATAGCTTACCTGCTGCCACCACGTGGCACCTCATAGCTGCTTTGTCTTTGTAATTATGTTTACTCAAGCAGTGGAGGGGGTTCTCTGGTCAAGTGAGTGTGACTGCCAAGTGCTCCTGCCTCAGGCTCTTTACTTGTGAGGTGAATGGAGCTGTTCTCAGGTGCCCTTACAAGCAGTTATAAATTACTTTCAGTGAGCTAAGGTCAAAGGCACGGAGAGAATAGAAAGTGACAACACTGAAGATTTATATGACCCCTCTCCTACAAGGAGACCAAGTACTTCAGATATATGATCTAATTTGCCCTCTTCTGATGCCTGGAAAAGGGAGGGTGTGTGGGGGAGGCAGCGATTAGATGCAGGTGTGAAGGCTTTGGTTAACAACCTTGAATTATCAGTGAGGCGGCATGGTTCCCTCTCTTTCATTTTTCTTTAAGGTTCCTTCCTTTCTTTCTTTTTTGAGAAACTAAAGCTGACTGACCTTTCCAAGATGGTTTCTAACCTTTGTGCTTCCTTTCTTTGGTTTGAAGAAAGATGGTGAGGATGATTCTACATTCAGTGAAGTGCCTTTGATTCCATTCCTTAAGGAAGTGGCATGCTGATGCCAAAATAACCTTAAGTATCAGATCAAATAAGCAAGCAAACTGTGATATGGAGAAATCTATAATGAAGTCACATCTAAAAAGAAAGTTAGTGACATCTGGGTGGCTCAGTCAGTGAAGCAACTGACTCTTGGTTTTGGCTCAGGTCGTGATCTCAGCATCCTGAGATCTCTGCTCAGCACGGAGTCTGCTTGAAGTTTCTTTCATTTGCCCCTTCCCCTCCTTGCATGCCTGCTCCCTCTCTCCCTCTCTCTGACTCTAAAGTAAATAAATAAATCTTTAAAAATAATAAAAAGAAAGTTAAATATTGAAGATAAATAATTATGGCTGGAATAAGTTCCCAAGATTGATTTCCACTCACCTGTATCCCACCACTTGTTGTCTAAAACTCTCTAGTGGCTATGAATTCTATGCCATGCTTCCTTCAAGGACACAGGATGCTTTTAAGTGAACCAAGGCTGGTATTTAACATGTCCAAGGTCACACAGGAAGTTGGTGGGACTTTTGATCTTATCCCAAGTGTCCTGACTTCCTGTCTAGGTCTCCCACTGTGCACCTGTGTGTGAAACCATTCCACCTCACCTGAATACTGCTTCTGTTGTCATTTCCCATACACAGAAAAGGAAGTTGATAATGATAGAAATAAATACAACAAAGGCGATGCAGACCAGTAAAAGGATTAGAAGAAGGACACAGGAGAAAAGATTATGGGAATTTAATCTATTAACATGTGCAGCTTTGGGCAAAGGCTACAAAGGGAAGGTGACTATTTACAAATTGCAAAGGGCTGTCAGGGAGGGTTTTGGGAGCCCGGACCTGGCAGTGGGTAAATGAGTCTAGTCAGGATGTGGGACAAAAGCAAGCTGAAGACAAGAGAAGTATTATTTCACAGCAATTACCAAGAGTAATGAGAGAGATCTTGAGAGAGTAGGCAAGGTGATTTCAAAGACTTGCTATGTTCCTTCAGCTACATGTTGATGATTTTCAAATGAAAACACTTAGACCAAAGATAGGAAGCATGCCATGAACTGCCCCAGGGAAGATTCTCAAATACCAAAGATGCCGTGATAGAACATGGTCCTCCTTATAGCTTTTGATATCTAGCTGATGGAGGTCACAGAGAAGGTATTGGCAGGTAGTGCTTTCCCATCCTCAGAGCTACACTCATTGAGCTCACTGGTCTCCCCATGGTAGATAGCTGTTTGGAAGCTCCATCCTCACAGGTGGGTGGAAAGTATGCTATCAAACATTGCTTGGAGCCCTAATAATTTCAGAGAAAGTCTTGATATAACAGGTTGATATATTTTATTTAATCAATCTCCTAATCTACTCTAAATTTCCATCATGTTCTTAAATCACAACTTGAGAATACAAAGCATAGGATATTTATGCCAAGCAATGGATATGCACTTGATTAAGTAGGATACTTCCTCCTCAGGAATTTAAAAAAAGTTATTTTAAAGTGAAAATTACAAAATGTCATTAGGTTCATAAAATGCCACAAGCAGAAGGAATCTGAGATGTCACCTAGACCAAGCACATTATGCCCATAAGGCTCAGAGAGTTTGATCTCTTACACAACACTACACAAGAAAAGCAAAGTTGAATTTGGGTAATACTCTTCTCAGCAAATTATACTGCCCTTTAAAGAATTCACTTATTCTAGGTATAGGCTTTCCCTGTTTGACAGAAAAGTAATAACTAAAAAGATATTTTAGTTAAACGCCATAGCTTTAGTTATTCTTTGAAACTGTTGTTATTTTAGTTTTTATTGGCTCTTAGTGAAAATTTTAATTTTTGGTTTGAAATTGAAACTTCCTATAATTATATCTGTAGTACTATCAATGTAGTTGTTCAGCAATAGTATTATAATTACTGTAAAAATATGAGCTGGACTTCATAACTGAATACAAAAGGTAGAGCATGAATACAAAGCCTTCCGTAAAGTGAGCTACATTGATTTGAGAGCTCTGTTGCATGGTACCTTTTTTAGGTACATCACTGAGAACCAAACTAAACCATGTACAAAAAAAGTAAATATAACTCTACTTACTTTTTGGAATTACCCAAGACCTTAATTAAAAAAAAAAAATGCACCAATAATTTCAAGACCATGTTTCTCACCTCTAGTGAAACAATTTAAATTTGTAGTGATCTTTGATGCAGTTCAACTATAATGCAGTATGATGTCAGCAGAAAGTAAAACACAGGTATCAAAATATTTTCTAAAACAAACTGAACCAATTTGATGGTAGAGAGTAAAAGAGTTTTAGGACTTGATTTTATACAAATAAATCATGAGAAACAAAGCATATACCAAATGAGTTTGTAGCCTGCTGTAAGCACAGTTTGATTTTAGATGGGACAAATCACCTCAGAAAAATGAGAGTTATTGCAAAACAAAACACAACAGAAACAGAATAAAAAAGTAGACACTTGGAAAGTAAGTGCACTCCACAAAGAGTCACATGTTGAAACACCAACAGAGAAACGTATGCCTAAAAATTTTCCATCTTCAATATGCAGTGTTTAAAGTCATGATATTTATTTTTAGGAGTGTTTTGAACAGGTCTTATTTTTTTTTTCCTGCAATTTTGTAAGAAGCATTTCTTACTGGTGAGATCATTTTGGGCAAGAAAGATCTGGTAAACATACCTGCCTGTCTTTTACAGTATGTGGGTGGTTCTCTTAACTAAAGGATCTAAGGCCAACTAAATATTGGTGCAGAAGGAACTCACGCTTTCAAGTGAGTTCTGTGCAGTCTATTAAACAACATAAATCCATGTAATCCCTGCAAAACAAAATCCTCCATTTTAGGGCTTTGGTGAAAACTAGTTGAGGACCACTTCTGAGTCTTTGTTCTGGTTTTAATATTCTTCTGTTGTCATTTGGATTTTGTGGTTTACTGGTCTATTTCTGTGGCCTGTATCACCTTACTTTGGGCTGTATTCATATCAATATGAACTGTCAAAGCTTTCGTCTCTTCAACTGCAAAGGCTCAAACTTTAAAAGAGTTTTCCTTTAATATCCCACTTATATGTAGAATCTAGAAAAGCCAAGCTAGCAGAAACTGGTTGTAGAATGGTGATAGTCAGAGGCTGGGAGGCAGATGAAATCTTGGGAGAGGTATTGGTCAAAAGGTATAAACTGCCAGTTATAAGATGAATCAGTTCTGGGGATCTAATGCACAGCTTGGTGACCATAGTGAACATATTGTATTATTCCTTAAAAATTGCTAGGAGAGTAGATCTTAAATGTTCTCAACACCCTCCCCCCCCACACACAAATGATAGTTATGTGAGACAATGGATATGTTAACGAACCTTATTATAATAAGTTTGCAATGTGTATATGAATCAAGTCATGACATTGTACAGCTTAAACATTACACAATGTAAAATGTTGATTATATCTCAGTTGGGCTGGGAAAAAAAAAGAAGCACAAAATAACTTTCTTCATCTGCATTTTGACTGGTCTGGTTAGTTGATTTTATCAATCTTCTTCACATTGATGAAACTACGGAAAATGACAGGAGGTATGTATTTCTCTTTAAGAGAAGATGAACTTGAATACAGAAGTAACTAGTCTGTTCCGAACTTACAATGGTTAAGTAGTGCTATTTTTGCATTTCCAGGAGAGTGTTCTTAATATGGATGAGTTGCAAAGAGACCAGTCTGCATTCTTGAAAAATCAAAAGCATTTTCATAACAAAATAGGGAGTGTTTGTTTCTTCAAGAGGCTCTCCGGATGGAGGGATGTTCCCTCTGCTGCTTTCACCTTGCTCGCTCCTTGTTTCTTGCAAGAAAGCTCTTTCCCAGTGAGAGGGAACCCACCGTTGCCAACAGCTGTAAATGCAGCCTCTTATTAGCTAATCAATTATTAGAATTGATTGGCAAAAAAAGTGTTCTCTATAACCGGGAGGAGGAAATGAGATTCTATAGATTTCTCTCATTCCTCATTATGTTTATAAAGTCACTTGGGTTCGACTCTCACCTGGATACACACAGCTTTGCTCATTTTGCGTTTTCCTCTCCTGACATCCCTGCAAAGAGCCAGAGCTTCCCATTCTGTCCTCGTGATACCAATGCCGGCGATTCTGACTTGAGCCCTCTAGTAATTCGGATAATTAGTCTTTAAGTTTCTCTTGGTTTACCTCTCTTATTTCAAAGATGTCTTACTGTAGAAGTTGACCCTTCAACTGAGTCTTAAGTGATGGGCAGGAGATGACCAGGGAAAGAGATGGTGGAAGCAGGAAGCAGGGCTGTGGGCCTTACATATTCTTGTCTTCTTAGGCTCCTTCTTCTCCTCCCTTCCCTTCCTCCAGCCTTCCCCCTTCTGTCTTTTTCTCTTCCCCCCTCCTGCTCAACCATGTGTTTGGAACTGTGATGGTATAAAGATGAATATGATCCAAGCTACAGCATATTCACTTCTTTTCTGATTTATTTTTTTAAGGCTTATTTATTTGAGAGAGAGAGAGATCATAAGCAAGAAGGGCAGAGGGAGAGGGAGAGAGAGAACCTCACCAAGCACAGAGTCACGACATGGGGCTCAATCTTCTTTTCTGATTTTAAAAGAAATTAAAATATTCTCATGTGCCCCTACATGTAACGTGAACCTCTGTGCATTGTGCCTGCTGTGTGTTAAGAGTCAGGTCAGCCCTAAGTGACAAGAAGCATGACATCTTCTCTATTCTCTAAAGTAAGACCAAAGAGTGGGGCCATAGTGAAACATTGAGATTTTTTCCCCCGGCTCAGAGTTCCTCATGTGGGATGTGATGGTATCTATCAATGAATTCTCTGAGTACTGGTTCCTTCATCAACAGAATGAAGGAGGATAAAGCACAGGATTGCTAGAGAATCACATGAAGTTACATAGATTTAAGTGCCATACATTAGAAAACTCTGAGCCAACTTTGTCATTCTTTTGGCCTCAAGCCTTTTGGGGAATGGATATGGAACAAATATATATGTTTGTAACTAAATATATGAATTTATATACAGTACAGATTATTAGCAGTGACTTTCTCCCCCCTCCCTCTCTTTTAATAGAGGGATCTTGGTTATTTTTGCAGAAGGCTTGGGACAGGTACCAGGGATATCCACTCACACTGTTTTGAGAGCCATTCCTTCATCTGACTCAAAAAGGGCTTTGACTGAGTACAGGATTCAACATGGTTTTGGTCTTTGGTTTGGAAACTGTTCCCCATTTTACTCAGTGAGACCAGTGTGACTGCTATTAATTAACCAGTCTGGAAGAATAGTAATGCTTTAACAGTGCAATACATCCTTCTTTTGAGAAAAAAAAAAAAACATGCAGAAAGGCCTTCAGAGAACCTTCTTTCAGTTTGAATTCAGATCTCTGACCTCTGGCATCAGAAGAATATGATTAGAAGTTTTGATTGCCCATTTTTATAGGGACATAGTATGAGAGAATATAATTAAGAACATGAGAAAATGACAAAGGTTTTACTTTTTGAATGTTACCCTCCTGGTCATTGTCTCAGGGAAATTTCAAAACTGTTCCATGAAATCAGGACTGAATGCAAGACTCTATTATAAATGCACATGTTTGGATTTTTCTTTCTTTCTTTCCCTTTTTTTTAGAGAGAGAGAGAACTGGTTAATCCTACCCCAGGGACCTACTCACAGTCTGTTAAACCTTTAAAGAACATTTCATGGGGCTTCAGTCCCTGCTGCACTCAAAGGGGAACTTTTATGAAAGCAGCTTATGCTCTGAATTGATAACGATGAGGTCTGCAGCCCAGAATTTTGAAACACTGTCCCCATATTGAAGAAGAATAAGCACTGATTTCAAGGTTTCTGTATATTCTTTCAAATAGTATCCCTATTTACATAAACTTTGACTACATCATTGCATTACATGTTGTCTTCTTGTTTTGAAGCTTCAAATTTACGGTGCTGGCCTATGTCCAGGGTTCCATACATTTTTAAGAGTTCATTTCCGAGGGTCTTTCACAAGAATTCAGAAAAGAGGGTGACCCCATGGTCTTAATGTCACAGAGCTTAATGTCACTAACCAGGAGTGAAGGCTGATTGTCTCGGGCCCCAGAAACATGGGCGTGGTTGGGGATGTGGTTTATGGCAGGAACAAGAGGATCTTTGGGAGGATGCCTGTTCCCCAGAGGCCCAGCACTTCCTGCTGCTTCTTCCTTGTCTCTGCAGGAGACCCAGACAGGCTGGTTCTCTCCCTTGGCATTGGGGATTGTTGGGCTGCAAGCCATGCCAGGCCTTGGTGCTTCTCCTTTCCTGTGGGTAAGGTGGTCCAGGCTCTCTCTCCCCAGCCCAGGGTGCACTCCAACTCACCGGGTAGCTCAGCAGGGTGAACCTGACTTCCTCTAATTCTGCTTTACCCCTACCCCCCGGAACTTTAGGCTTCAGTTTGTGCCTTCTCTTATGTTTCACTGTATGAGGCCACCATCCCCAGCCAGCTCCAGGGCCCAAGGGAGCACCTCTGCTCCTGTTCCCATCACATAGGGTCTCTGCAACCTCTCCCCTTTGCCCCCCCCATCCCATGGGGGGCACCTTTACTTATTGAAAAACTGGAACTAAGATTTATATCCATGGAAGGAAATGGTACTCATTTAAAGCTCCCCAGGGCCTCATTCTCTTTAATGCACTTTGGTTTTCAGGAAATAATAATTTTGCTTTATTCCAACAACAGAGGAACTTGAAAAGTTTGTCAGTTTGGCCACCATGTTTGAAGGGTATATTAGGAATGGTTTTAGCTCTGGGCAGGAAAATATGTTTTGACAGTTCCGAATGGAGTCAAACCTGCATTTGGGTACTTACTGAGCCACTAGTTTAAAAAATGATTTACTTTTCAGTGGCAAAATGTGGAAATATTCCATCTTTTGGGTTTTTTTTTTCCTCCTTGTTTTTCTTCTTATAAAGTGAAAAGCTGCAAATTTAGGGCCCTCTAATGAAGAATTAACCCCAAACTATATACAAATTTTGCCATATTCCAAACAGATGCATTAAAAAGATCTAGTGATGCTTTGAGGGTAAATGTTGAATTTTAATTTATAGTAAGGTAAAAATGCATTCGTTGATTGTTAATCTTAAGGAAAAGTGTACACACGTAAAGAACATGAAATTTAGAGTCAAGGCAAGGATTTCAGTCCTGGCTTTGCTACTTTCTAGTCCTGTCCATCTGGGTAAATTCATTTATACTTCCTGTGCCATGGTGATCTTAACTGGCAACATTAATGTCTGCTTCAAATACCGGCAAGATTTAATAACCATAATATATGTGGATTTTATAAACTGTAAAATATTAGTTAATATTTACCTTTACCCTTCTAAAAGCAGAAACAATTTGTGGTAGTAAAGTCTGTGTATTGAGTTTGATGCTTCTCTAATCCTCAGTGAATCCCATCAAACATTATTGAGGTTAGAACAACCCATCATGCCTCTTTACTTCCATTTATTTGAATCAAACAATTTAATATTTTATATCAACCTACAATATTGCTGCAACCATCTGTATTTAAGAGTTATGAACTCAAAGATTAGTAGAGCCAGAGGCATCTTGCAGATATGTTAGTCCAAAAGTGCCTTTTACAGATGTGTAAACTGAAGCCCAGAGAGGGTCACCAGCTTGCCTGAGTCACACATGTGCTCTTCCCTGAGCCAGAGCATTGATGCTCATGTCCCTGCTCTTCTCAGGATTCACTCACCATGTGTCCACTCTGGTTTTGGAAAGAGGAAGGAGACAGCTGAGGCAGGTGTGGGTTTAGGACCACACTCCTTTAGGGGCTAGGTGTGAAGTCCTGCACCAGTCCTGCCATGCTTCCTGAGCTTCATTTATTCTCAGACTCTGAGTGAGCATTTTTCTAGGATGGAGCTTTGCAGGCTCCCCGCCCAATAGCTGCCAATATTAGGAGGAGTATTGTCAATTATTTACACATGCTGAAACTCAGGATCCTCACTTGTGATTTTTCTTAAGGCCTAAATGCAAGAATTTATATACAGCATACAGTATAATGTCTGATAATAGAAGCTTCCAGCATTTGCCATCTGACTGAAGGCTTTTGGCTTCCTCTAAGTCTTTTTTGAAGGAATGACTTGCCCTTAAAAGAAGAGAGGTTTCTGTTCATTTGTTTCCTGATTTGTTTTTGTACCTTGAAGTGAAAATGCTAATTATTGTCAGAGGCAATGGAGGGAAGGACCTTAGGGATCACATTCTAAAGTTCTCTAACCCCACTGGTCACCTCGATTCTTACAGAAGTCAGCAGGGTGGCAGGTGGCACTGGGTGACCTGCCCAAGGCTGTCTCCCGATCCCGTGGCCCTCAGGAAGAGCCCTGATTTTCGCTCCTGATTGAGAGAAATTTTCCATTCGCCTATAGGGCATTTTAGCAGGCAGGTGAGTTCCTTAAGTGCTTGCTGACAGTCCTCTGAGAACAGAGACCAGGTCATAATTGTATTGAAAAGGTCCTTGAAAGAATTTCTGAAAGGTGTCCCCAAACATCCTGTTTTTATGGCTAATGGGGCTCCATGCAGGGTTTCTTCCAAATGACTGATGGCCTTCACCAGCGTCTGCTTCTCTTCATTCTGATGCTGACAGAAGAAAAGAAAATGTCTCAGAGCCAGGCTCGGCCACTAATGCAATGTGATTTTGTTCTTCTTCCTTGGGGAAAAAAGAGAGAGAGAGAGAGAGAGAGAGAGAAAGAGAGGGAGAGAGAGCGGGAGAGAGAGAGATGTGAAAAAACAGGCCCAGCATTCAGGAGGGTCTGACTCTGATTCTTGTCATCTGTGAGACCATAGTGTGGCCGTCTTTCATATCTGAGATTTGCCTCCTTGCCTCTACAGTTAGCCTGTAGAGTTAGGCATAAGAGGCAGGACATGGGCCTTGGAGACAAGTGGCCCTGGGTTCAAATTTCACCCAACCCACACAGCCGGTTCTGGAACAAGCTACTCAAACTTAATAAGTCATGGTTTATACATAAAGGTGCCTCCCAGTTTTGCTTGGGAGGATCAGGTGAGGTCATGTAAGCCAAGTGCAGGTACTAGATAGATGCATCAGTTACTATCAGTTTTTCCCTTTGTTGTATAAGGACATACACTTTGGGAAAAAATAGGTGGTGACGGAGAGCATAGCACAAAATCATAGGTAGAGAGTAACATTTTGATAAATTGCCATCTCTTCAGAAGACAGGAAACAGTTTCTATTCTTAGTATAACCAGATGCTTTACCAAAGGGTTGCCCTGGAGGTGATCAATATTTCATTTTTCTTTCTTTAGCAACAGAGGTACTATGCTTCTTGGTATGAGTCAGAGCAGAGAATCACCCTGAGTTCCCTAAGGATACCTTCTTAGAATACCAGGTCACCTGGGCATTACTGACCGTAGGCTCCCTTAGGAAGCTGGCTAGTGAATGCATGTCTAATTGCCCAGGAATAAGATTTAATAAGGCTTTTTTGTTTTTGTTTTTAGAAAGTTGAAAATTAAAGATGACCCAGGGTTTTAAGGAGTCAATAACCAGGGAGGCAGGAGGCATAGTAATTTCAGATTTTTGGTTTGAGGTATCTGAGCTGTTTTTATTCTGGGACGTGTGTGCTGAGATTGCTAAGCGCTGTCACCTTGGGTACCTTGTTCACAAAGATGGATCATCTTTCTATGAGAAACCAGGGATTTAAGAGAAGATTCATCATTGTTACAGTGAATAAACATCACCAGTCGGATTGTGTGGGGTGTAAACTTCAATAACAATACAGTGTAAACATAGGGATCTATGACAATAAAAGACTAGCTGGAGTCTAGCTTATCTCATGCTTGGCATTAGAAGATTTGGCTCTTTGGGTCAAGCATGACACTGCGGGTTCTTCTATGATTAAAGGGACAGGGTACAAGTATGAATATTTAGAGAGGATTATTGGACTTCCTGCTAAAAAGGAATTAGAGTTCCAATGATTAGTTGGGAAATAAAAGTATGATTTTTTTAAATCCTCGGTTTGTGGAGACTTCAACATTGGTTGCATTGGACACTATCCTTCTTTTATATATCTGTTTTTAATGACCTCTTATTTCCAGGATACTTTTTTACCTTCCATCTAAATTTTGAAAATTCCGTGTTAGCCATACAGAGTACTTCATACAGCGGTAGGAGAGCCTGCACACGCAGAGTGTCCCTACACAGCAGCGGAGGGAGAGCTGTTGGGGAGACAGGTGTTCACTTTGAGGATTGTGCATGTGAGTTACTATCAGGAAGAGGGAAAATTAGGGATGCCTGGGTGGCTCAATGGTTGAGCGCCTGTCTCTGACTCAGGGCGTGATCCCGTGGTCCCAGGATCGAGTCCTACATCGGCTCCCTGCAGGGAGCCTGCTTCTCCCTCTGCCTATGCCTCTGCCTCTCTCTGTATCACTCATGAATAAATAAATAAAATCTTAAAAAAAAAAAAGGAAGAGAGAAAATGAAAAGAAGACCAAACGTATTTCTCGTGACATTGATCTGACCTTCAATTGGGTGTCCTGGGCACAATTTTCTAGGGAATAAGATATTTATTATACAAACAAATTACAAAAAAAAAAAATCCTTTCGCTATAATCAAGACTGATTCTTCTTTCATTCTCTTTGTGTGTAATTGTGATACTTTATTTATACTTTTAAAATTATGTAAAACTTTTCAATGTAACCTGAAATCAGAGAATACTCACTTCCCGTTCTTAACAATTTGCATTTGATTAATTCAGTTGTGAGTTGCTTTACTAAATATTTGAATTTGTGAATAGAAAAGAAGTTTCACATTCAGCTAAAATGGATTTTCTACCAATTTTGGAGTAATTGTTTCCTTGGTTTAGCAAGGAGTAAATTGCTTCAAACCTTTAAAGTAAATCTTTAAAGCAGTAAAACTTTTTTGCTGACCCAAGATAGAGGGAGGGCAGAAGCAAAGGAGATTCTTTTCCCAATAAAGATGCTTCGCATTTAGGGATCTGATACATACTGGTCTGGCCATATGCTACATTAGATTGGAACAAAAACAAGAATTTTATTCTCTTAACTGTATTGTTGTGTGATTAACTCTTTTTCATATCACGGATGAGTTATCTGATGAGAAGGGCTTTTAAAAATAGATTTAAATTTTTAGAGTAATTGTAAGTGCACAGCAAAATTGAGAGGAAGGTACTGAGATTTCCCACATAACTGCTGTCACTACACCCTCACAGCCTCACCTGTCATCAAAATCCCCTGACAGAGTGGTTTATTTGCTACCATTGGTGAATCTACATAACACACCATAATCATCCAAATTCCATAGTTTACACGAGGATTCACTCTAGGTTTTGTACATTCTATGAGTATGGACAAGTACATAATAATGTTTATCCAGCACTGCAGTATCATGCACAGTAGGTTTACTTCCCTAAAATTCTTCTGTGTTCTTTCTGTGCATTCCTCTCTCACACTTCACAACTCTAACAATCACTGATCCTTCTGTTGTCCTTGCAGTTTTATCTTTTCCAGAATGTCAAATAGTTGGACTTATGCAGTATGAGGCCTTTTCAGATTGGTTCATTTCACTTAATGATTGACATTTAAGTTTCCTCCCTGTCTTTTCATGGCTTAATAGTTCCTTTGTTTTTAGTATTGAATAATATTCCATTATCTGGATGTACCATCGTTTATCCATTCAGCTACTGAAAAACATCGTGGTTGCTTCCAAGTTTTGGCATTTGTCAAGAAAGCTGCTGTACATATTAGTGTGCTGGTTTTGTGTGGACTTAAGTTTTCAGTCCATTTGGGTGTAAACTAAGGAGTAGGATTGCTGGATCTATGTAAGAGTATGTTTAGTGTGTAAGAATCTGGGAAACTGTCTTCCAAGGGATCTATACCATTTTGCATTTCTGCCAACAATGGGAGGGAGTTCCTGATGCTTCATACTTTGCCAGCATTTGGTGTTGTCCAGGTTTCAGATTTTGGCCATTCTAAAAGAGTAGAGTATCTTGTTTTAATTTGCATTTCCGTGATGACATATAATGTGGAGCGCCTTTTCGTTTGCTTATTTGCTATTTATATATCTTCTTTAGTGAAATGTCTATTTAGAACACTGGCCCATCTTTAAATTGGGTTGAAAAAAATAAATAAATTGGGTTGATTGTTTTTCTTATTGTTGAGTTTTAAGAATTCTTTGTATATTTGAGTTATTAGTAGTTCATCATATATGTCATTCGCCAATATTTTCTCCTGGTTGGTTTCTGTGGCTTGTTATCTCATTATTTTGACAGTGTCTTTTACACAGCAAAATATTTTAATTTCAGTCAAGTCCAACTTATCAATTATTTTCTTCATGATCATGCCTTTTATGCTGTATGTAAAAAGTCATCCTCATCTCCAAGGTCATCTAGATGTTCTTCTATGTTATTATCTAGAAGTTGTATAGCTTTGTGTTTTATGCTGATTCTCTGATACATTTTGAGTTAACCTCTATGGAAAGTGTAAAGTCTATGTCTGGATTGATTGATTGATTGATTTGCATGTGACTATCAACATGGTTGGTCCAGAACCATTTACTGAAAAGATTATCTTTGCTCTATTTTATTGTCTTTGCTCCTTTGCCAAAGATCAGTTGACTATATTTATGTATGTAGATTTCTGGTATTTTATTCCATTGATTAATTTGCCTATTCTTTTACTAATACGCAACATACTATCTTGATTATTAGAGCTTTATAATAAGTCTTGAAATTGGGTAGTGTCAGTCCTATGGCTTTGCTCTTCTCCTTCAAGACTGTGTTGGTTTTTCAGAGATTCTTGCCTTCTGTATAAAATTGAGAATCAGTTGTGAATATTCATGAAATAATTTATTGACTGGTTTTATGTTAAATCTATAGATAAGTCTGGAAGGACAGATATCTTGAGAATACTGAGTCTTCCTATCCATAAAAGTGGAATATCTCTCTCCTTTGGTTCTTTGATGTCTTTCATCAGAGACTTGTAGTTTTTCTCATGATCTCATAGATCTTGTACATATTTTGTTAGATTTATACCTAAATATTGTTTTGGTGTGATAATGTAAATGGTAGTGTGCCTTTATTTCCAATTCCACTTGATCATTGCTGATGATGAAACAGTTGACTTTTGTATTTTAACCTTGTATACTGCAACCATTTATTTAATTTTATGTCAATTTTCTTTCTTTCTTTCTTTCTTTCTTTCTTTCTTTCTTTCTTTCTTTCTTTCTTTCTTCTTTCTTTCTTTCTTTCTTTCTTTTTCTTCTCCTTCCTTCCTTCCTTCCTTCCTTCCTTCCTTCCTTCCTTCCTTCCTTCCTTCCTTTCCTTCCTTCCTTCCTTCCTTCCTTCCTTCCTTCCTTCCTTCCTTCCTTCTTTCTTTCTTTCTTTCTTTCTTTCTTTCTTTCTTTCTTTCTTTCTTTCTTTCTTTCTTTCTTTCTTGAGAGAAGGGGTGGTGGAGGGAGAGGAAGAGATTCCTAACCAGATTCCACACCTAGCATGGATCCCAGCTTGGAGCTTGATCTCAGGACTCTAAGATCATGACCTGAGCTGAAATCAAGAGTCTGACTTAACTGATTGCGCCACTTAGGAGCCCCTTCTGCAACCTTTTTGTAATTGCCTATTAGTTCCAGGAATTTGTTGTCATTGTTGATTCTTTTGGATTTTCTACATAAATAATCATGTCATTTGGAAGCACATATAGTTTTATATCTTCCTTCCTACTTTGCATACCTCTTATTCTCTTTTTTTGTCTTACTGCATTAACTTGGATTTCTGGTATAAGGTTGAAAAGGGATGGTGAGAAGGAACATCCTTGCCTTGTTCTTCATCATGGGGGAAAAGTTTCTATTTTCTCACTATATACGATGTTAGCCATAGGTTTCCTATAAGTGTTCTTTATCAAGTTGAAGAGGAATAAGACATTTATTTTTTAAGAAATATTTTATTTCTTTATTCATGAGGGACACATAGAGAGAGGCAGAGACATAGACAGAGGGAGAAGCAGGCCCTCTGTGGGGAACCTGATGTAGGACTTGATCCCAGGATCCCGGGATCACGCCCTGAGCCAAAGGCAGACACTCAACCAACCACTGAGCCACTCAGGTGCCCAGAAGAAGACATTTAATGTAGTTTTTGAAATCTCTTAGGTTTAGAGAAAAAAAGGAACTATTTTACAGATATAAAGACTTTTTTTCTCTTATAATGAAAGAAATAGAAGCTTATTATAACACTTTCCAGCAATAGGGAAATTCTAAAGTTAAAAAATGTACCCATAGGGCAGCCCAGGTGGCTCAGCGGTTTAGCGCCACCTTCAGCCCAGGGTGTGATCCTCGAGACCCAGGATCGAGTCCCACGTCGGGCTCCCTTCATGGGGCCTGCTTCTCCTTCTACCTGTGTCTCTGCACCCCCCCCCCCCCGTGTTTCTCGTGAATAAATAAATAAAATCTTTAAAAAAAATGTACCCATAAGTCGTATCTAAGTTTTAGATTTATAATATTTTTGTTAATGTATATCTGTTGAATTATCCATCCACCCATCCACTCATCCCACTATCATCTTTAGATTGTCTGGTTGCCTCTTCCTACTTTATAAGAGTATGCTTCTCACTCATTGCAGTAAATAGAAGTTATGTTTTATATCTCTCTACACTCTTTGAATTGGTTACCATTTTGGAACTCTTTTTCCTTCTACTTCCAGTTCTGTGGGGAGCTACCCTTCTCTTCTACTAGTTATTGCCTTAAACTAGTCAACATAGGAGTGACCTCAGCCCCATGGAGTTTTCAGATTGATGGGGTTCATTGGTCCTACTTTTCCTTACTCCCCCAAGACTGCCAAACCAGACTGTATATATTATTGATTTTTATACCCAAAGAATAACATGAGATAACTGTCTTCAGAAATATTTGTGAATATATTCTCTTGAGGCCTGACATGTCTTACATTTTTTTCTCTTAATAATAAATACAATTTACAATAAAAATTTAGACTCACAATCCTCTTTTTCTCCCAGAATCCAGAGTTGTTTTTAAAATTTTTTTCTGGGTATATCATACATATCTCCCATAACTTCTATTCCCCTGTATTTTTGCTCTGAGTTTTGGGAGAATTTTGGCCATATTTTCATTAATTTTGTTTGCAATTCTGTCCATTATGATATTCACTACTTAAATGCTTTTTTTTTTTTTTTTAGTATTTTTCTTTTATGACGTATTTTTAAAAATGTCTCATTTGCCAAAAGAAGCCAGCTCTTACTTTGTTAGTACTCTAGTAGCACCTCAGGTCTCCTGCAAAATGTGTATGTATGTATGTATGTTGTGTGTGTGTATATATAAATTTTTGATATCGTGATTTTCTGGGTCTCAAGCTTTTTCATTGGGCAATATTTGCTACGACTTCTCTGGTAACCTTTTTTATACTTACCTATTTTCTTCATATGTTTGGTGATCTGTGCTTGCCTGCTCACTTTTACAAACAAAAATGTATGTTGATTGTATTGACAACTACCTTCTGTGATTCCCCCCTCAGCACATATGCAATTATTTGAATCCCACAGCAGAATCCTATCTGAAGATGGGAGTTCTGCTGAGTGAGTGGTGCTGGAGTGAAGTTCTGCACTTCCTTTTAGACGTAAGTCCTGAGAAACATAACACACCCTTGCAGAAATACATTTCCTTCATACAGAACAATATTAATTTTGTCATAGTGCTGCTTCCTTGGTTTGCCTCTTCTGCAACTACTAGGTAGGATCTGGCCCAGCAGGTTATCTATATACAGTAATTAACTCAGTGAAATTATTTCCTCTTCATTCCTTCTTGATTACAAATGAAACGGTTTAAGGCTTTGCATTTTTGTTAGAACATTCTTCACATTAGCTTGTGGCTTAGATATTAAGTGCTGGTTTGACTTCTACAGCTCAAACCACAATGATATCATTGACATTAGTTGCTAGATATTCTGCTTTAGACACATACACTTGCTGGAGCCAATAGTGTTTAAGAGAGATTTTTTTTAAAATAATTGATTGCTTTTAAAATTTCTCTACTTTCGCTATTTATGAGGTTAGTCAATTGCACTGAGCAAATCTGATCACTTCTATTTCTAAACTATTATTCTTTAAAATGCAGTTTATGAACTGCAGTGTTTGAAAAGAAGTGCCGTCCTTGTGTAAAGGGTATAGAGTTTTATATGTGCACATGTGTATAAAAACAAACACAGATACTTGAGATAGGCATTTTTATGGATATTTTTCAGATACTCTGTATCAGGGGTTGGCAAAGCACTTCCTGCTGGCTAAGTCAGCTGGCAACCGCTTTGTAAATAAAGATTAGTAGGTCACAGTTATGCCAATTTGTTTACACATCATCTATGGTTGTTTAACACAACAGCAGAGTTGAACAGTTTCAATAGAGACCATAGACCTGGAGAGTTTAAAGTATTTACTATCTGGCCCTTCACAAAAGACATCTGCCAACTTTTGCTCTGTATCTGTGTATAGTTGTGTTTATTTAACCTGTAAACAATGAAAAAAGTGTGTTAAAGATTCCTGTTTATGTTACATTTTTAAATAATTTGTTGCTTAATTATTACTTTTTGTTGCTTGACTTATGCAAACATACTTAAGTCATACTTTCCCTGTTGATTTGTCCCATTAATAATTATAAAGGGAAGCCTTATTTTTTTATGATTTCTTATATTAGTTTTGAAACCACTGTTCCTTTTATGTTTGCATTTGCATGATATTTTTGTTGTTGTTGGTATTGTCTCCCCACCCACCAAGCACTTTTAGGTGGTACTCTGGTTAGGTAAGTATCACCTACCTGTGATTAACTACTTGTGGATCTCTATCACATGGGTACATGTTACAGATACATTTTATTTGTGTCTACAGCATGTCTTTCCATTCTCTTAACAGTGTTTTTTTGCAGAGTAGAATTTTTAAAATTTTAATGAAATCCAAGTTATCAATTTTTTTCTTTCACTATATCATGTTGTTGTTGTATCTAAGAAGTGATTGCCAAGCGTACAGTTTATATTTTCTCCTATGTTATGTTCTAGGAGTTTTATAATTTTGTATTTTATGTTCAAGTCTATTTTGACTAAAGTTTTTGTGAAAGATGTCAGATGTGTCTACATTCATCTTTTTTGCATGCAGATATACAGTTGTTCCAGGGTTATTTGTTGAATAAACTATCCTTTCTTCATTGAATTCACTTTGATCCTCTGTCAAAGATCATTGTGTATGTCTACTTCTGGGCTCTCTATTCTCTTCCAATGATCTGTCTTTTTACCAATACTCTATTCTCTTGATTACTATAGCTATGTAATAAGGCTTGAAGTTGTCTGGTGTCAGTTGTCCAACGTTGTTCTTCTCCTTCAATATTGTGTTGGCTATTCTGAATCTTTTGCCTTTTCTTAAAAACTTAAGAATCAATTTGTGAACATCCACAAAGAAACTTACTGAGATTTGGATGGGTTTGTGTTGGAGTCCTTGCCTCTTAGGTGGGCAATTATTACCTAACTCTCTTCCCCTAACTGCTCTGTATCCATCCTCTCATCTGGTACAATTTTTCTCTCATCCCTTTACCTTCCAAATCTCTCACTGGGCACTCTAGAACTTCTGCACTGTTTTCTTTTAATGTTTGAATACTCTGAACTTCTTCTTCTGAATATACTTATTATTACTTTGACTTAAGTAAAATAAGGCTGCCCTGTGAAGATACTACTTTTCTTTATGGTCTTTCAAAATTAACTTGATTGTAGGATTTTGTTTGTTTGTTTGTTTGTTTTTCCCCTTTTATCTTAGGGCCAGGAGTTTGGTTAGGTGCCCACTTGTTCCTCATTACATCCTTTCTTCTCTTGTGAACTATGAATGGGGTGGACAGATCTCTTCTTCTTTTGAAGCTCCTATCATTTAGTTAGGACCTTTTCTTCCCTCTTAGTCACTGTCTTCTATGAATAACCTTGTCTTTTATCCATTTCATTTTAGCTCTGCTACTGTAGTATTTATCTCAATTAATGTTGTTCAGGACTTCGATGTCTACATGAATAAATCATCCAGGAGTCTCTGGTTCTTTATCTCTTCAACTCCAGTAAACTTATTTACAACTCCACTATAGGTTACACTCCAAAATTTATTACCACCCAACATGATAACCTCTGAAGTTACAATAATAAATATCCTAATTTCTACCCACAAATTTCCTATTTTTCTTGATTTAAGAATCTCCTTTTTTTTTTCTTTGCTCCCCCACTACCCCCTCTCTTAAAAAAAAAAAAAAACACATCCAACACTTCAAACCAAGGAACCCATCACTTTCTCACTGTCAATGAATTCCATGCTTTCCAGCTGTTTGGTCATGAATTCCTTCATTCATTCTTACAGATTTCTTGGAAATGCTCTCAATCTTTTTGTCTTTATCTTCTTCTCTTTTACTCACCTTGGATGGAAATTATGATCCATCTTCTTAGGGTCTGCCCCTGAGCAGCTGACTCTGGATGAGGAAAAATCACACAAGTGAATGAGCAAGTTTTGTTTTCCCTATGAGATCACAAAGTGGAAAGGAGAATAGCTTAGGAATCCTTCCATGAGTCTCTAATACCTCTGTTTATCATGATCTAAGGTGACTATCTCAAAGCTAATTCACTCTTCAAATCATTTCTTCATCACTCTCAGCTGATGACCTAACTTCATATTTCAAACTGAAAATTGAACTCATCAGATGTGAATTGCTTTATCTTTTTGGCATGGGAGCCCTCTTAATATATACTACGTGACAGCTGGTATTCATCTCTCAGGTGTGTATGTCTAGCACCATAAATTTAACTAAGACATGTCTCCCTTCACAACCTCCAGCCTACTTATGTGTCTTGTTCCACATTATTTTTGAGATAAGTTTCTGAGAAGGGGAAAAGAAGTCTAACTTTCACTATACCAATGTTTGGTGCAGGTGTTTCACCCCCTCTGTTCTGAAATCTCTAGCAGAGGAACACATTTGGAAGAGAGAGTGATTACAATGCAAGAAGCCAAAAAACCCACCTGCATGCAGGTATAAAACGTGCCCTTTGGGGAGTAGATGCACCTTGAGGTCAGCACTACCTCTGTGTGAAAATTCCTTCTGTAGCGACCACAATACATTAACCTCAGCTCAGCATCCTTGCAGACTTGTTTTGTCTTCCAAGACTGGGCTTCAGTAATGATGACTGCAAAATTGGATAGCTTCTGGCCTCCACTGGTTATTAGAAGTCACTACTCTAACGCCGGGACACCTGCACCCCGATGTTTATAGCAGCAATGGCCACGATAGCCAAACTGTGGAAGGAGCCTCGGTGTCCAACGAAAGATGAATGGATAAAGAAGATGTGGTTTATGTATACAATGGAATATTACTCAGCTATCAGAAATGACAAATACCCACCATTTGCTTCAACGTGGATGGAACTGGAGGGTATTATGCTGAGTGAAGTAAGTCAGTCGGAGAAGGACAAACATTATATGTTCTCATTCATTTGGGGAATATAAATAATAGTGAAAGGGAATATAAGGGAATGGAGAAGAAATGTGTGGGAAATATCAGAAAGGGAGACAGAACGTAAAGACTGCTAACTCTGGGAAACGAACTAGGGGTGGTAGAAGGGGAGGAGGGCGGGGGGTGGGAGTGAATGGGTGACGGGCACTGGGTGTTTATTCTGTATGTTAGTAAATTGAACACCAATAAAAAATAAATTAAAAAAAAAAAAAAAAAAAAAAAAAAAAAAAAAAGAAGTCACTACTCTAGCTGACTTCTCCAAATCTAACAGGAGGAAGAGCCATCCTAATTGAGGAAGACTCTACTTGAGCATTCCTCACACACACCAAGGCTATCGACATTTTGCACCATCTTTTCTTCCTATTTTCAGTGGAGAGAGCATCTTTCTATCTTTCAAGGACTCCAAAATTCTAATAGATTTCTTTCCCTCTTGCTTTTTCACAGCCTCTGTCTTTGGTTAGTCCATCTCTCTACTGCATCATTAATTGTAGCTTCTCTGGCGAATCTTTCCCAATGTCTCTGAAGCTGAAGCATTCTTTAGTCTTTTCCACCCCCCACCCCCCGCCAAAAAAATCCCTTAACTGCAGCTCCCATAGGCTTACTCCATTAATTGTCCCAGTTCTTGATTTCTTATTAATAATCCGATTTTTCAAGATCTTTTTAATCCATCTTTTTCCTGTTATTTTGCTTTAGTGACCACTGAGGGCTCAGTGTATGTGTGTTTCATTTTTGAAAGGTTAAAAAAATTATAGAAAGAAATCCCAGACACCCACTTAACCAACATCAAAAAATAATGAAAATGCTTTCTCATTTAAGCTCTAGTCATGCAATACGGAAGAAATTCCTTTTTTCTCAATTGTGTTGCTAAGTCTCCCTCGCTAAAGTAAATGATCTTGATCTGGGTGTGTCTTTTCATGCCATTTGGGAGGAGTGTGTGTGTGTGTGTGTGTGTGTGTGAATGTGTGTGTGTCTTATTTCCTTAATGCTATCATGTCATAAATGTTATTTCACAATTAAATATTTAACATTGTGGAGATAACAGAGATCTGGTTTGTTTTAGTTTTTAAAGTATTTTATTTAAAAATATATCATATCTCTTGGACATTCATGTTATTTCAAGTTTTTCTGGTAGATGTGTCTTTTGTTTTTATTTTTTTAAAATTTTTAATTTGTTCTCAGCTTTATTGGAGTATAACTGACAAAGTGGTGTATGTACACAGTGATGACTTGACACACATATGCTTTATGAAATGATTAAGCAGTCAGGTTAATTAACATATCTGTCACTTCACACAATTATCTTTTCGTGTGTGTGTGGTGAAAATACTTAAAGCTTATTTCTTAGTATATGAGTATGTGAGTTTTTCTATAGTGTAAACCAAGGAGCAGAGTTACTGTAGAGTAGATGTGTCCATTTCAATTTCAGTAGGCTTTTATATGCTTTGTAAGTTAGTTTCATGAATTAATATTCATTCAGGGAGTATGAAAACTTTGGTTTGCCCTCATCATTGCCGATACTTTGTAATGTCAAACATCCTGAATTTTGCCAGTCATCTGATATGATTTACTTCATGTTTTACTCATTGCTTTACTTCATGTTTGCCTAATTTCTCATGAAATAACATGTATTTTCATATTTATTGGCTATTTTCTCTTCTGGGATTGCCTGTTCAATTAATTCTTTTGTTCATTTTTTTCTATTGGATTTTTTTCTTTTAAATATTTTTTATGTTTGCAGAAATTGCTTCTCCCCATTTGGCCCTTCTCAAACTTGGTATATGCCATCTTTATATTATAGGAATTTTAAATTCTGATATAATCAGAGTTATTGACTTTCTCTGTTCATTGTTTTTTAATCTATCTTATCTAAGAAATGTTTATATTTTTAGAAGTCCTAGAGACATCTTTCCACATTTTCTTTTAAGTGTATTATAAGTTTGATTTTATAAATTAGATATTTTGTGCATTTGCAATTTATTTTTTGTCAGATGTGAAATAGCTCTAGATTTGGTTTTCCATGAGAAAAGTCAATTCAGTCACTATAACTTTTACTGAATAGCCCATCATTGCACAGGATTTATATGCCGTGCACACCAGGTACTAATCTCCATACAAACCTGAGTCCCTTTCTGGTCTCTCCTGTTGATTCCCTTCATCTGTTTGTTTACAGTTGAGTGTCTGCCCTAATGTTTTAACTAACATAGTTTTATAAAACCATAGTTTAATAGGGCAAGTTACCTTGATTCTTCTTATTAAAAATTATTTTGCAAAAAAGAAAAAATATTTTGAAATATATTAGATAATTGCTTTTCAAATAATTTTAGAATCATTTTACTTAGTTTCATGAAAAACCATGTTGAGGGGTGTCTGGGTGGCTCAGTTGGTTAAGCGGCTGTCTTCAGTTCAGGTCATGATCTTGAGGTCCTGAGATTGAACCCCACATTGGGTTCCCTGCTTAGTGGGGAGTCTGTTTCTTCCTCTGTCCTTCCCCTTGCTCTTTCTCTCTCTCAAATAAATAAATAAAATCTTTTAAAAATTCATGTTGAGATTTTTATTTAAATAGTCTTGAATATATGGATTATTTAGGTGGCGGGGGGGGGAGGCTGTCCACGTTAGGATGGTGAGATTTTTCTGGCCATGAACAAGTTATACATGCTCGTATGCTCATTTATATAAATATTTTATCTCCTTCAGTAGTGTTTTACAATTTTTTAATGTGGGTGTTATGCTTATTTTATTATTTTATTATTTCTATATGCCTTATGTTTAAGTTCCTATTGTGAAGGATACCTTTTCCAATAAAATAAATTATTATTAGTGTTCAGGATTATCTTTGAATCTTGATCTTGAATTCAGAAACACAACTGAATTCCCTTGTTAGCTTATTCAGAGTAGTGTTCTCTCACCATAATCATTCTCTAACTCAACCCTGCATTTGTCTTCCTATGACATTTGTTACTCTTATGACCTCAGTTACAATTCATTTATTGGTAGGCTTAATTTTTCAAAATAAACCAAATGAAATTAGAGGTTACATCTCCACAGTTTATCACTGCATTTCATATCTTAGCACGCTTTATTGAATAAATGTTCACCGAAATTTTAGTCTGTTTGTTGTTGTTGTTGTTGGTGTTTGTTTGTTTTATATCTGGAAGACGTGGCCAGAAGTGGTTGCAATTATATCCTGGTTTCATTTTACATGGGAATTCCTTTTCTGCTTTCTTTTTTTAACACAAATTTCATGGTTTTCAAGGAGGGACCTGTGTAAGAAAGTACTCCTTCCATGGTCTAGCCTAGAAGATCATTGTGTATTTCATTACTGATTTTTTTATCCCTCTGAACTTTTTCCCTGATAAATTCAACTCATCCTTTGAGGCCCGGTATGAATCCCCAAATACCTTAACCAAGGAGACTCTTGTCTCTTTGAACTTGTGCCTTTTGGTATACTTAACACTCACTGGGTACAGGCCTATGATATCTTGAATAGTTATCTAAATTCCAACTTAGGAGCTACCCCGTAGTTTTCTACAGTAACTTGGCCATCATCTTATTAACCATTTTCATTTTGTTGGGGTTGAGTTACTAGCAAGTGCTACATGATTATAAAAAGGCTCTGATGAGGGTGCCTGGGTGGCTCAGTAGTTGAGCATCTGCCTTCTGCTCAGGTCATGATCCCAGGGTCTTGGGATCGAGTCCTGCATCAGACTCCCTGTGGGAAGCCTGGTTCTCTCTCTGCCTGTGTTTCTGCCTCTCTCTCTCTCTCTGTGTCTCTTATAAATAAACAAATATAATCTTTTTTTTAAGATTTTATTTATTTATTTATTCATGAAAGACATAGAGAGAGAGAGAGAGTGAGTGAGGCAGAGACACAGGCAGAGGGAGAAGCAGGCTCCATGCAGGGAGCCCGACGTGAGACTCGATCCCGGGACTCCAGGATCATGCCCTGGGTCAAAGGCAGGCACTAAACCACTGAGCCACCCAGGGGTTCCCAAAATAAACAAATATAATCTTAAAAAAATCTTTTAAAAAAAGGCTGTGATGAACACCTTTGAACATGAAGCTTTTTTCACTTTTAGATTCTTATGCAGTAGTGGAATTACTTGGTCAAAGCAGGCCGCATCTTTGTTGATGCTCTGGCTGACTCTAGAAACTTAATCATCCCTAACATTGGCTATTTAATAATAGAAGAGCTGTAATGATGATTCATCTCCAGTTCTTGAAAAACGGTACCCTCCATTTGCAAAGAGCTTCAATGGTATGTGGGGGCCATAGTTTTGCAACAGAGAGATAACCCTATTCAACCTCATGCAGACAGCTTGAACATTAACTTTTCATCTCTTCCTCCATGGAACATTGTCTGCCAGACCCAATTTAAGTGGTCTGTTGCGCTCTGATACTTTTGAACATTCTTTTCACTGGCGGAGTTTCCAAAAGCCATTCTGAGGATGAGAAAAGGGAAATGTTTCCTTGTTCCTTCTCCTTCTTGGGTTTCTTCCTCCTGAGTGTAATTTGGACCAGAGCATGCTAATATACACCTCATGTTTCTCCCAACATAGACTTACTAAGTTGCTATCTTTACAGATAGTGTACAGATTTCTACCATGGCAAGTGGTATGATTTAAAAGTCAGCTACCAGGCGACCTGGGTGGCTCAGTGGTTGAGTGTCTGCCTTTGGCTCATGTCTTGATTGTGCGGTTCTAGGACTGAGTCCTGCATCAGTCTCCCTGTAGGGAGACTGCTTCTCCCTCTGCCTATGTCTCTGCCTCTCTGTGTGTCTCTCATGAATAAATAAATAAAATCTTTTAAAAAAGTCATCCTAGGAACTAAGATAGGGATTTTCCCCAAGGAGACTGGTAGCAGAACAAGCACAGGGTTCTGAGATATGTATGGATAGTGAAGCCACGCTAACTTGTGTGAACTTTTGATTTGGGCACTTAGCAGCTCTGCAATTCATTCTCCCATCTTTGTGGCTTGTGCTGCAGTAACACATACAGAGTTCTCATAATGATAAGGATTCGGATTTATTGCATAGCCTGTTTTCTAGGCAATTTCTTATCCAGGGAAAAGCTTCCCTCTCATTCCTATCTCATCCCCACCAGCAACTCAGATGTGGCTTAGACTTGCATACCTTCAATGGGGAGGAGCATTGTGGGCAGCTTTTATGTTTTGTACTGAATTAATCCCCCTTGCTCTGCACTAACATCCATCTTACCTAGACATGAAACAGGGGAGAGTAGAACAGAGGTCACCAAACATCTGACTTGAATGGGGTAGTCTTCATGAGGCATGAATGCCCCCTGGGTATTACAGGGGTACAAATGCCAACTACTAGGAACAGTTTTGTGAGATCTTGCTGGAGCTCCTCCAGGGAAGCTGTCCAGAATATCAGTGAGGTGGTCTGTGGCTGACTGTCTATTGCCTCCTTTCCTTCCTCAGCTTCTTCCACTGCTGGTGCCATTCCAACTTCCATCTGCTAGAGCCATTTTGCTCTTGCCAGGAGGGATATACTGAAATTAAAGTTTTTCAATCTGACTACGGCCTGACTTCTCTGACAGGTCCATTCAGGCCTCATAAAACCTCACCAACTTCAGCTGTGAGGTGAAGTAGAGGGCTCCCACTAGAGTTACCTGTGCTCGGCCTACTGTCAGGGGAGCTCTGGCTGGCTTCTTATCTTCAGACTCTTCCAAGTCAGAATCTGTACTTGTCCCAAGCATCCATCCCCTCAAACACCACTTGGGTCCCTTGGTAGCACTGGGCTGATGATTTCTGTCCTCAGGAGGTGGTGGGAGGCTGCAGCTAGAGAGTGAGAATGGCCACAGGGAACTGAGGAGTTGCTAGAAGTGTGGGCTTGCCACCAGGAGACCTGCATTTAAATCCTACCTCTGTTGCTTGGAGATGTTGTGACTTTAGGAATGTTCATCACCCAAATCTGATTTCTCCTGAGTATCACATGTTGTGTAGACTAAAAAAGAAGATGAGGGTAGGTTCATATAGAGCCACATAGGCATGCTCTAAATTTTGCTTTTATTTTGGTATTGGCTCTTCAATTTATAAGACACTTTCAAGGAGAGAAATCCCAAAGCAATCAATCAATCAATCAATCAATCAATCAAGCTTTTTCTTCCCATATGGGGCAAGGCTAATGTGGTTCACATGGAACCACTTCCTCCGGATTGGCAAAAGTAGCATCAGAGGATGACATTTCTCACGCTCTAAGCTGGTGATGGCTCTCCTGATGGCCCAGGTGCCCCCAATTTGGAAGGTAAAGGAAAGGCATATGGTACTTGGGAGTGAGCCCGAGGAGTTTCTTCTCCATGTGATCTTATTGATTCCATATTTTTTCTCACCTGGCACACTGTATGCAGCGGAGGTCAACAGATAACTATAAATTTCCTCATACTTACTCCTCCTAAATGTGTTTAGAATTGGTTTTAAAGAGGCAAAGTAAACATGAGGTTCCTTTCAATATTTCACTCATCCCTTATACTGAATTAGACCTTGAGTTTGACCAAAGCCATTGACAGTGGAGATAATTTAATTTGCCATTAATCCGAATTACATATATAAGGGGGACCTGGGTGACTCAATGGTTGAGCATCTGCTTTCAGCTCAGGTCATGATCCCAGGTTCCTGGTATTGAGTCCTCTATCAGGCTCCCCACATGGAGCCTGTGTCTCCCTCTGCCTATGTCTCTGTCTCTCTCTGTGTCTCTCATGAATAAATAAATACAATCTTTTAAAAAATACAAATAAAACACAGATGAGCTGTTCTATACTCTCTGGAAGCAGAATCCTTCCATTTGTGTAAACTTTAATTATGATGGACACTTTGTCTAATCTCTCTGGATTAAGATTGGGGCCTCTTTGTTATTATTAAATATTTTCCTCTAGAGCCTGGGTCCTACATTTCTTCTCAAAAGTTTCCCATATTGATGACATTGGGTATCATGAAGGCACTTAAAGTTTTTAAAACTTATGCATTCATTCAAATGTAGGCTGTGCATTTCTATCCCAATTCTTTGTGTCTTCAGTGTTGTGTTCCTAGAGTGTTTATTCCATTATTCATTTATTTATTCAACACACATTTATTAAGAATCTACTCTGTGACTGGAATTCTCTGTCTAAATTCAATCTATTCTTTATGAGCCAGTTAAAGTGTACCTCTTCCATAAGTATGTCCCCTTCTGTGTAACTAGAATTAATTTTGTCTCTTTTTATTGGCCAGCAGTAGTTTGCTTACATATTTGTAAGATTATATCTCACACTATAACAGTTATCTCATAATTGCTTGTGTTCACTCCTATCTCCTCCCACTTGACTTTAAATGTAGTTCAGAGGCTATACGGACAGAATAAGCCTGGCCAAAAAGTGATGACTACCTTTCCTTTGTGCTGGACTATAAACCCCATTAGCACAGGGACCATATCTCTGATGTTCAATGTTTTGCCAGGGCCTGTCCCTGTCTCTAGGACATAGGAGTCATAGAATACATTTTTGTCTAATAAATATATAAACAAAATTCTCATGAATTGGAACTTCAGCATATGCCAATACAGAGCAAGAATAATATGGTGTACTTTGAAGAATTCCCTCAGGATCTGCAAAGTGGAAAAGGAGATATTTGATGATGATGATGATGTCAACATAGATACATTGTTTTTTCACTAAATCTTTGGTGAATATATACTGGAAGATATCTTGTATTATCTGTTGGAGATTATAGTATATATTGATGTTTATATTAATTTTATAATAAACTATATGGATCAGAAGCTCCTAATTTTTTCTAATTGTCTATGAACACAACTTATTTTAATTATGACTATTATAACTAATTTACTTTTTAAAAGATTTTATTTATTTATTTATTCATGAGAGACACACAGAAAGAGAGACAGAGGCAGAGACAGAGTCAGAAGCAGGCTCCATGCAGAGAGCCCGACGTGGGACTCGATCCCAGGTCCCCAGGATCTGGGCTGAAGGTAGCACTAAACCGCTGAGCCACCCGGGCTGCCCGATTATAACTAATTTACATCATTTTCTCATGCCTTATATACACTGTGAACTCATTACAGGGTGGGAGCTATTTGGGATGATTTTGGCATGTGGACCAACCCTCTTTCCCCATGATTATGCATCTAGTTCAGCTCCTTACACAAAAAGACCTCAGCAAATGTCACTTCTGTTTCCTTTTTCTTAATCTGGATGAACAAACCAGGAGAGATAGATCTGTGCTTTATAAATAAGATTTCAAAGCTCCTTGGAGTGGCATGATTCCCCCACGAACATGCTCAGTCTAGCTCTTTTGCTTTTGATTCCTGCAATGTTGCAGGAACCCCAGCACAACCGGAAGCTCTTCTATTCTGGCTTCCTAATCCTGACTTTGATTGTCATTCACATGGAGGAAGGAGATTTTGCACTGGACATCTAGAGACCACCTTGCATAATTCTACTTGCCTGTTTCCCTCTGCAGCTTCTATCAGAGGTGACCCGAAACTGGTAGTTATGGATTGTTCTCACTTTTGGTTCAGGATTATCATTCCAGGCATGCAATTGATGTAAACAGGAATGCCCACACACAGGAGAAAAAGGAAAGCTGTGTTGCAAGAGTTCAAATGCTAAAACCACCAAATCAGTGATTGGGAGGGTGAGGGAGCAAAAGGATTAGAGGAAACACATTCCCTATGTTTGCCATTGTCAAATTTGCTCACTTTTGGTTTGTAGATACTATACATTAACTCCCACTCCAAACTCTGTCTTGCCAGCTTGCCTGTACCAGAAAGTTTGCAAAGCTAGAATCTACATTTCCCAGACTCTCTTACGGCTAAGCTCATGTTTGTGACGGGTTTTCTCAGGGAGCTATACCCACAGGAATCTTGGAGATAAAAAGAAAGTGAGCCACGCAAGATGACAGCAATCCTCCAGCTCATCACAGCCTCTGAAAGCATGGTGACAGAGGTGTTGGTACATTTGGGCCAGAATTCCTGGGATCCAGGCCTTAGCATCATTGGTGCCAAGAGGAGGTTGTGTATAAAATGATGTGTCTGCTGCATTCATTCTGTGGTGTGTTTGGGCATTACTCTGGATCTGTTGTTCCTCACTGTGTTTTTCTCATTGTGTAGTTCTACAAGCCTAGTTTCTCTGCCCTCCTGGAAATTTAGTGAATAATACTCTTTATTAATTTCACTTGAAATGGGTAGAGTGAATTCTGCTATCTACAATTAAGGACTCAATGACACATACTGACATATGTTTCTGATAAAGGCTGTCAGGGGAAAAGCACTTTGGTAGTGTTAACTGGAATTCTTAATTTAAACAAATAATTTGTGATATGCTCTTGTAGAAAAATGCTGGAGAATTTTGCGTTTGGAAATCCCTTTGAAAATAACTGAGAGATATCATGGGCATTTGTAAATCGTTTTCCAGTTTATAAAATCCTTTCTAGCATTTCATCTTTTTTCTTTTATTTATAAATATATTAAATGCCTACTGCCAGCCCTGTTAAGTTTGCAGATGGTTTCACAACTAAAAGGACTTAAATCATGTGTTTCAAATTGCATTTATATCAGGGGTATCTGGGTAGCTCAGTCAGTTAAGCATCCAACTCTTGATCTCAGCTCAAGTCTTGATCTCAGGGCTGTAATTTCATACCCCATAAGGTCAAGCCCTAATGAAAAATAAAAATAAAATAAAATTGTGTATCAGTAAATGAGAAAGTTGGAGTTAGTGTTAGTTTCTTTTTTAAAAGATTTTATTTATTTATTTATTTATTTGAGAGAAAGAGCATGTGCTCAAGCAGGGGGGAGGGGCAGAGAGAGAGAGAGGGAGAAACAGACTCCCCACTGAGCAGGGAACCAGACATGGGAGGGGAGCTCTATCCCAGGGTCTTGGGTCATGACCTGAGCCAAAAGCAGATGCTTAACCTACTGAGCCACCCAGGAGCCCCAAGTATTAGTTTTTTTTTTATTTCAAATGTTTACTTAGATTCAGCAAATGATTCTTGAAATTAGCTTTGATCAACATTTTTCAGTCTGTGTTATGGGCAAGCCACAGTACTAAGTGCCACATGGATACTCAGATGTCTCAGATGAAAGCTTCAGCCTTGTAGAGCTCTGATAGAGTGGGGGTACCATTTGTACTCACAGCTATTCATAAGTCGAGGAAGAATGGGCTGTTTTCTGGACCCCAGAGAAGGAAGAGATTTATGTCAAGTAGGGTCCCAGGAGAGCTGGGAGAGGTGGAGTTCGAAGTAAGATCAGTAGAAATAGGGCCATCCTCACAGGTATGTGACTTGTACAGTTACACAGGCTGCATGCTTATACTTCCTCTCTTGGTTTAATGGCCTGCTGTCTTGAAATTCTTAATAATTTTAGCAAAGGTCCCAAGATTTCTATTGGGACTGGATACCACAAATTATACAGCTGGTCCTACATAGAGGGAATTCCATATTTCCATATTGAAAGGAAATAGGAACTTTAAATAAATATTCAGATATGAAAACTGCCCGTCATGTAATTATATGTTTAAATGTGTGCATAATATTAATGTATGTTTTATATTCATATATATTTACATGTTAAACATAAATTCATATGCTAAATTAATATGTATAGAAATATAAATGACCTGGGAAATAAACCCGCTTCTTAATTTTCATGAATAATGGTGATTGTGTACTGTCTTCTCTTTTTCTACTTCTTTAAGTATAAAATAAGGTGTAGAAAGAGAAAATTGTTTTTCAAAAATGTGTAAATGTATAAAGTGGGAAGTGTAAATGTCTCCCCTCTTAATCTCACCATAAGTGAACAGCACTTAAATTTCAGTATACTTACTTCCTGAAATTTTCATTTTTCCGGCATTCACTTTCTTTGCTTGTTTCTATGACAATTTTTAAACTTCTTTTAAATTCAGTCTTCCTGTATTTCCTAAAAAGTTAACTAATTCATTTAGATTTGTATGTTATTGTCATAAAACTGCACATAATGTTCCCTTATTTAAGTAAAGTTCTTTGGATCTGAGTTGCATCATCTTCTCAATCTTCATATCCTATATCTGTACTTTTTCATTCATTAGGCTCAAAGGCATTCCCTCCATTTTAACCATCTCTAATTCTACACATTTTGCCTCTTCATACCTTAATATTTGCTCTTGTCATCATTGGTTTATTCATCCTGTTTTCTTTTTTTTTTTTTAAGATTTTATTTATTTATTCATGAAAGACACACAGAAAGAGGTAGAGACCTATGCAGAGTGAGAAGCAGGCTCCCCCTAGGGAGCCTGATGCAGGACTCCATCCCAGGACCCCAGGATCATGACCTGAGTCAAAGGCAGATGCTCAACCACTCAGCCACCCAGGTGTCCTATTCATCCTGTTTGGATTTGCTTTTGCTTATTTAAAAACTAAGTTACTTTTTAAGTGCTTTTTTTCTGTCTAGATCTTTAAAAAATTTCCTCCTTTCTTCTTCTTCTTCTTTTTTTTTTTTTTTTTTTGAGAAGCTGAGACAGGTAGAGGGAGAGAGAATCCAAGCAGGCTTCACACCCAGCACAGAGCTCCATGGGGGACTCGATCCCACAACCCTGAGATCATGACCTGAGCTGAAATCAAGAATCATATGCATAACTAACTGAACCACTCAGATGCTCCTTTCCTCCTTTATTCTTAGAATTCAGGAAAACTCCTTAGATATGTGTAGATGAAGCTCTCCTTCAATGTGAAGACAAAGTTTTTCATCAGCTCAGGTCATTTGTCTTCTTTTATTTCTTTAATAATTGCTTTCATTACCTCTATTCCTTGCTCTTATGGTGTCCTAATTATATGGCTAATGACTTTCCAGATTTATCAGCCATGTCTGATCTTTTCTCTCATAGTTTCCTTTTGTCTTCTTGACATATTCTGAGAATTTGAGTTGGTTTATCATTATTTTTGTCCCTTATTTTCAGATTTTCCAGCCATTTATCTTAATTCAAAATCTGCTTAAATGTTTTAATTTATTAGTATCTAACTTTTTAATATTCTCTATTTCTTAGCTTTGGTTTCTCTTTTGTCTTTGAGTTGCTATTTCTCTTTATTTCTTGAATGCTATGTACCTGTTGTTATTGGTTCATATTCATAAAGATGTGGAAAGATGAGTCTAAGTGGGATAACTTAAACTTCTGCTGTGGTACAGACACTCCACTTCTTCTGGCAGGACACTCCTCCAAGAGTGGGAGTGATTCCAGAGGCCAGGGGGCCATGTCTCTGTGCTTTGCACACTGTTTATACAAATGAAGACTGAAACAAATAATACAGCTCACCACATTCTATGTAGGAGGCTGGTAGGATGCTTGAAGTTTTCAAAGTGCTTGATAACTTCTCCATTTTTCATTTTTTTAAATTTATTTTTTATTTTTTATTTTTATTTTTTTATTTTTTGACTTCTCCATTACCAACTGCTCTGTCTCTCTGTCTTTGAGCTCCCTTTTTTTTTTTTTTTTTTTTTTTAAGGTAGAGGAGTTGGGGAGAGGTAAAGGGAAAGCAGAAGAGAGAATATTAAGCAGACTCCATGTCCAACACCCAGCCAATGCAGGGCTCCCTCTCAAAACCCTGAGATCATGACCTGAGCCGAAATCAAGAGTCAGATGCTTAACCAACTAACCACCCAGGAAGGAGCCCCTGTTTTTGAGCTTTTGCTGCTGAAGCTTAGGGGACTGTATTCTGTTGAAGATACAGTGGGTAGTGGAGCATAGTGGAGGAATTAAAAAAAAATACAGGAGATTTCCTTTTTTTCCAGGGGCAGCTTTGAGTTAATTGGTAGATTGCTTCTCACTCTTGTTTCCTTTGACTATTTCTCAATGAGTTCATATTCTTGGTCTTTACTCTGAATTTACATTAAAAGCATAATATGTTTTAGATGAATTGTATTTGCTGGAGAATTATTCAGTCTATAAAATTAAGTAGGCAAGAGGTGGCCTGCCAACATGCTGTACTTCTTTCCCAATTATAAACTCTATCAAGTGCTTATCTGCCGATGGCAAAAATTGAGATAGATGTAAAAGGGAAAACAAACTTTGGCATTCTGTGTGGGTGGAAAAACTTTCTCTTTTTTTTTAAGTAGACATTATTTTTAAGATCCTTTTAAATTTATAGAAAAATTGCAAAAATAGTTTCCCCAATTACTATCTTATATTTGTATGTTACTTTTGTTAAAATTAATCAACTACTATTAATATGCTACTATTAACAGAGGTCCATATCTTTTTTTTAAGAGATATGAGGATTTTTTTTATTTTTTATTTATTTATGATAGTCATACAGAGAGAGAGAGAGGCAGAGACACAGGCAGAGGGAGAAGCAGGCTCCATGCATCGGGAGCCCGACGTGGGATTCGATCCTCGGTCTCCGGTCTCCAGGATCGCGCCCTGGGCCAAAGGCAGGCGCCAAACCGCTGCGCCACCCAGGGATCCCCAGAGGTCCGTATCTTATTCAGATTATCTTAGTTTTTACCTAATGTCCTTTCTCTGTTCTAGGATCTCATCCAAGATACCAATATTCTATTCAGTCATGCCTCCTTAGGGCCTTTCTTGACTGTGACTATTTCTCAGATTTTATTTGATTTTGAAGGCCTTGACATTTTTGAGTAGTATGGGTAAGGTATCGTATAGACTATCTCTTAATTGGTATTCATCTGATTTTTTTTCTCATGGTTTTACCAGGGGTATGGACTTTTGGAAGAAAGAACACAAAAATAAAGTGCCATTTTTTATCAAATTATATCAAGGGTATTTAGTATCAACATAGAGTATCACTGTTGATGATAATGGATCATCTGATCGAGGGAGTGTTTGTCAAGTCTTTCTACTGTAAAGGTTTGCACCCCCATAGGCATACTGTACTCACTTAGAGGAAGTAGCTATACCTAACTCACACTTAAGGAGTAGGAAGTATGCCCCCCATCCATGAGGACAGAGTATCTGTGTAAATTACTAGCAACTCTCCTGCATAGAAGATTTTTCTTTTGGGATGCCTCGGTGGCTCAGGGGTTGAGCATCTGCCTTTTGCTCTGGTCGTGATCCTGGGGTCCTGGGATGAGTCCTGTATCAGGTTCCCCGTGGGGAGCCTGCTTCTCCCTCTGCCTATGTCTCTTCCTCTCTCTCTCTCTCTCTCTCTCTGTATCTCATGAAAAAATAAATAAAATCTTAAAAAGAGATTTTTCTCTTTTCCTCCATTTATTTATTCATTCAGTATTTTATTTATATCAGTGTAAACTCATGTATATTTATTTATTTTTAATTTTTTATTGTGGCAAAATACACATAACATAAAATTTACTATCTTAACTATTTTTAACTGTACAGTTCAGTTGGTATTCAGTTGGATAATGTAAAATACATCCATAATGTTATGCAACCACCATGACCATCCATCTTCTTAACTCTTTTCATTTTGAAAACTAAAACTCTATACCAATTAAACAGTGACATCCCTTTCCCCCACCCACCTCTGCCAGCACCTGGCAATCATAATTCTACTTTCCATCTCTATGATTTTGTCTACTCTGAGTAACTCATATAAGTGAAATCATGCAGCATTTGCCTTTTTGTGACTGGCTTATTCTACTTAACATAATGTACTCAAGTTTTGTACATGTTGTAGCATATGTAGAATTTCCTTCTTTCTCTAAGGCTGAACAATATTCCAATATATATATATATACATATATATATACCATATTTTGCTTAGCTATTTATCTAGCCACAGACATTTGGATTACTTCCATGTTTTGGCTATTGTGAACAATGCTGCTATGAATATAAGTGTACAAATAACTCTTTGAGACCCTTCTTTCAACTATTTTGTATATATATCAGATGTAGAATTTCTTGATCACATGGCAATTTTTAAAAATTTTTAAGGAGCCAACATACTGTTTTCCGTTAAGGTGTATCATGTTACATTGACCTTCACATTGCAAAGGGGTTCCAATATCTCCACATCCTCACCAACATTTTTTTCTGAAAGTAGGATTTATGGCTGGGAGGTGGTATCTCATAGTTTTATTTTGCATCTGCCTAACCATGAGTGATGTTGAGTATCTTTTCTTGTCCTTATTGGCCATTTGTGTATCTTCTTTGGGAAAATGTCTCTTTGAGTCCCCTAACCCATCTTTTAGGAAGGTAGTGGTTGTTGGTAAGTTTTATGAGTCCATTGGAGAGGTCCAATCTGGATATTAGTCCCTTATCAGAATATGATTTGCAGACATATTCTCCCATTATATCAGTTGCTTTTTTACTCTGTATTGACAGTGTCTTTTGAGGCACAAAATTTTAAAATTTTTATAAATCCAGTTTGCCTATTTTTTTTCTTTTGTTTCCTCTGCCTTTAGTGTCATGTCCAAGAAATCATTGTCAAATCCAATATTGTGAACATTTGTCCTATGTTCCTTCTAAAAATGTTATAGTTTTAGATCTTGCACTTAAATATTTGATCTATTTTGAGTTAATTTTTGTGTATGGTGTTAGATAAGGCTCCAACTTCATACTTGCATATGTGGATACCAGTTTCCCAGCACCACGTGTTGAAGAACTGCCTTTTCTTCATTGAATGGTCTTGACGCCTTTGCCAGAAACAATCTGACAATTTTTTAAACCTACTTCTCCAATTGATTGATTGATTGGAATGGATTTTGAGAAGACAAAACATTCAGCAGAGAGGTATGGAATAGGAAATAAATACAATTGTAAGGTGATTGCTAATTGCTTTATAACTATAACAAATCAGTATAGAAGGTGCCCTGTACAAAACAACACAACAAAGGTTCAGAGATTGAGATATTCCTTTAGGCAAAGCTAAAGATTTTGGTCTTTGGAATTTAGGCTACAGTCCTTGTTTCGGAATGGGTCACTGGGTATGTGGCATAGTCTATCCTTTAATTAGAAATTAGAAGTGGTCACTTTCTAATTTTCCCCATATATGGCATTGCTTTTGAATGTCCATGTCTTCAATGTCTGGCTACCAAAAGAGGAAAAGGAAAAAATAAAAGGGGGAGAGGGGCTGGCACTTTAAGTCTCCTGGTAGTCAGCTGGAGGGAGAGAGACTTATAACAGTAGGGGAGATGCAAGAGTGGCCCACCTGTTCCTTTGCAGCTCAGGAATCAGGAGCACCAATCAGAGATCCAAGCACAGATCCCCAGTATTTGGAGGTCAGGATCCTTTGGGCCCACCTTGGTTCCTGCAAGTTGTGTGCAAGCTGCTCCAGGAACACATGCATACCTGTATCCTTTGGGACTGAAGGTAGCTAATAGGTAACTGCTACTGTGTTCCAAAGGCTAAGATTGATCAGAATTAACCATGATTTACTATCTAAGCCTTTCCCTGAAAACAGCAAGTTCCAGCAGATTCCAGAGAAGTTATATCAGACATTCGGCCAACACCATTGTTTTCTAGGTGGAGACAGATTCTTGGTGCTTCCTATCTGCCATCTTCCCAGAATATTTCATGTATATTTATTTGTTTTATACTTTGGGCTATATTCCAATACTACTTGATTTATTTTGTCACTCTAGATTTTCTAGATTTGTAAATTAAGGGCTCCTTCAGTTGGCTTCTGTGTCCCTTTGACATATTCCCATAACGTGGATTTCCTTTTCTTTTTAGTACTTTCTGGCCTTTAAGATATTCCAAAATCACCTTGCATGCTCCCTGTTGGCCCTAGGGTCAGCTGTTTCTCCATGGAGATCAGTCTCCTTTTATTGGAAAATGGTGTTAGAAACCAAGATCTGGGTGCTTGGTATGCTCTTGTGACTTGGAGCATTGTTTCTGCATTCTCTTATATGACTGAGAGGACACTCTTTGCATAGGCAAACGATCCATATGTGGTTTAAGGAGGAGAACATAACTCAATTCTGGGATTGTGAATATTTCTGCAGTCTGCTCTGCTTTCTATACAAAGCTGGTTGCTGCCAAATTAATGCTTAGTATTAGGATTGGTCTCCTTTAACTCCAGGGTGATGTACGGATTTGCCCTTTCCATTCAGAATCTGCCTAAAGGATAACAATGTATATAATCAGCCTTACTCAGGGTATCTCATATAAATACATTGAGATTTTTCATACACTCTTATTCATGTCTTCTTGTTCACTACTGGCTTCCTTTACACTGTTCTGAGCTTCTGTTTATTACAACACTTCCAATTTAACAACCTGAAGCATTGGCTTCTTTGATTCTTGAATACTGCCTCGGTGCTTCAACTTTGTACTCAAATTTTTTAGCTTGTGTAGACCCCATTTCCTATTATTAATCTTCTTTGGTTTACTCATCCTATGAATACTCTATTATTTCTTGTTTCTTGAGTCCTTATCAACTTTTGCCATGTGGCTTTGCCCTTCTAAAGAGGCTACAGTCAGTGTGGGCCAGTGTTATAAGCCCAAGCTTAGAAACTTGGAGGACTTTGGTCAGGGTAAGCATATTCTGCAGTGGCCCTGGCTTTAGAACAACTGATCTTAACTGTATTCCAAATTAGAATGAGCTCCTCCCTAGAAAACCCACCTTAAAGGGAAAGCTCTGACAAACAGCTGGGAGTCTTTTTAAATTTTTATATTTCCATTCCAGCCATTATCAGGATACCTTGAAATATGAGTTTATGAACCAGGGCCTTGGATCAGAAGTACAGTTTTCTTTCTGATGTTCTTGAAACTTGCACAGAGCATCAGAATAATCTTTTACTTATTTGTGTTTATATAACCTAACACATTAGTTATGAAATCTCTGAATGTCTTTTAGCATTCAATTCTAATTTCAAATAAATAACAAAGAGTGGATAACTACCCCCTTCCATGTCTTTTTAAAAACAGTATTCTGGAAAAGTATTTTAAGTAGTATTTAAAAGCATTCTAAAAATGTGTTGTCTTTCACACAAAAAGCCTTTCTCAATGTGCATGTGGGCACTGCCATTGCTACAGGAGAAATCACTCATCAACCCTAAGATACAGTCCTCAATACCTCTTTGGTCCTGGCTTCTCCATGCACAACTGTCTCTGAATATATGCCCACCTCATTGCACTGGATATACCTCTTCATATCTTTGCTTCTAGGCCATTCCTTCAGTGCTATTCTACAGTGAAAAGCACTTTGAAGACAAATAGATTATATTTACGTACTAATTATACCACTAAGTGGGAGACCTTGGGCAATGCTGGTAAATTCTACAAACCTCATATTCTGCATCCATAAATTTGGGAAAATAATATCAAGCTTATGATATTTTTCTATTCTAATGATGTCACATTAATTTGAACAGTCAGGGCTTGACATAGATGGGTTGTTTATAAATGTCCACCTTTTCCCCTTCATCTGATAGCTCCTATTTATCTTTCAGGGATTACTGGAGGCTCCCTACTTTCCAAAAGCAAGTCTTCATTACTTGTGCTCCCCATCAACCAGCATTATCTGCTAATCCTGTGTACTTAATCCCGCAGTAATTGTTGCCTCACCCTATTATAACTGTCAGTCTTACTGGGGGGACTATATCTTTCTTATCTGAAAATCCCCAGGGAATGTCCCTGCTCCTGGCTCTACCTGTCATTGGAATATTCATTGGAAAAATGGATGTTAATTTTGTTAGTCAGCCCACCTAAATAAGTTTACATTTTTTGACTTGATATGATATCCTCGTCTAATTAAATGTCAAATATGCCTCATCTAAGCACCTGGGCTCCTACCTGTCTGTCTTGGTGATGTTTTCATTTCCCAGACCAGCTCTTTAGAATGAAAGGTGGGGTATCGTGCTTCGTCAGCGGAATTACATACAGCTTAGAGCCCTGGCAGCTGTTTGAGAGAGATTTCTTCTCAGATTGAAATTCTTAGGGCTTTGAGATCTCCTTGTGTTTGAAACATGCAATTAAGACATCTGCATCACCCACGTCGAAGCAAATGGTGGGTATTTGTCATTTCTAATCGACTGGGTGACGGGCACTGAGGGGGGCACTTGATGGGATGAGCACTGGGTGTTATTCTATATGTTGGCAAATTTAACACCAATAAAAAATAAATTTATAAAAAAAAGACAAAAAAAGACATCTGCATCACTGGTGCATGTGGAATTTCTTGGATTTCAATCATATTTTTCTTCTGAGGACCATGATCTCAATCTCAAACTCTAGCTTCCTAGAAACAGCCGATTAGGTCCATCAGAATTTTCAACTTCACAGGAAACAGGACACTCAGTTTCTCTGCCTCATTGTGCCTAAGTTGTTCATACAATCCCAGATGTGCCAGGGTCTACCCACCTACACCTGACTGGCTCCACATGGTTCTCATGCCGTGTTCTCATCTTCGCTGATGCACTGGCCAAACAGCAAAGCAGTGAATGTTGTGCTGTGTTAGTTATTGTTTAGTAATTATGAATCACCATTGCTACAGACACATGTACACACTTTGCTGAGCACAGTAATACGAGGCTGGTGACCCACTGAGCCCACTGACTGGCTCTCAGTTCTGCACTCAGTTCTGCACTGGTCAATGGGATATAGCTCAGACCCACAGGATGACCTCTCTCAGTCACTGAATTAGTGGCTTGAGCTCCATGGGATCATTGACACTCTCTTGTTCTAACCCAGCAGTTTTCAAAGTGTGGTTTTGGGGTCCCCATTCCTTCCTGAGGATCCCCAGGTAAAGCCAAAATTGTCTCCACACTAACACTGAAACTATTAGCCAATTTGCAGCCCTTTCATGAGTATACAGTGGAGTTCCCGAACCTACCTGTCATGTGATGTTACAAGAAGACCGAATGCAGATAGCAATATTAGAATCCAGCTATTTTTGATGAAGCTGGGCATTTAAGAGATTTACCAAAATATCAAATAATGACAGACTTTCCATTATAGTTTTGTTTTGTAAAACACACTAATTTTAAAATGTAAAATTTAAGGGGCACCTGGATGCCTCCATCAGTTAAGTGTCTGCTTTTGGCTCAGGTCCTGATCCCAGGACCCTAGGATCCAGCCCCTGTGTTGGGCTCCCTGCTCAGCAGAGCGCCTGCCTCTCCCTCTGCCTCTGCCTGCCACTCCCCCTATCTCTCTGTCAAATAAATAAATGAAATCTTAAAAAGTAAATTAAAATTTTAAATTTTAAAACTAAAATAATGTGTTCATGTGAAATGGTTTTATGATGGTCTTTTTGTTTTAGTTTCTAATACAGTAAGTATTGATAGTAATTATGAAGAGACACAATAATAGATTTAACCCACACAAAGAAGCCTTTAAGGGGTCCTCAATGACTTTTAAGAGTGTAAAGGAGTTCTGAGTTTTCATGTCTGCCAAAATAGAATGATAATACTTGTCTTCTGGGGTTCTTGTAAAGATTACTTAATATAAAGCACTTATACAATGTTTTGTGAAAGATGATCCTCATTATAGTAAAAGATGATATTGTTCTCATTAACATTTATTTTGGAAGGGTAAAAGATTTTGACTTGGAAAAGACTTACACCAGCCTCATGGCTTACTTCTGCTTCTGGAGATCATTTAGTTGTTAGTGACAGCATGGGATGTAACAAATACCATAGTGCCTGCAGTGGGTTTTCATTGTTTCTTATAGCTTGAAAGGTATCTGTTATTATAAACTACAAGAAATAAAATGTGGTTTCATGATATGTGTTTAGAATTTTTTTAAGATTTTATTTATTTATTCATGATAGACATAGAGAGAGAAAGACAGAGACACAGGCAGAGGATTAGCAGGCTCCATGCCGGGAGCACGTTGCGGGACTCGATCCCAGGACCCCAGGATCATGCCCTGGGCCAAAGGTAGGTGCTGAACTGCTGAGCCACCCAGGGATCCCCTGTGTTTAGAATTTTAACAGAGTTTCCAGTCAAAGAAAAAAAAAGGTAATAAGTGCCAATTATGTGTCTAGGCACTAGAAATACAAAATGAAAACATATAGTTCCTTCCCTAAAAGAGCTTATGATCTAATAGGGGAGATGTATGTTACTACTTGATTGTGTCAAAGCAGCGTGATGGCTGAATTCAATGAAAATATAAAGCAGACGTATGGTGGGAACACAGAGAAGGGCCCCTGAGCCAGCAGGAAAAATGTTAGGGAAGGCTTCCTGGAAGAGGTATTACCTACATTGAGTCTTTTTTTTTAAAGATTATTTATTTATTTACTCATGAGAGACACAGAAAGAGAGGCAGAGACACAGGCAGAGGGAGAAGCAGGCTCCATGCAGGGAACCCAGTGTGGGACTCAATCCCGGGACCCCAGGATCACGCCCTGAGCCAAAGGCAGACACTCAACCACTGAGCCATGCAGGGATCCCTACATTGAGTCTTGAGTGATTAGCAGGAGTTTCCCAGGTGTGGATGTGCAAGTAAAGGGAAATAGGGTATAACATAGGAAAGGAAGAGGACAGAGAACTGCAAGGCACTGAGTCGCAGAATAGTTTGGTGATCTCCTACAAAACTGAGATATTTGGGATGACTGAAGCCTAAAGGGGGAGGCAGCCAATGGTAGGAAAATAGACTGGAGACCTAGGATAGAGTGTGAAGGATCCTATAGGAACTTGAACTCAATCCTATATATAAAGGGACTTCATTAAAAGGGTTTCAATAGAGGACTTGTATGGTGAGATTAATCATTTAGAACATTTACTGTGTCCTCAAAAGTTTTGTGAGAAAAGGCATCTGACTTTGCTACCTAAAGAGTGCTGTTATTGAAAGACTTGGCTGTAGTTTTGTGAAGTCCTCTTAAAGATCACATCTCATTTCCCGGTTGTATCAATTAGTTCCTTAAACATTAAAAGAAAACACATATGCACACATACACACCATTTAATGATCTCAGTTGAATGAGGTGTTGAGGTAGGCAGTTCAAGAACTCATCTGTCGTTTTCCCTTGGAAATGCCATCTTCATCCTGTCAGTGGTCTCTCCCTTCAGGTCTGCAAGGTGGCTGCTGTAGATGTAAGTATAAGTCCCCATATAAGAGTCTCAAGAGAATGGTGTCTTCTCCTCATGAAATGATCTCTTTTATCATGAAGGACATGAATTCTGGAAGTCACCTAGTATATTTTATGTCTTGTAAGCTTGGCTGCATTTTTACTGCTGGAACAATCACTGTTTAGACAAACCATGATTTATAAGGTACAGTCCCTACCTCCCCCCACCCCACATACACAATAGAATCAGGATTCTGGTAGCAAGACAAAGGAGAGAGTTAAATGGTGGATAAATACCAACATTCTCTGCCATGTCATGCTAGTCTAGTTTCAGCATAGATAAACAGGTGTTTGACCCAACAGGTGACCTACGTAATGCTTTTGAGTCTGATTCTAAAATCGTAGCTCTTCTGTGTTACTTTTAGAACCTTCCTGGGCTTCACTGGCTCCCCAATTAGATAGTAATCCTGGCATCCTTGGCTCCCTCTGAGTCACCTGTGCAAGTGAACATCTAGGCACTCAATTTCTTCCTCCCCAGGTCTGGCCTCCTTGTCTATGTCTAATTCCTCTGTCCTCAGGCCTTTTCCATCAGGTCTTGAATTCCTCTTTCTTTGTCTTCTCAAAGTCTTTACTGAGCCATAAAGAATGGTGCATACGTTTTAGTGCAAGCTGTTTAATATACTTTGCAATGTATGCATGAGACTTGCCAAAACCCTCTAGCAGCTTTTTTCTTAGATTAATCATTCCAGTCATGATTCCAGTCTGTTCCTCCTTTGACTAGTTGGATCTGGGATAAAGAAAGTACCTACAAGGAAGGAACGGCTCTTAGTCTTTTACCGCACTACACAGGGGTTGTCAAAGAATGGTCCTTAAACCAGCAGCATCAGGATCACCAAGGCATAAGGGGAAAATGGAAACTCATGCGGCCTACTCCAGACCTACTGAATCAGAAACCCTGGAGAGGGGGCCCAGAAATCTGTTTTAATAGGTCCTCCAAGTGTTTCTGATCCATGTTCAAGTTTGAGAACTATGGCGATAGAAATACCAGAACTCTGGAGTTCAGAAGTGAGGTTTTGGTTGAAGTCATACACTTTTATGGGTCTCTGTTATGGTTAAGAGGCATAGAGTTATTTATGATAAAATACTTACTTGATGGCAATTAAATAACAACTATTTGTAGAGCAGTTCGCTTGATGTTTATCACTTGTGAGGAATATAATTTTGTCCTCATACCTTCTTCCTGTCTTTCTGAATGTTACTTACAATATACTTTTGGAATCACAATTTTTTCATTAATCCTATACTGGAAGGCATTTATTCCAATTACTCACCTAAAATGGTTTTATGCGTTAGGTTCCTCCTTGGAAAAGATGGATACATGTTAATTAGTGAAGTTTTCCTTTCCTTCCTCAGCGTTTTGACTTTACTTACTGTCTGTTACTGGCATTATGGCTCCTCAGCACCCAACTATTTTGCTTTGCTTAAAGCTCTGAAGAGGAAGCTACAGATGATTCTCCAAGTCGCCTACTCTCTCTTTTCTCTCTCTCATCTCTTGGTTGGGATTCATACAGCTGGTATTTCATTTCCTTAAAAGTCACTTTTCTTCAGGTGAAAATGATGCCTGCATATGCCAAGTTTCATGGCCATGGGATTATAATTGAGAAATATCACCGTCTGTTCTTATCCTGCCTGAGACATGTGCTCAAGTAGATGTTGATGATGGCTGCAAATGGTCTGTTACCAGGAGTGTGTGGCTTCACATTTTGGTGCATGATGTCACAACATAAAGTGGGCATCATTTCTGGTACTGCACACATGTTTCTAAGTGATTCCAAGCTCTGGCTCTTTTGAGCAGCATGTAGACTGTTCTTAGTGTGGGTAATGGGTGATGGTATTTCAGAATGTTTCTGGGAGGAGAGACTCCCTGTTTTGTTTTCACCTCTGAAAAAGCCTATTCTAAGAACTATAGCATAAGAACCAGCATTTCCGGAGCTCCTGCTATATGCAGACACTGCTCTAGGTGCTTTTAAACCATTGACTTGATTCTTTACAACAGTCCTTCAAAATAGATAGTAAGTACCATTTTACAGGTGAGAAAACTAAGGTTCAGAAAGTGTAACTGAGGGACACCTGGGTGGCTCAGTCAGTTAAATGTCTGACTCTTAATTTCGGCTCCAGTCATGATCTGAGGGTTGTAAGACTGAGCCCCCTCTCAGGTTTTGCTCTCAGGGCAGAGTCTGCTTGAGAGTCTCTCTCCCTCTGTCTTTCCCTCAACTGGAGTACTCTCTCTTTCTCTCAAATAGATAAATAAATAAATAATTTTTTAAAAAAGAAAGTAGAATTGATATATTCAGAGTCACACAACTATTAAATAGGAGCATTTTATTACTACTCAGATCTCTTTGATTCCAGTTTCTCTGCTGTTTTTAAAGTGACGTGCTGAATAAGATGGAAAATTATTAGGAATGTACAGTGAACCCTCATATACTAGAGAATATGATCTATGTATTTTGGTGTAAGGTAGCTGGATACTGTATGTGTGCATGTGTGTGTGAGCATGTGTGTGCATGTATGTGTGTGTGTTTTAGTTATTGGATATGCCACCAGCTGAGAACTACTAGTTATTAATAATCTTTGGGTTGTTGAATTTTAGCTTAAACTACTGCTGGGTATCATAGAATCATTGTGTATCTAGTTAAAAGAGCAGAACATTCACTTATTCATTTTTCATTGTTCACTACTCAGTCATTTATCAGTCATCACAAATATTGGGCAGCCTCTAGGCATTGCATAATGCACTGAGAATAAGCAGGTAAAATGCCTTTGAGTCTTTGACCTTCTCCACATCTTAAAGAAGTTGTGTGTTTTACATTCAAGACTGTCACGCATTAGTTATTTCAGAGGTTTAGAAGGCATCATGTTCCGTCTTTGTTCTGCCGTATTAACTGGATCTATGTCTCTAAATGACTTTATCTTCTGAGTTTATATATTCATCTGTCAAATGGAAAGTATTAGTGCTTATGATGGCATCTTCTCAAAATGAAGATCAAATGACATGACGTATGTAAGGGTGTCTTGCAATCTCCAAAGTATGATAAAATATTTAATGTTAATGTATTATTGATAACATTTTACTATCACTACAATTATTATCAAAGAGATCATGTAAATAAGCTAATAAGCCTACCAGTGCTCATGGACTGTACACCCATTAAAGTCTAGTACTCGGCTGTTTTTACTCAGTAACTAAGGGTGATGGCTTTTTCAGTTCTATTTCAAGGGTTTGAAAGCTTAAATAATTCTCATCTGTAGTCCTGAAGAAGCTCCAGTGGGAGCTGATTGAGAAGCTTTACACAAGATTGGAGAGATAGCATGTGCTGGATAATCATGCAGACCCGCTTTCCAAACTCTGCCTCAATTTTTTGCTAAAAGACTTGTGGCTAGAATTAAATGTTCCTTAACGAGAGGATAGTGGCATCTAACTTGCAGAACTGTTGTGATGATTAAGTGAGATAAAAATACATAAAAATGATCAACACATTATACAACATTGTACACATCTTCAGTTGTTATTCTTAGAAGTTTACAAAACATAGTCCTAGGAGGGAATGATGGTGAATTTATTTTTCATTTTTAAACAGTAATTTTCTCTGTTTCAAGAAAATTCAAGTAAATCTGAAAAATCAAATTTAAAAGATTTAAATGTTGGTTTCTTCCATTCATAGAGAAAGTTGTAGTTATTACATATCCATGCAGAAGTCAAGATCGATGAATGCTTCCCTAACATCCACAAGAGAGATGGATCTACTCCTTGCTTCCCATCCCCACTTTCCTTGGTGTATCTTTTCATGCTATCATGTACATATCTTTCTGCTCACTAGATTATGAACTCCTGAGGATAACAACTCTTCCAATTATCTCTATGTTCCTAGAACATTTCACAGTTATTGGCACGTGGAAGGCACTGACTACATATCTCTTGCATAAATGCATGATTGGTTCTAAATATATGAAATAATTCTTTATTATACAAAAGCAATTGTACTGTTTTCTTAAAATATTTTATTCCTAACTGTACATAACTTATGACTCAGAAAATTGATTTTAGACAAAACTGAAAAGGATTCTATAGCAAAGTTATATATAGAGATGCTTAATGAGACCTCAAAATACACCTTCTGCACTTCTATATATAGATAAATTGAAAGTGTTTTAGGGTGGGACTTTTCAGTATTTCTAACCTCAAAAGATAAGTTATTGCAAATAACTTTTTTGAGTGCATTTCAATTATTCTTTTGAGTGCATTTCAATTATTTTTTTGAGTGAGTGAGGTTTTGTGTATTTTTCATATCTGAGTGAGGTCATCAGGCAGTTAATTAGTTTGGAAAATACATCTGTGCTGAAGAGAGCTGGAATTGTTTTCTTATAGGGATAGAGACCAGATCAAGAATGAAGCACTAGACATGTGTAAAAATGAGAGTTAATTTTCATAAACAATGTCAGGTCAGGCATTAGCTGACTACCTACCCGAGTGCAGGTGTTATGAACATGTATGGTGTGAGTTCTGTGATACTGTGCCTGTATCACCATCCATATTTAAAGGCTTTTCTTTTCTTTGTGGAGCAGAAAATGTATCACTGTCATAGTAACTCTGGTATAGGGGCAAAGAAAGGGGGTGTCAATCTAGGATTGTGAAACACTTTACCTGTTTCCCATTTTTCTTAAGGTAGGTTTATCATTAGATTCTATAGAGGGGAATGATGTACAAGAGACATTTTGGGATGTGGTATACCTGGTTCTAAAGAATGGAACAAGACAGATGTGAATACAGAAGAAATCATCTGACAAGAGGCTCACAGTCTACAGAAATATGAGGATTTTTGAGAAACATTATTTTTTTGAGATACATTGTGATTGTGGTGGTGATCACACAAATGTACACATGTTGTAAACTTTCATGGAACTAAACACACAAGAGTGCACCTGAAACTGATAAAATCTAGGCAGCCTGGGTGGCTCACTGGTTGAGCATCTGCCTTTGGTTCAGGGCATGATCCTGGAGTTCCAGAATTGAATCCCACATCAGGCTCCCTTCATGGAGCCTGCTTCTCCCTCTGCCTGTGTCTCTGCCTCTCCCTCTCTCTCTGTGTCTCTCTCTTGAATAAATAAATAAAATTTTTAAAAAACCTGATAAAATCTAAAAAGCTTGGATTATATCAGTGTCAATTTCTTCAGAACATTGTTGTACTATAGTCATGCTGGATGTTATCATTAGGGGAGAGTTATATAGGATCTCACTGTATTATTTCTTCTAACGGCTTTGAATTTATAATTATTTCCTCCAAAAAGCCAAAGGATGCATGAGACATTCTTTGGGTGGAAAACAGGAGTATAAATATGGGTCACTCATTAAATATAGTGAATTTTATAGGACAAAGAAGGAGAATGTTAAGTTATCCATTGATCCATCCATTCATCCGTCCATGTACTCCCAATTTCTTTTTAAAGATTTCAGTTATTTATTAGAGAAAGAAAGAGAACGAGTGGGGAGAAGGGGTGGAGGGAGAGGGAGAAGCAGATTCTCCACTGAGCAGGGAGCCCAATGTAGGGTTTGATCCTAGGACCTTGGGACCATGACCTGAGCTGAAGGCAGATGCTTAACTGACTGAGCCACCCAGGAGCCTCATATACCCATAATTTCTTGAGTGCTATGGCACTAGACAATGAGAAGAGTATCAGGGATAATACAACACCTGCCTGAGAGGAATGTCACCTTTAGAGGGAGGCAAATATGTAGCTCATCATACAGTGGAGCATGACTGGTTAAAGGATGGAAGTGTGGGGTGACATGGAGATGCACTGAAGAGAGTGGTCAGTACTTCCTAAAGAGTGTTGCTTCTCAACCAAATGTGATGTATTGAAATCCCTGGAGGAGAGACATCCTTTTGTACATGTTGTTTCCCCTGCAGTATGTGACACCATATATACAGGAGGGATTTGACACATCTCTATTGCTTACCATGATTTTCAGCCTCTTCTTCATATCCTGTAATCTACTGTGATTTCTTTTCAAATACTTATTCAGTTTTACTTGCTGAAAATATAAATGTTCATCCCTTTTTAAATTGTACATTTCCATTCCATTTTGTATGTTTAAAAACCTGGTTCATTGCAGAAGAATTCCAGTTAGAATATGTAGATACTCCACCCTCGAGGAAGTGGAACATAATTTTCCATTCTTTAAGTGTGAACTGTGTATAGTGACTTTTCCCCCAGTGAATACAGTGTGGAAAGGGGCAAAATAACCTACAGTGAAGAAACTTAACAAATGCTACCTCAGCTGGGAGACCAAGGTCACCATCAGCAGTGATAAACCATATAGAACGTAAATACTTTGATATGTGATAAGAATGACAGCTTTACCTCTGTAGTTCTCCCCTAAAGCAAACCATAACCCCAGTCTAGCCATGAAAAAAAAAAAAAAAAAAAAACCATCATACAACTCTCAATTGAGGGACTCAGAATATGTGAGTATTGCTCTTCAAAATTGTCAGGGTCATCAAAAACTAGGGAAGCTAGGGGGATTCTTGGGTGGTTCAGTAGTTTAGTGCCTGCCTTTGGCCCAGGGCGTGATCCTGGAGACCCGGGATCGAATCCCACATCAGGCTCCCTGCATGGAGCCTGCTTCTCCCTCTGCCTGTGTCTCTGCCTCTCTTTCTGTGTCTCTCATGAATAAATAAGTAAAATCTTAAAAAAAAAAAAACTAGGAAAGCTAGAGAAATTGTCACACCCAAAGGATTCTAAGATCCGTGATGACTATTTATTAGTTTTGATAATATTTATTAGATTCATCACTAATAATATTAGTTTTGATAATAATGGCATGGTTACAAAGGACATTAACATTAGGGAAAACCAAGTAAGGAGTATATAATAACTGTATTGAATTCGTAATTTTTCTGTAAATCCAAAGTTATTCCAAGTAAAAAGTCAATTAAAACAAACAAAAAAAAGGCACAGCTGTTCCATTCCTAACACAGTTGGGAAAGATTAAGGAGAGATTAAGTAGGTATGGGAATATCAAGTACCTGTGGTTTTTCCATAAAGATTTAGGATGATACCCAAGCTACTTTATAGTTTGTTAACTCCAGAGTCGTCAGGCCTAAATAATGCCTATTTAGTATATCGCCAAATCCCTACAGATAGTGTTTGAACCCAGTTTTAAGGAAAAGGTTATAAGAAGGTTTCAGCTATCAGCCTTGATAGGATATTCCCTTACCTGGTACATTCTTAAATATTTTATTTACTTATCCCATATCTTCACAGGACACTTGGAAGCTAATTGTATAATTGGTAGAATTATTGGTGTTTGGGAAATGAATGTTAAAAAGAGTAAAATAATTTCCCTTTGATGTCACCCACAGTTTCTTAAAGGTTTAAACACTAAAAAAAAAAAAAAGAAAGAAAAGAAAAGAAAATAGGGCAGAGTCATCATGTTGGCCTTTAGAAAAATTCTAGTCCAGCAATTCTTCAACCGAAAGCCAAGGAACAGTAACAGATGTGACTTTCCAACACCCCAGCATGTGATTCTGATATACCTTTGTGTTCTTGACTTTTCTAAGAATCAATGCCATTGTGACATGCTGACTGCTGTTGATGAGAGCATGTCCTGTTCATCAGATATATTAGAGAAAGAAAAATATGGAGAACATTCCTTTTGACCCAATCTTCTCTTGATAGATGAGAGAACTGGAGCCTGGGGTGTAGTTATAATTTTTTGAAGGTTATATCATATGTGGTTGACAGAGCTGGAATGAGAACTGGAGTTTTGTAGGACTTCATCTGCTTCTAGTGTGTTTTCTTCTCAAATGGTAGTCTCAGCCACACCTGAGTGGCTTAGCGGTTAAGTGTGTCTGCCTTCAGCCCAGGGCCTGATCCTGGAGTACTGGGAGCAAGTCCCACATTGGGCTTCCTGCATGGAGTCTGCTTCTCCCTCTGCCTGTCTCTGCCTCTCTCTATATCTCTCATGAATAAATAAATAAAGTCTTAAAAAAAAAAAAAAAGAATGGCAGTCTCTGCCTCTACCTTGCAGGCAGGCAATGGGTGGAGGTAGGTGCCCTGAAATCTAGCTGCTGTGTGTCAGCTTCATCTCCATCATTTCTTAGCTGTGTGAACTAGAGCGAGTTACTTGGCCTTTTGAAGACTCATTAGTAAAGTGGAAATAACCAATTTCATCCATATGGTTTTTGTGATGATTAAATGAGGTAGATGTAGGCCTGAGACGCTCATCCAGTGTTTGTTGTTTTCATTAAGCAGCCACAGGGAATGATGGGTAATGCTGGTGATTATGGTTCTAGGCTCTTCACTTTGGCAGGAACAAGAGCAGAAAGATCTTTATCTTCTTTTTTTTTAATCTTTATCTTCTGTTTTATATATTTTATTAATTTGAAGAAAGATTTCTGCTGCTAGCAGTAAGTTTGCAAAATGCTGCTCTATCTTATGCTATTGTAACATTCCTAGTATCATTGTTGAGAGAAGGTGTTCCATTTCTTCTGCTGTATCTGATGCTAAGGAATTCCTGTAAATGTTCATCCACACCCTTATCTGTGTGAGTACCAGCAGTACCACTGAACCCACATTAAACCTTCTGAGGTAGTCCCTCATATTTGTGTATTTTGGTTTTCTACTTCTGCCCTCAGTCTTGAGAGACTCTCTCACCAATTTGTGGCATGAGAAAGTATGCAGGAATCATTGTTTGTACCAAGAAAGTCACAAATGAGGAAGAGTCTTAAAGAGGGGCTCTTGATCTTAGAAGCTAAAGTTGAATTAGCTTAGCACAGAGGAAATATGATTAATTCAGATTAGATCAATATTTACTGCCAGGCACCTGCCTTATTATTGCACTTATGTTATATTCAGAGTACCTGTGAACTTGGTTAATGCTTCCACCAGACTGTGAGGCTTACCGTTGCCAAGTCTGCCTCTCCCCTTACCCTCCCACCCTTAACACAGAAGTAGCCATTTACCCAATGTTGATTCAATTACTGAATGATGGCAGTATCCTTCAATCTTGAAGGAAAAGTAAAAAACATAGATAGCAAAGAATAACAGAGCAGCATGTGTATGGTGCAAAACTTTAATTCAGAGGGAATAACTGACCACTTTTGAGGTTGTGGGTAGGTGGAAATATGCCCAGGAATCTTCTGAGAAGAGATGGCACCTAATCCGGACTTGAATAACAATAATTGACCCAAAGCAAGTATCATCACTGTAGATTGTATAATTATTATTCACAGTTATTCACTTTTCCTCATCCCTATAAGAGGCTTCTGCATTCTTGCCCATTACCACGAATCTTGTCCACTCCTTGTGGAAGTGGTATCCCCATCTCATTGACTTTAGACTTAGCCATATGACTTGCACTGTCCATGAAAAGATGTAACTATGGATATTCCACTTACATTGGAATATGAACAGATGTAACTGTGCCCCATCCAAGCAAACTCTAGCATGGTTTGGGTAGTTACCTTTTTTTGTCTTTTGTTTTTTATTTTCCCTTTATCTCTGCAGTAAGAATAGGTGTATCTACCATGGTATCTACTTCTTTAGCCTGGGTATGGGAATAAGACATGTGGGGCAGAGCCATGCAAAACTGTGGCTGACCTACAGATGAAAATGCAATGTGAGCAAGAAATGATTTGTTGTTGTCATAAGCTACTGAGATCTTGGTGTTTATTTTGTAGAAAAATTCACTAATACAAGCCCAATGAAATACAGGCTATTATTTTTCTTTGCAGAAAATAAAACAGAGATGATTAGTAACTTGCTCAATCACACATTTAATAAAAAGGGAGATTTAGGACTTAAAACTAGATATGCCATAATATATGTTTTTCTAGGTATAAGACCCACAGGTCAAGAAGAGTTTATGCAAAGGCACAGAAACAGAGAACAATTTTTACTCTGTAAGCAAGGAATTTGGTATTATTGGGTCAGAGATTATAGATGGAATGAGTAATGGTGGGAGATGAAGCTAGAAAACCAGACAGAGGTCTCATTTGTGAATGGCCTTTTAACATATCCTAAGATGAATGACTTATAAATCATGAACCAATGTCTAAATTGATCAGATGGCATCTGGGGTTGGTATCTGCCTTAGCCTCCTTGGGCTGCCATCACAGATTACCACAGGCTGGATGGCTTAAACAAAAAAAAATATTTTCTCACAGTTCTGGAGGAAAGAAGTCCAAGATAAAGGTGCTGGAAAATTTAGTTTCTGGTGAGTCACCTCTTCCTGGCTCATAGACGGCGACCTTCTCTGTGTCATCACATGGACTTTGCTCTGAGCTTGTGAAGAGAGAGAGAGCGAGAGAGAGCCAGCAAGCCTACATGTGTGCAAGCAAGAGAATGAGGGGAGGGGTTTGATGTCTCTTTTTTTTTCTTATAAGGTCGCTAATCCTATTGGATCAGGGCCCCACCCTTTTGACTTCATATAACTGTAATTACTCCCTTAAAGGCCCTCTCTCTAAATACAGTCACATTGGAAGTTAGGGCTTTAAAATGTGAATTTTGAGGGGGACACAGTTTAGACCATGAGAGTATGTAAGTCTCTATATATTTAAAGTTTGTTTGTTTGTTTGTTTGTTTGTTTTAGAGCTAGAAAGAGAGAGTAGGGGGAAGAGCAGAGGGAGAGGGGCAAGCAGACCATGGACTGAGTGTGGCACTCAACATAGGGCTCAATCTCATGACCCTGAGATCATGACCTGAGCTGAAATCAAGAGTTGAAGGTTCAACAAACTGAGCCACCCAGGCGCCCCCATGAGAAATACATTGTTGATGTGAATATTTTGGAACTCTAAATTGTTTGTACTGATCTACATTAAGTAAAGTGCTTTAAATTTAGACTGCTAATAAAGGCATGGCTATATAATCTTTTTGCACGTTTTTATTCTACATCAGTTAACTATATAGATGTAAAAGAAAATAATCTTTGGCTCAGGCCACATGTGTGGTTAATGCCAAGCAAATGTAGTAATCTTGTGACTTCCATTGAGTTCCTACTCTGTAGTTACTCCTGGTAGAGGAAAAGAAATGCCTTTGCACTTGAGATTTCTGCAAAGTACTGACTTCTCTCAAAGCCCAGATGCCTTCCCATGGCTTCTCAGTCACCTGCTTTGCTTCTTTGGGTAACTTGCTTCTGGGATTTCCAAATTTGCATAGCACCCACTTCATTCCAACCATCACATTTCCATCCAGATTCCTGCCCTAGGTTATGTTACTTCCGAGGAGAGTAAATGAGCCATTGTGTGCACCCAAGGAGCTAACCCAGTAATTTATTGAAGCATGGGAAAAAAGACTTGAAAACACTAATGAAAGTTCTAGTAACATGTCAGCTTTTATTTTTTTCTTCCATTCAAGTATCATGTATTTCACAACAATGCCAACATAGGAACAAATATTATTCCTCTGTAACATTTCAAATGGAGGGACACCTGGGTGGCTCAGTGGGTTGTTTGCCTTCAGCTCAGGTCATGATCCAGGGTCCTGGGACTGAGCCCTGTATCAGGATCTCTGCTCAGTGGGGAGCCTGCTTCTTTCTTTCTCTCTACAGCTTCCCCTGCTTGTATTCTCTCTCGTGCTCTTTCACTCTCTCTATAAATTAAATAAAGTCTTTTTAAAAAAATATTTTATTTATTTACTCATGAGAGACACACACAGAGAGAGAGAGGCAGAGGGAGAAGCAGGCTTCATCCAGAAAGCCTGACGTGGGACTCCATGAGTCTCCAGGATCACGCCCTGGATTGAAGGTGGCACTAAACCACTGAGACACCCGGGCTGCCCATAAATAAAGTCTTTTAATAAAAAATACCAAAACACACAAAAAAAATCAAATTTAATGAAAGGACAACTCTGTTCTCAAATGTAAGTGACCATGAAAGTAGCTGGGAATGTGCTGGCATGTGACCTCTACCCAAACAGATACCTTCAGATATGTGGAATTTCTCTCCAAGGAGGTCCACATATTTGGTTAATGATGCAATTTCATCTACAAACAAACTTTATGATCACAAAGTTGCTATGACTATAGTAATTACAATAGAGCTATCACTGAAGAAATGAATTTGACAATGGGGACTTTCTAAACATTGTAGATAGATTTTCCTATCCCATTCAATAAAGTAACAGGAAACATAAAACATTCCCTTTATTGACTTAAATATCTCCATCTCATTTACCTTATTTTTGAGTATAATTCTCATCAAATGTTAAATTTGCTTTGGATATTTTCTTTCTTTATTTTTTTTTAGCTGAAATCCATACTTTATTCAGATTACCTTATTTTTTCTTTTTTAGCTCCTGCCATTTTTCTGTCCTAAAACTCCATCCAGGATATTATATTACATTTGGTTGTCATGTCTCCTTGGCTTTGGGTATTTTCTGAATACATAGTATGGGCTAAGAAATGTTCCTGGTACTTTAAAGTCAAGAGTTGACTGATTCTCAAATCTTGAGGTTTAATTGTGGAAATAAGGTAGTGACTCTATTCAGGCCTACAAGTTCTTCTAAATTTGATTCCTTTGGAATATTTTTTGACACAAGTTCTTCCATTTTCCTCTTGCATTTTAAACCCTTCCTATAGGCTGGCTTCTTATTTGCAGACTATAAATAGTCACAGATCCCACTTAAAAGAACCCATTACTTGACATTCTGTTCTCTCTGAGACACCGCTCTAACCTACTCCTTGCTTTTACATATAAGATGTTTCACCAAACAATTGTTTCCATTTCCTGAACACCCATTATCTTTTTAGTCACCTGCAGTTGGGCTTTGCCTCCACTGAAATACCATTATAAAAATGCCTTCAGGTGTCTTTGTAATCGCCAGATTCAGTTCTTATCCCTTCTCTTCTCAAATGGCTTGATGCCATTGGCTACTCTTCTTGATCTATTGGTTCTGTGGCTTACACATCTCTTTTGATTGATTCTTCTCCTCACTCTGATGTTGTTTGCAGGCTCCTCTGCCGGGTCTTTTTTTTTTTTTTAAGATTTTATTTATTCATTCATGAGAACACAGAAAGAGAGGGGCAGAGACACAGGCTGAGGGAGAAACAGGCTCCATGCAGGGAGCCTGACGTGGGACTTGATCCTGGGTCCCCAGGATCACATCCTGGGCTGAAGCCAGAGCTAAACTGCTGAGCCACCCGGGCTGCCCTCTGCTGAGTCTTTACAAAAATTTTTTTTGATACATTATATAGGGCTTTATCTTGGCATTTATTTTCCCCATCAGCCCCCTGACTGACCCTTTTACTATACCTTGAAATTCAGCCAAATATGGATGTCTCCCAAATCTGTTTTCTTAGCCTAGATTCCTTCAGATTTGTGTACCCAGCTGCATAGGAAATAGCTCCATTTAGGTGTTTTGTAGCACCTCAAATCTGCTCAGTCAGATGGAATTGTCTGCACTTCTTCCTGCATTTTTTTTGTCTATGATGACTATCATCAAGATCCAATCAGGCACTTCACCAGAAATTCAGTTCTCCTGATATTTTTCCTCTCTCTTATACTTCTCTCTTTTTTAAAGATTTTATTTATTTATTCATGAGACACACACGAGAGAGAGAGAGAGAAAGAGAGAGAGAGAGAGGCAGAGATACAGGCAGAGGGAGACTCCATGCAGGGAGCCCAATGTGGGACTGGTAATGCCCTGGGCTGAAGGTGGTGCTAAATCGCTGAGCCACCCGGGCTGTCCATCTCTTACATTTCTCTATACTCAATCCAAGCAATCATTTAGCTCTGGAGATTCCATTTAACAATTCTTAAATACAGATGTGATCATCTCTTACCTCCCTATTGTAATAGTTTCTATTATAACTGGGCTCTTAAAAAAATAACTGGATTCTTTGTCTCTCTGTGTCTCTGTTTCTCTGTCATACAGGCACATACATACACATTTTTTGCTCTCTCTTTTCTTCATCTGTCATAGGTTGGCCTGTTCATAACACAAGCAAATCACTCCTGGTTAATTCCATACGGTGTCTCATGCATGACCTAATTCTTGAGCATGGCCTGCAGAGTACACTGTCATATGCCCCAAACCCTATTTCCACTTTCCTCTCTTTCTTCAGTCCTATCCAGTTACTTGCAGTTTCTGGTTTCATGTAAATGTTTCTCATTCAATGCCTGTGCTAATCTTGATGTTTTCTTCCAGTAGTGCTATACCCCTAAACCAATCCCCTTGGCTAATGCAACTCTCAAGGCACCTCATGGTTATATGTTACCTTTTCTGTATCACATTTTATGATCTCTTACCACTCCAGGTAGAATTGATCTTGTTTCTCTACCAGAATCAACGCATTTATCAGTGTACCTCTAATATTGATTGGATGAACGTGGTATGCCTTTCTCTTCTCCTGGTCTCTATATCTTTTGTATATCTAAGCATGGTGCCTAGAACATAACAGAAGGTGTATAATAAAAGTTGGTTGAGTCAATGACCTAAAAAATAGACAAAACTTCATAGAAATTATTGGAAAGGGAGAAAAAAATGCTCCTGTTTCAGAAATGAGTGGAAACAGAATTTTTGGCACTAGGAAAAGTTCATGAAGGAAATGCAATTGTTTCAGGCCTACAGCAGATATAAGAACCTAGAATGAGGGGAAGATGAGCATGAGACACAGACTATTGTCTGTCATTCTATCTTTTATTATTATATCATTGCATAGATATAAAGCAAAATAATTTCTGGCCAATGGAAATTTCTGTTTATTTGAAGTTTTTCTATTTGATTAATCATAGTTTTTTTCTGACCATTAGCAATAAAACTTCTGATTAGTATTGTCCTAGGTAATTTATTCTATTACACATTTCTTCTCTAGTCTTTGCTACTATAAATACTTTTCTTGTATCTGAAACCAGAATTTCCATTGTTTTTTTCCTGGTGATTATTTGTTGCTATTTTCTAATACAGATTTTTTTTTTAATTCCTTAGAATAGTAAGGATAAAGTAACAATACCCTGGTTCTTTTCTGTATTTTATTTTTCCACTGAATCCCTGAAATGATTATGGACAGCCTCCATAATTATGGATATGCAAAAATTTGTCTATATTCCAAAGGCATTGTGTACTTTGGAATCTAGTTAGTTTATGAGAATTCCAATGACTTAACATTTTTTTCCTCATAAAAACAGAAACTATTTACCTTTGCATAAGGCATAACAATTATTTCAGCCTCACAACAAAACTGGAAGGCAGTATTGACATTTTCTTTATAGAGATGAGAAGACTGCAACTAAGATTGACTTTCTTACTCAAAAGTGTACAAGTGGTAAATAGTCATACTGGGACTTGAATTCAGACCTTTTTCACTTAGTACTTCCATCAAGATGGTACTCTTTCCTCTAATTATTTCTCTTCTGAAATTTTTTTTTAAGATTTTATTTATTTATCCATGAGAGACACAGAGAGAGAGGCAGAGACACAGGCAGAGGGAGAAGCAGGCTCCATGCAGGGAGCCCAACATGGGACTCAATCCCGGGTCTCCCGAATCACACCCTGGGCTGAAGGTGGCGCTAAACCGCTGAGCCACCCGGGCTGCCCCTGTCTTCTGAAATTTTTTGCAATGAGGCTATGACGTCTTAGCTCATTTAGGGTTAGTTTTTTTTTTTTTTTGAAGAAAAATTAGATTGAAAAGAAGTTTCCTAAAATATATATATATCCACCATTTAAGTTACTGATAATTCAGATCATTTCCCTAGCATTTTAATATAAAATAATACAATATAAAACATTGGAGACTTTTGATTAAAACTCAAAGAAAATATTTCTTACCGAGTGGAGAAGAGGAAAATATCACACGCTCTAGCTGGAAAACTAGATCTACCATGAATACTTGTGCATGGCTTTATTCATTAGTTTCTGCATTTATTCATTCATCTGAGAATCAACTTATACAAAAAAAAAAGAAGAAAGAAAGAAAGGAAGAAGGAAAGAAAGAAAAGAAAAGAGAAAAGAAAAGAAAAAAGGAAAAAGAAAAGAAAAGAAAAGAAAAGAAAAGAAAAGAAAAGAAAAGAAAAGAAAGAAAAGAAAAGAAAAGAAAAAGAAACCTACAATGAGCCAGGCATGTGTTGGCCCTGAATGGGCCACAGAGGTAACTTGATGAATCCTGTTCTTAGGGATTAATTATATCTTCACAGGTTGAAGTTAATTCAGACTCTTCTACAAAAATTATGTAGGAAAAACTGTAGGAATATTTTGAAAGTGTAATCCACCATATCACAAAGTCCTGTTTTTATGAGAACTCCTAAGAGAGATTTCATAGGTTGGAACTAAGAGTTTTCTTCTAAGCAGAAAATATGTTGCTGTTTCTAACTAGCTTACTCCTTTCAAAGTAAGTAAATTCCACCTTTAATTTATTAGTCTTAGCATCACATGATTTTGGCCACTAAGAGGCCAAACCTATGCAAACACCTATGGCTCCCTTCCAGGAATGACATACTCTTCTGTGGTTTACATTTTGGCTCATAATCTCTGCACAGTATCATATTTTCCTTTTATTTTGCCTCTATTTCCTTATTTTCTCTATATTGTGTTTTATTGGCAACATCTCTGTAAGCAATGTTTAAGTATTCTTCTGAAAACATATGAGTTCCGATGAAAAATCAGATAATGAAGGCAAAAATGAAACAGTGTCTTCAAACTCAAGCAATAATACTGGAAATTCTACAACTGAAACCTCCAGTACCTTAGAGGTAAGAACTCAGGGCCCTATCCTCACAGCAAGTGGCAAAAATCCCATAATGGAGCTCAATGAAAAAAGAAGAGGTCTTAAGTATGAACTCCTCTCGGAGCCTGGTGGAAGTCATGACAAACACTTTGTAATGGAGGTAGAAGTAGATGGACAGAAATTCAGAGGTGCAGGTCCAAATAAGAAAGTGGCAAAGGCAAGTGCAGCTTTAGCTGCCCTGGAGAAGCTGTTTTCTGGACCCAATGCAGCAAATAATAAGAAAAAGAGGATTATCCCTCAGGCAAAGGGTGTTGTGAATACAGCTGTGTCTGCAGCCGTCCAGGCTGTTCGGGCAGAGGAAGAGGAACCCTGACTGAGGGGAGCTTTCGTTGGGGCTACAGCTGCTCCTGGCTACATAGCTCCAGGCTATGGAGCACCGTATGGTTACAGCACAGCTGCCCCTGCCTATGGTTTACCCAAGAGAATGGTTCTGCTGCCCGTTATGAAATTCCCAACATATCCTGTTCCCCACGACTCATTCTTTTAGCAAATGACAGAAGCTAATTCCTATTGAACAACAAATACAGTACAATACAGAATGTTAGAGAAAAAGCCTTTTTATCCTGCTTTTTTGAACACATACTTGATCAAAATTATTTGTAAAGAACATCTTTCCTACTTTTTGATTTTAACAAATGCAAATTTAGTTCTCTAAAACTTGAAAACCAACAAAAAAGAAACTAGTTCTGTGAAACGGTACCTCATTTCCGGAAAATAACTTATACCAGCCTTTCTGTTCTAGGGAAATAAGTCTAGCAGTTCAAAGTTTAAGTTTTAAGAGGAGTATCAGATTATGTAAAATTTGTGAAGGATGTATAGAGTCTCAAACACTGATCACAAATAAACTGCTTTGTTGTAAAAAAAATGTATATATTTAAAACAGAGAATGCATGAGGGGGAAGAAAGGAAAGAGGGAAAGAAAAGAATAAGAGAGAATTTTGGATCTAGAAGGAACTTTCAGAGTTTTTTTTTTTTTTTGCACAACACCCAGTGCTCATCCCGGCAAGTGCCCCCCTCAGTGCCCATCACCTAGTCACCCCAACCCCCTCCGCCCACCCTCCCTTCCACTACCCCTTGTTCATTTCCCAGAGTCAGGTGAACTTTCAGAATTAACTTAGAGTTTGCGTCAATGCACAGGAATCTTCTTACCAGTGTTCCTAAGTGATATTCATCTGCTTTCCTCTTGTATATTTTTATAGGTAAGAAAATCATTGCCGCCCGCCCCCCCCCCCCGCCCCATCCTTCCATGACAGCCCACACCATCACGGGAGAGCTCTGATTATCTGTAAGTTTATCCTTCTGTTAAGTGAAATCAGCCTCTGACAAAAATTTCATTTCCAACTTCAAAGCTTTGAGTTTTATTTAGATTCATAAACACGGGGAAAAATAAACAGCATTTTCTTTTTTGTTTTCCTTTGAGATGACATGAAGCCCAAAACCCAATTGTAGAATAAGAGGTGTTAATAGGATCTGGAGGAGAGGAACACAGTTTGATATTCAGAGACAAAGACAGGCTTGCTGGGCTGTTTCCTCTATCAAATCTTCATTACCAGCCACACTGTGTCATTACTCACAAGCTTTAGCATCAACATGCTGCTCTGACATCCCTCCCTAGCCCCTCTTTCTAGAAATAAATGCTATTGATCAGCAGTGGCCATATCGAAAGCTGGCAGCAATGCATGAGCTTATTAAGTTTCTTTATTAAAGTTGAATATAATCTGGAAAGAAAAGTTGATTCCCCCTGGATTTATGGTCATTTATATTTTTCCTTTGTAATCCTCCATTTGTAACATTTCATTACACACTGTCTAATGGGGTTTGGGGATATTTTTGTTTGGTAAAGGATTTTTGTCATGCTGCTTTTTCCCAATCATTAAAACCTCAGTAGAGGGTCTGTAGGGAAAGATACAAAGTGCAGCTGTGGATGTCTACAGGCTTAACATGTGGTCAATTATATTTGCTCTAATTTATAAGGTGATTTGAGACTAAATTTTAGATCCCACGAATTTAACCATACCATCATCCCTTTGTGTCCTTATGTCCTGTCATCTTCCCCTCACCCCCACCCCCATCCCAGGTCTCTCAAATTTCTTCACAGCTTTATTTTTGTAGGTTTTTTGTGTGTGTGTGGGGGGGGAGGGCAGGTGGGGGGGGTGTTTGTTTTTGTTTTTAGATCAGGCATCCTCTTGAATTTTGGGAAAGCCTCCTGTTTTCTCTGTTTGACAGTCTCTCCTTGTCCTCTACTCTCCCATCCTTTATCTTTCTTCTACAGCCTAAGCAATCCTTCTAAAATGCCAATCTGACCATATCACCCCACTATGTACATTCTCCAGTGACCTCTCATTACATTTAAGATCCAATCCAAATACATTGCTAAACTCACCAAGCCTCCCTCTTATGAAAATGCCTTGCCTGATTCTTTGCTCTATATTTAGCCAATCCACCTGACCCTGCTCATCGCACATCTCACCCCTTCAGCTTTGATAAACCTCTTACCATGTTCTTAAGCATCTTCTTGGCCATACTCATGACAGCATATCCTTTCTTCATCAAACTAACTTGTTCACTCTCTGAGAGTTACTTTGTTTTCCCCCTGGGACTTCCTTCTTGCTGTCTGTCTCCCATGTGTGTCTAGGGCATCAGTGCCTCTCTACCAGAGCCTTTAAACACATTCGATCACAATTATCCAATTACTTGAGTTGTAACCACTGCTCTGAAGTGCTTTGAAGATAGAGCCTGTGTCCTTATAATTCCTCTGTCTGTAGTTCCTGGCTCTCTGCCTGGCACAAAGTAGCTATTTAATAAAGTTTATTGAATGATTGAATGGAGGAATGAATCAATAAGATGTGAAATAAAATCATATGGAGCAAATAGTATGGAATTTGTAATGCTTGTCAGAAAATTCTCTGCTTCAGAAAGCAAGGGTCGTGATGTCAGAAAAACCAAACCTAGATGATATGTTATATAAACACACGATGCTTAGAACTTTATGTCTAGAAAGGACTTAATAGATTCCTAAGGTGTTTGAATGACTCTTGTCCAACCTCTTCAACTGATGATGGCAGAAACTAAATCCTGAAAAAGTTCTGGTCTTCCTGGGGTCATAGAACTATACCCTTGGAGCTAGAGCACAAGATTTTTAATCACTGTTGATATATGACTGTGAAGAGCTAGTTACTCCTTTTTTATCAGGATTGCAATGGTATATGGTATGTGCTATCTTCCTAAAAATATATATTACTCAGCAACCCATATGGTTAGAGGCAGGAGTTCTAAAAGAAGACTGTTCAAACCACAGGGTTCTCTAAGTTTTCAAGTTTTACTGGGGAGAATTTCAACATTTCTCTGAAATATATTTTTGACTCATCATGAGTTAGGAATGCATTAACACCCCCACAAAATGTAACCAAGAAAATGTGTTTCACCTGGAGGTGTATAGTCTAATTAAAAATGAATAAAACCTGAATATCTCAGTTTCTTCTTAATACTTATTTTCCCTTCTATTCTAAGGATTGTCCAATTATCTACTTAGGTCTTCCCATCTAGTGTTGAGTATCAGGAGATAGTTAAATTTCTCAATTCCAGGGGGCCACAGGGATAATTTTGAGCAAGAATTCTCCTGGCTCATTAATGGTGATGTCGGAGGCACTACAGAACTTTCAATATGTCTCCTACTAAAATAAGTGTTATGCATTACTTCCCAACAAGACTATACAGATTTACTGGAATGTCAGTTTGGCTGAAATGAGTACAACTGGGAAGTGCATGCTGGTAGGAAGCTATTCTAGATAGTTACATGTTTCTTTGCCAATAACAAATGGAAGCAAAAAGAAATAATCATTATAGAATAAATGTAGTTTATTGCTTTCTACAAATGGTGTTCAAAAAGCTAATAAATTAACAAATTAATGGTTCCCACAAATAATAAAAGGTTGACGCCCTGTGGTAGAGTGGCATCTCCTCATTTCCTAAGAAATCTGATATTCTGGAAAAAAGACTGTGGGAATGCATGAATTGAAGCCATCGTTAGTTTTTGGCCCTGCCTGGTGACCTAACTGAAATTTTTGTGAATTCACCAGATTATTAGACTTGTGGGAGATAGTCATTGTGGGCATAGTCATCTCTCTACCTTGCCATAATAGCAACATTATTGCTAATGCTACTGAAGAATCTTGGAGATTGAGCAATATCCTAAATTGGGTCTCTGAGGAACCTCTTAGGTCAGAGATAAATCGTGTCAATATAATTATAGGATTTGAAGGACTGAGTAGGAGCTCACAAGTCAGCAAACTGTTGGAAAGTTCTGGGACTGCTTATAATATTTGAATATTTGATATCCAGCCTAGGTGGCCAGATATGAAAACTGGTAATGGGAAGGTTTCTAACTGATTAAATCTCATAGCTGCTCAGTGGCAGCTCCTCTGCTGGTTGCCAGTGCCCAAAAGACAACAGCTCTCTTTAATTCTGTTTAACACTGTGATCTGTCAACCAACTAATTGTCATTATACCCAACTATAATATAAAGAGAGAGGATATCATCAGAATATTTTTAACAGAAATCACACTATTCAAAAACATTATTTATACACTTATACATACTGCTTGTATACTTATATACAAAAACGCTGAGATTTTGCCACTTTTCTATTGCCAACACATAGGGAAAGTGAATCTTCCTAAAATGCAGTTTTCTATTAGTGATGTTATATAGGAAAATAATACTAGAATTGGAGCTATAACCTATATCTAACTTTGTTTCTTTTGCCAAATTTTTCTATGACCTTGAGTAAGTAACTTTTCCTTTCTAGCTTTCTTTTCCTTACATATAAAATTGGTGTGTTTGTGTATGTGTTGGGGGGGGGAGACTTGTTAAAATGTGTTCTCAGGAGCCTTATGGCTTCTTTAAAGCAGCCTTCTGACAAGGATGAAGCCACTTCTATTGCAACCAGTGCTGATTATGATCTCTTAAAGAAATCGGCCATAATATCCCTTTTATATTTCTAGCAAATTATTCAGCTACATTTGCCTCTTAAATGCTCTAAGCTTAGTGGACAGTTTGAACGTCCACATTTTATGGAAATGAGTGATTTCCTTAAACCATAGACATTTTTCTGCTAGGCTGAATTGTTAAGGCTTTTTAAAAGTTCTAACTCAGGTTATTTCCTTTCCTTCAGTGATTGATTGGCGATGGTTGAAAATAAAATTAGAAGGTGTCCCCCAACTGTGAAATGACTCATAAGGAAGGTTCAAAGTGTTCTCTTTTGAAAAGTTCTTTGATTAGAAAAGTGCTTTATTCCCCTAAAATATCTTGGATGAAATGTCCAACCCACTTAGAATGATCTAATATTAGAACCAGAAGGGACCTTAGTTTCATTTTCTACAAGCATCTTTTTATGGATGTGAAATTTGAGGCCCAAAAAAATTTTCCTGTCTGGGGAAGGGGAGCAAACCAACCCTATAGTATTCTAAGCTCTTCACTAGTATCTATTTCTTATATTTATATAATATGTTAAGGTTTACAAAGCACTTTCTTATATAACACTTAATTTCATAAGCAATCAGCCAGTGAAGAAGGTAAAACAGTTATAAATATTTCATGTTGAAAAGGTAATAATTAGCAAAGTCAGGAAGAGAATTGAGACCTTTTGCTTCAAACCAGTGTTATTTCTGCTTACTGATCTGTCTTAACTTTTGACTAGTTATAAAAAATGAATAAGATATTTGGTGCTGTAGTTATTTTTATTTCTCAATCAGATTGTCACTCTCTCTAGTAAAATTATCAAAAGTGATATTGAAAAAAAAATTACGGAGGAAGAGCCTGATAATCCAAGGATGAAATGAAAGCTTAAATATCTTTGTACACTTCTTTCCATATTCGTTAACTGAATAGCAGACAATAAGGAAGAAAGGAAGGCTTGGGCAACCATAGTCATAAAGTCAGGAGTCTTGTATAAGCTGCTAGATTTTATAAGGGGAAAGCGTTTGGCCCCACTCAGTGACCTAATTGAAAATTTGTGAGTTCACTGGAGTGTTAGACTCATGGGAGATAGTTTTTGTGGGCATGGTCAGCTTTCCAGCTTGCCAAGACAATTTGGAAACAAAACAGACATGACCCTTCCAATTTCTTTCTGATACTGACCAGAAGATGATCAGAAAAAAAAGTTATGAATTAATAAGTCATGAAAACATAAAGCCAGTAAATGAAATATGTAAAGTAAAACTAAGCTTTAATTGGACATAGATTATAGAGGTCAACAATGAGCCATGCATGCCAATAATAGATGTTCAACATGTATCATAGAAAGGAAAGAAGGAAGGAAGGTTGAATGGGGAATAGAGCTCTTGCAAGCCAGATTGGAAATCGCCTTCTGTCCAGCACAAATATCACAGCATGGGATAATGGCTAAGCAAAAGAAAGAAGTAAAAGAAGCTCCCACTCCAGTGCAGCACAGAGATGGCTCATATCCCTATCTTCTCCTACCTCATACTGCTTTCATTTAAGCCATGATGTTTAAGCATTGAATTTTAGTATCACCCAATCATTCTGGAAAGATTGTATTTCCCCCAAGACCAGAAAGACTGAATTGATGGCTTTATATGCCAATGGATTAGAACCATAGAACCCCCTGGTAAATTCCAAAAGAGAGTCTAATGGGGGGTGAAGATCATTTCAAATCTTATGATTTGATGAATAAGGGGAGGTAGCGAAACTATTGAAATTTACACAATATTTTATTTACTTTATTTGGCAATTCAAAGATCAAGCATATGAAGTAGTCAAGGGAAATATAGCTTTAATTTACAGATGAATAACGTGAGACTCAGAAACATCAAATGATTTCCCCAGGGCCATATGAATGTCAGAATGACATAAGACTAGACCTAGGTACTTTAATTAATAATTTATGAGGTTCTCTAGTATCTAAGTGTCCTCTCATTTGGGACAGGATTTTTGTGTCATAATCCATCCATTTATTATTCAAGCATTATATGTTATACACCTGGTCAGGCATAAATAAGTCTTCATTCAATGGTAAGGAGTATACTGTATTTAAATTCTCCTGACATTATATAAAAAAGACTATGTTGTGTAAAACTGTCACTTCACTTTCTTCTTAATTCCCTCTTAGCCACCTAACTATTTGTGGATTGATTTGCCTATTTCAAGGCCCAGGAGGCTATATAAGAAACAGAAACATATACCAGAGTGTTGACCTCACAAAGCCCAAAACTGACCTGTTCTCCAGGAAGAATATAAACATACACAACTTGGTTGAAAATAGACTTTGCAGTGAACTACTATGGACTAAGAGGAAAAGATGTTTGGAAGTTGGAAGGAATATCCATGTAGCTCTTCCTACATCCCAATCTCAGTCTGTATATAGAGAGTTCAGATTTACACTCAAGGTTCTCCCCAAAGGAGGAAAAATGATTCCTTAGAAAATAATGTCATGGGGGCATCTGGGTAGTTCAGTTGATTAAGTATCCAACTCTTGATTTTGGCTCAAGTCATGATCTCAGGATCTTGAGATGGAGCTCTGCATTGGGCTCCATGCTCAGCGCAGAGTCTGCTTGAGATTCTCTCTCTCTCTCTCTCTCTCTCTCCCTCCCCCCCATCCACCTGCTCTCACATGCTATATATATGTATATATATATATATATATATATATATATATATATATATATGTATATGTATATGTATATATATATTTTTTAAAGAATAGAATGTCATGATATCTACTGGACCATATAGTAAATGGGTAGAATTAATTTGCCTAAATGCTTTTATCTGCCTCTTCAATTTGATCTTTTTGCTCTGCCAACACCCTGACATGTCTGCCATCTGCACATTTTAAAAACACTCAATGTATTATTGTCTCTTCTCAGTTTGAGAGAGAAGTGGGAAATAAAACTTAAACTTCTGGCCCCAGCCATGTTTTCTAACCTGTCTTTCCCCAGAAAGCCATAAGCTTAAGGGTATTAGAATCCTTGTAATGATTATTAAATCAGTAGTTTTTGCCACTTGTTAAGAGATCATGTGTATTTGTATTAATTCAAGGTATTATATCAAAAGAACAAAAAAAGAAATTTATACTTGAGACAATTTATACCAACAATTACTAAAGAGCCAAGGTGGCCACAATCCCCTTATGTTCTACTTTATCAGTTTTCAGAGCTAGTAGAAAAAAAAATGTCACAAGTTATATAGAGACCTTAGAAGTACATGTGGAATAGAAAGAGAAGCAAAGCCGAAATTGGGAGAGCCAGGAGCTAAGAGAACTGATTCTATTGCAAGTGTAAATTTCATAATTGAAAATATGTCATCCATAGGAGTATGTTTAACTAAATATGATCGTAACTGGTGCTATTCTCTAAAGACTCCAGTCTGGTGTGTACAAAGGGTCATCACGTGGTGCTGGTACTAAAAGTCTAGAAATGAATGGTACTTGAAGTCGTGGAAGGACATAGGGGAACAGTTCCATACGGTCTCTCCCTCTCTCTCTGTTGAATGGATAGAGGGATAGAGAGCTCTGGGAGATAAGAAGGGCTTAAAATAAACAATGTGATAGGTTCTAGATAGATGAGCTACAGTCTGGGTATACCCTCAACATTGACAGTAGAAAAATCAATTTCAGGAGCAGAATGGTGCATGGGCAGGCTTCATGAACTCATGTATTGTCATTTGCTTAATCTGTGACCATGATCTTCATTTTCCTCCTCTCTGAACTGAATATGCTATCCTATAAAAATGTTTTAAGGATTGAAGATCATGCATGAAAAACCTTGCACTTAGATCAGGCTCTAACCAAATGGCAGTGCTCTTGTTGTGTGGTTATTGGTGTTACCAATTTTTTATTATAATTATCACCTCACTTTCATCATTATTAATAAGTTCCCCACTTCCTTCTCCCAAGTTTAGAGGCTCTTCCTTCTGGCCTTCTGAGACTCAGAAAGTTACTATAAATTGGTTCCCAGTTACTCTTACAACATCAGTCTTTGTCCCTGATTACCTTGAAGCCTTGGGTCATCAAAGAACTTCATCAAAATGCTTCAGATGCTTTCTCTTTGTGAAAGGTGGTAAGGTACCCCTGGAAGGCTTCAATTCTCCACAGGAAAGGACCAGTCATCAAATGGTAAGACCCAGAGAGGTAAACACAATCACAAGATGACCAAGAAGGAAAAGGATGGCAGAGAAATATATTCTTTGTCTTGTCAATGAAGTCATGAAACCATGAGCTAGTCCAAACAACAAAAGAGAAACCCAAATGGACACACACACAATAGACCAAACTTTCAGCATCTCAAGGCCATTTTGGCCAAAAAAAGCTGAAAGCAAGCATTCTCCTTATTTAGGGGGTATGAATTAAGAAGAAATTTTTGAGTGTGGAGTGGGTTCTCAGTTCTGCCATAAAGACTGTGGTATGATGGTGGGTATAATTTCCCAGAGGAGAAAGATTGTGTATTTTTCTTTTTGGGGCCTTCCCTGCTATTGTAATTTTATATTTGATTTTCTGATTATTGTCTCTCTGTTCAGTTAGACTGTAAGCTCTTTAAGGTAAAGGGATCATGACTGCCTTCCCCTTTATATCCCCAGAGTCCCCTTTATAAACACTTGATATTTTAAATCCATGATGTTGATCCTAGCACTGGCCTCATCTGAGGTTCTGCTTTCCTACAGACAAAAACTGAGATGCGCTTCTTATGAAAACTCAATGAGATTGTGTTTGCAATGTTCCCTGGAAATCAATAAGTACTATCAAAAGTTCCTTTCCCTTCCTTCTCTTTTTCATTCTAAATAAAATTGTCCTAAAGTGATATGGTACAGAGTATATACAACAGGTTTTCAAATATTACCGCATTGAATTCTGGTAATGGTTCTGTGAGGTAGGCAGAGAAATTGATATTGTCCACATTTTATCATTTGGGAAGTAGAGAACCAATACGTTTATATGTAGCCAAGTCCTGGGCCAGAATTTTATAATACAGATCTTCTAGCTCATGGTTTAGTGTCCTTCCTGCTGAAATAGAACCCTGCTTCATAGTAGGGCAGAAACTACATTTGATACCCTTCATAATTAAGAAAATAGCACTGTAGGTCCCTCTGAGTCTGAGTTTTCTCATGAAAGGTGAAAATTGAAATACCTATTTCATGAGATTATTAGTTGTGAGGATCAAATTCCTACATACAATAATGCAGATCCACATGGGTTTTGAAATAGTAGGTGTTCATACAAAGTTATCTTCTTTCCTCTAATTTAGTTTTTACTTGGTTCACAGGGAAAATCTGCAGTGAAACTGAAATAGATATATCCTAAAATGCCTTTGAAATAAGTTCGTTCACAAACAATTGATTTTTGGAGGGAGAGAAATTGAATGAGCTGGTCAAAAGAGAAGACTTTGGGCTGAAATCCTGCCTCTGGCACTTAAAAACTTTGTAATTTTGCAAGACTGCCTAAATAGGAGACTCAGTTTCTTTGTAATAAAAAAGTGTATTAAAGTATCTAGGTAGTTCCTGGCACAAATGGAATTTTATAAATTGTATGAATGGTGGTTATTAGTACTGTCACTACCACTACATTTATTTCATCATCACTGGTACTGACAGTAGTATTATTTTCAATACACAGGAGCATTTGTTCAGTTTCTTTCAAAAATTATCAGTGCATTAAGCATTGCATTAGTTTCCTAGGGCTATCATACAAAGCACCAAAGCTGGGTGGCCTAAAACAGTAGAAATCTATTGTCTCACACTTCTGCAGGCTAGAAGTCTGGAATCATTGGTTTCTCTCTCCAGTAGCTTCAGGGGAAAATCTTCCCTTGTCTCTTCTAGTTTCTGGTGTTGGTGGGTATTCTTTGTAGATACATTGCTCCATCCTTGTATTTGCTGTCAGATGCCTCCTTCCATCTTGCTATGTCTTCGCATGATCTTCCCTCTGTGTGTATCTACTTCTATGTCCAAATTCACCCTATAAGGGCACCGGTCATATTGGATTAGGACCCAACCAAAGGACCTCACCTTAACTAATTGCATTAGCAACAAAACAACAACCCTGTCTCTAAATGAGGCCACATTTAGGGCTTCAACATATCTTTTTGGGGGACACAATTCACCCCGTAAGAAGTACCCTTTTAAAAAATTTTTCTCTCTTCCCAATGACTTCAGGATTCAATTAGTCAGGTGATTTGAATTATTTCAGCTAAAAATTAAGCCCCTTCATATGATACTGACTTCTGTACTTAATGAAAAGAAAACTGGATCTCTAGGGAGTTAATGAAAATCGAAGTGCGGTTTTCAGACTGTCACAAACACGTGGGATTTCTGAACAATTGTGAATAAATTGGAGAACCCTTCAGATCTGTGTTTGAGAGAAACATTTTGTTCCCTCTAAACTCCAGAAGAAACAAAAATTGCAATAAGCTAGTAGAAGAGTCCATATCTAATCATATACCTGACACCATCAGGGGCAGTGAGCACAATAAAGAGAATCTGAGAAGAGAATCAGGATCTGAGGGATGAAAGTCATCTAGCGACCACTGAGTACAGCTCCCAATTTTAAGTGAGTCCTGTGTCCTTCTGTTGCAGATGTTCTGGGTTTATGAGATGAGTAATGGGACAAGACAACTGGAAATGTCAAACAGGGTTAATGCTATAAGTAAGAAAATAGTATAAGGAGGGGACACTGTATTCCCTTCTGGGGCAAAAAAACAATTACTTTGTTTTTCCTGCCACATTTCTATTTGTCATAGTGAGAGGGAGGTGATTCCAGAACCAGGTGATCAGAAATGAAGTACTTTTAGACTCAGGTGAGTTAGAAACATATTAATAATACCTTGTCTTTTATCCATTCTGGTTACAGGAATTAAAAAAAAATCAATTACTAACACCTCTTATATTTTTGTAGCCCTCACAGAATTCGAATGAGCTGGGACACTCCGGTAGGCAGGGTAACGGACACCCACATATCTCTGGATTCTAATCCCTGCAGCCTATGAATATGCTGCCTTTTGTGGCAAAAGAGATTTTGCAAGTGTGGTTCAGCGTCTTGAGATGGGGAGATTATCCTGGAATATATCAGAGTGGTGCAGTGTAATTATAAGAGTCTTTATAAGGGGGAGGTGACATGGTCAAAGTTAGAAAGAAAGATGTGACAATGGAATCAGAGGTTGGAGTGTTGCTCTTTGAAGAGGAGGGACCAGGAGCAAGGAATGTAGGTGACCTCTAGAAGTGTGGAAAGCAAGGAAATAAATAGATTCTCCTTTAGAGACTCCAGAAGGGATGCACCCTGCTGACACTTTGATTTTAGTCTTCCAACTTCCACACTGCGGAAGAATATATTTGTGCTGTGATAAGCCACTAGGTTTGTGGTAATTTGCTTCAGCAGCTATAGGAAAGTAATACAGGATCACTTGGGGGGGGGGGATGGTACATTTTAAAGAAGAGTAAATGAAGGAACACAAGACTTAAGTGTCTCAGTTTCACATATTAAATGACAAGGCAATTTCTTTATTTAATCCTGCTTTTATTTTAGTTAATCCACCCGCACACACTTACTGAGTACCAAAGACGCTCCCAGGACTGCATACTGGGTTTCTCACTTTAGGGGCAGTGAGGGTGTCTGAGCCACACAATTGATCTTAAAAGGCTTTTGAGTCATCGTTGAAGTATATACTGGGTGGGAAAATAAGAGCTTTAGGTTGGGACGTTCTTTTAACAAAGGAAGAACAAGAGACTGGGGCAGGACTCAGTGCAAAAGAAGCAGGGCTGGTGGGTCGGGTCTGGGTGCAAGCTTCACAACAGACTGGAAGATCACTTTAGGTTTACTATCGGTCCTCCCTGGATGAGGAAACTGGGGGAATCAGGAAGGATACTCCCTCCAGGCATCAAGGCAGTGCATACACCCTTTCCTGATGCTATCTCTCAGGTACTTGTATCTGGTAGACAGAGTGTGGGAAATGGAGGAACCAAAAACATGGCTCAGGAAAAGAAATTATAGCCCTTGGGCACGGTTGGACTTGCTTGGAGAACTTAGATGGTCCTGGCTCCTGAACCAGTGCTTCCACCTCCTCCCCTCTCCCCCACCCCTGCCAACTCCACAGCTTCCAAACAAAAAGCATTTGGCACATATAATTCAGAACTTGCGAAGGGTCTAGCTGAATTTCTGGCTTTTCCACTGAGTAGCTGTATCTCCACACAAATGGTTGAACTTTCCCAATCATTTTGCCATTGTGAAAGACAGGTGTGAAAGCTGCTGGAAATTGGAAGCTATTTTACCTGGTAGGAGTTAATTGTGCTAACCCTCCTGGGATATTGTGTACATTGCTTTAAAAAAAAATCTTAAACTAATTCCCTTTATGAGAAGTGAAAATTTTATATCTTATACCTTTCTTTGAAATATCATTATTTTAGTAAATAATTCTGTAAAATTAAAATATTACCTGTCATCAACTAGGAATAATAGTAGCTAATATTTATTGGGTATTTATAATAGGAAAATTGCTAGATAAGTGTATAAGATATATATATATATATATATATATCTTCATTGTACCTCACAGCAGTTAAGCAAGATAGGATGTATCATCATGTCCATTTCATTGATAAGGAAACTGAGGCCTTGAAGGGAAAGGTGACTTTCATAATAAATTCGTACTGTGGTGGAGAAAAGGGTTGCAACCAAGGGAGCCTTCTGATTCCCAAATTGTGTACTCAGGGAATCATGCTACTGCCTAAAGATGAGAACTTCATTTTCTTTAATTTTGAAAGCCCAGGATGTAGGCTAATTCAAAGCTTGCAACAGATATTTAAACATATTTATTGAATTTAATTTTCTTTTTTTTATTTTTTTATTTTTATTTTTTTAAATAAATTTTTATTTATTTATGATAGTCACAGAGAGAGAGAGAGAGGCAGAGACACAGGCAGAGGGAGAAGCAGGCTCCATGCACCGGGAGCCCGACGTGGGATTCGATCCCGGGTCTTCAGGATTGTGCCCTGGGCCAAAGGCAGGCGCCAAACCGCTGCACCACCCAGGGATCCCTGAATTTAATTTTCACTTTGAACTCAGGCACTGGCTTTGTATCAGGCTGTCATGTCCATTACAAAAGACAGACCAAGAAGCACATGGAAAAGGTCTATAGTATCAAGCTCTAAAGTTATTGTAAGGAAATATAAGTTGAATGCATCCTCTTGGGTTTTGTCCTGTCATACACAGGCGGAGACATACATACAAAAGTGTTGGGTGGATTGCCCTGGGTCCTTCCTTTTGAGAAGGCTGCCAGGTAGCCCCTCCAACAATTTCCAATGCCAAAGGAGAACTACTAGTATATAAGCACCTTACCCCCAACAGACATTTCTCCCTGGCAACACATTATCAACATGAAGCAAGTGGTCAATATCAATTGAGTGGAGATTGACATTTCTATATCAGAAGCAGAATGGATCCTGCCTCTGGCATTACTCCATCTTCTTCCCAAGATGTCCTCACACAACATCTAATATAGTCTTCTCCATCCCTGTCCCAATATGGAATGACAGATCACACAAACAACTTTGGCTAATTGTCATAAGCAGTGACTTTATTGACTAATAGGTTGATTGATGAACGGAGGTGCTAGTTCTAGGAATAAGTTGTTTGTAAAAGCACCAAAAGCCACTGTAGAAACAAATCACTCAGACAGGATGCACAAAAGATGTTATTTTATTAGCTTAGAATGAAGAGATAACCTAAAATTTTTATAAAATAATGTTTTGACCTTTCTCAAAAATCCTACTGGAGTCTTTTCTTGATCCATTGAGAATATTATCTTTCGTAGGAAGAATTTGTAACCAATATCCCTGTGTGTAAAGACTACCTCTTATTCATTAGACACAACAAATAGTGTGAAATAGTCTAACTGGCTACCTATCAGGCATACTGGGATGAGGTAAAAACACGGATTCTTGGGCAGCCCGGGTGGCTTAGCAGTTTAGCGCTGCCTTCAGCCCAGGGCCTGATCCTGGAGACCCGGGATCGAGTCCCACGTCGGGCTCCCTGCATGGAGCCTGTTTCTCCCTCTGCCTGTGTCTGTGCCTCTCTCTCTCTCTCTCATTAATAAATAAAAAAAAAATCTTTAAAAAAAAAAACACAGATTCTTCAAGACTTTCTTAATCAGTGTCCAAATGGAGCTTTGAAAATTTCTCCTCAATGATGTCAATGTGTAACTAAGTTGGTAACTTTTTTTAAAGGTTTTATTTATTCATTCATGAAAGAAGTAGAGAAAGAGGCAGAAACATAGGCAGAGGGTGAAGTGGGCCCCATGCAGGAAGCCTGATGTGGGACTCGATCCAGGGACTCCAGGATCATGCCCTGAGCCAAAGGCAGATGCTCAACTGCTGAGCCACCCAGGCATCCCAAGTTGGTAACTGTTAAACTGGTGCCTCTTTTTTTCCCCTTTCTTTTTAATTAGGAAAAGCATGGAAAAATTCAACCTTCTTTAAGCACATTAAACTGATAACTTTTCATCTCTTGCTCCAAGGTTGTACTAACCAGTTTACCTAAATTAGATCAAACCAAATTACCTAAATTAGATCATCTGCTCAGGGTTGGACTAGCTCTGCTAGTGACTCTGCTGATCATAGGCTATGATGTCCTGCCCCTTAAGCAGACCACCTCTCATAAAACAGGCAGCACAAAATAGAGGCAGTACATACATGTGCATGGAGGGATGGGTCCCAGTAATTGTGGTATTTCATTCTTGAGCAGACTTTTACATAGAAAAGACAAACTTTGACCTTTCTGTTCTTTTAATCCTTATGGGTCTGTGAATTAGGCAGAGCAGGGATCATTTGTTTGGGAAGACAAGGAAGCTGAAGCCCAAAAACATTAAGAAACGTGTCCAAGATTGTATAGGTTAACAGTGGTCCCAAGTAGGAACCAAATTCAGCTATCCTGACTCAAATTGTTTTCTTCTATAATTGGTTGTCACTGATTTGGCTCTAATGGTTAAACTTGTGCATAAACACAGAAGGGTGACCACCCTCTGAGCTGGGTCAATTAGATGTCCTTATATAGTGATCGGCCCTATAGCTAGGCTAGTGGAGAATGACTGATATGTCTCTCTTAAACATACATTTCCCTCTGAAGTTTTTATATTGTGTTTAGCTAAGCACACAGTCATACATTAACTATATAATGTCTTATAACAGCTTGTGTTAAATATTTATCAATATATATGACTCATCAGTAATTTTCCATCCTGCTAAATTTCCACCCATGCCTGATATGGCTTCTCCTTTTCACTTTCAGAGCTCTGACATTCTCTTCTCAAAAATGGGATAATCTTTGGGACTCAGCTTTGATGTTCTATGGCGTTTGCTTTATCGTTTGTTCTGTATGAAATGTCTTTTACTACTAACTCTGTCTGCACAATTCCTATCCAGATGGTATAGCTCCAGATGTCAGCCATGGGATCTAGGACAGGCAAAAATGCTACATTTTTCTGTTAATGGTTATGACATATAATACGTACTTCCTTATGTCTCACTTCCTACCTTATTATATAGTTATTTTTGCAATCATCTTCTCTATCCTGCTGAACTCTGTGTGTGTCTTATTCATCTGAAAGGCTCGTGGTCCAAGCACAGCATAGTGAAAGGGCTACCACTGTTTGAGGACAGTAAGATTGGAACTGTCATTATACCCAACTGATAGACAAGGGAACCAAGGAACAAAGAGGTTAAGTAAATTGCAGAGAGTCATATAATTAAATGGCAGTAGCAGAATCTACTCTTGTGACCACCATGCAATATTGTCCCACCCCCATGTATTTATTGAAGGCAATTGATGAGCACAACTAGGTCCAGTCTCCTCGACACTTTGGAAATCCATTTCCTCCTTCAGAAAAGTAGACAAGCAGGAAGAACCTGATTACATGTCCTGAGCAGGGCACATGATGAATCTATTTCATGGATGGTGAAGGAATCAGCCAAGTGGAAATTGAGAGCACCTTGGCCAGCTAGTTGTGATTATTTACTTTCAGGAGTAACTACACTGTTAGTCCTTACAGATCCAGGAAAAAAAAAAAAAAGCTGCTTTTGGCAAAGGCTAATAACCACAAATAAAGCCTCCATTGTCTCCACACTGCCTTGTTTTTACTCTGTGTCTCAACCAGGACGTAGAAAAACAAAGAAGCAGACACTGCGGGCCTGGCCCTATCTCCTGGGGCATGTTGAAAATGAAAAAGAAATCAGCAGCCCTGGACGCAATCACTTTCATACTTGTTTTATAACAATTGCGCCAGGTAGAGTATTGAAACACAATGAGTCTTTGGGATCATTTTCAGAAACAGTGTTGAAGCTCACTTTTTAAAGGGAATGCTCTATTTTAGGGTAGAGGTTGGCAAACTTTTCCTCTAGGAACAAATGGTAAATATTTTAGACTTTACAGCCACGAGGCTAAACTGAGGATGATATGTGGTTGCTGATATGACAAGAAAGGCGAGAGAAAACTTCTACCCCTGCCTCCATTTGTCTGGTGTGGTCCAGGACCATCTGGGGTGGTGGGCATGCATTGGGCCCGATGGCTGACATTCTTCAGAGAAAGCATGACTGGAGCAGAGAAGGTGTCAATCTGTTTGTAGGAATGAAGGCGTGTTCCCTCACTTTGCATCCTGTCCCAGGGACATCCAGATCCAGGCATGCCCCTTTCCCCTCCCAGAGAGCCTGGCCTTCTTAATTAGGGAAGCTGGCTGGGGCACAGCTACTCACTGTGATTCTAGAGTGAAATTCCACCATCCAGTATCCAGCACTTGCCAAATGGCAAGGGCCCCAACCCATGGGAGACAACTAGTCCAGAGCATGGCCAGTGGCTAAGCCTTGCCACTGGATGCAGAGGCAAGCCCTGGGGGCAGCATGGAGAACTGGAACAGAAGATACCCTGGCTTGGTTTCCATGGATCAAGATGCTAGTTCATCAGAGCAGTGCCATGGGCTGTACAAAACAGGCAGCCCCTGTTTTAGGGCATGGCTGAACATGACAGGATTCTATTGAGGAAACACAGTGAAAGTAAATAGAAACTAGAGAAAAAAAAATGTTCCTACAAAGAAACTGAGAAGACAGATCGAGCTGTACCTATGTAAGTATAATCCAAAAGGCAGAATTTGGAAGGTGTAGGCATATGAAGTCATTGTCAACATAGAGATTAACACAAAGGGCAAGGGTAGTTTCCTAGGCAGGGAGTTTACAGTGACTGGGATCTCAGAAGCCAGTGTGGCTCATTGTTTCTCCTTCCCTATAAAAGGACTGTACATTCCTGCCCTTCACCATGTAACTTGTAGGCTTTTTCCGTGGGAGCATTGCTCCTGCCTCTCTACTCAGCTTGGCCGTATGACTGGATTTGACAAATGGAAGTTTAAGGACAAGTGACAGTGTTAGGCTGGAGCAGAATCTTCATGAAACTTCTCATGCTCTGTCTCAGTAGTTCTTTTGTTCCTTTTGCCAAGAGAACATCTGTTTTCCTTCATCTGAGCTTTTGGATCAACTGCAAAGCCACACTGCCACTCAGCTCACATGACATGAGGTTGAGAGAGAAAACTCCATTTTTATAAACTACTGAGATTGGGAGATCATTTGTTACTGCAGCAAAGCTGACACACTATTGAAAATCAGAAATGCAGAGTAGAAGCTATTAGTGATGACACCAGGCTAAGAGTTGAGGCCAGGACTGCAGCATCCATGATGATAAAATAAGCCAGAACATGAAATCTAGAAGCCCTGGTCCCAGATACCTGACAGGATGCCAGGACAGGAATTTAGGTTTAAGAGTTTTTCTTTCCTGAGCTACAAGGTTATGGCTCGCAATAGAACCCACTGCCCCCAGGCTTAGCCATTCAATCACCTGTGTAGGAAGAGTTACCTACTCTTTTATTTTTTTATGTTTTAGATTTTATTTATTTATTCATGAACGATAGAGAGAGGCAGAGACATAGGCAGAGGGAGAAGCAGGCTCCCTGCAGGAAGCTTGATGCAGGACTCAATCCCCCCCGCCCCCCCCGGGATTATACCCTGAGACAAAAGCAGACCCTCAAACATTGAGCCCCAGGCATCCCAGAGTTACCTCCTCTATACCAGTAAACAGACCAGGAGCTAAGAGTTCAGAGGCAAATAAGAATGATGGGGAGAGGACATTGTGAAGTTTCTACAGAGGACATGGGGTTTCAAAGGATAAGTAGATGAATAGGTTGAGTGACTTGCACATAAAGCAACATGGAAATGAGGATGGGTCAAGTTCCTTATGTCGTTGCCTCACCAGGGTTGCTGTAAAACCAGTTCCTCAAAGGCTATTTCATGAACCACCTGCACCAGAAGCAGCTTCCTAGAATAAACAGGTCCTGTGTCCCCAGATGTACTGAATCAAAGTTTCTAGATCTAAAGCCTCAAAGTATTCCAAATCAACTAACTGACCCTCTGAGTGACTCTCTGCACACTCTATCTGAGACCCAATCATATAGCCCAGTGGGTATCAAACTGGCTACATATTGAATCATCTCAGCTCTTCTTAAAACCTAAGCTGTCTGGACCTTACCCTAAAGCCTCTAATTTGATTGATCTAGTATAGGGCAGAGGCACTGGTGTGTTTTAGAAGCTCTCTAAATTTATTTTGATGTACAGTCCGTTTGAGAACCATTGGTACAGAGAGAGAAATCAATTCGTACTTACTGCATATCCATCATGTGAAGACAACATCCAGGACACTGTTGTAGCTACAGTGACAAAATTGATGGCAGCCTTTCTTAAAAGGACCTTACAATATTAAAAGTTAAATAAGAAGGTAGTGCCTGGCACAGAGCAGACGTTCAAAATCGTATGTTGAGTGAACGGAGAGAAATGTATCCAAAGAGGGTCAACACTTTAGCCAAGCTTTCCAGATCATTCTTGTACACTCTAACTGAAGTTCAGGAGCCACTGTCTCAGGGAGAGTTGAGGAGCTAGCAGAGAGTCATGGAGCGGGAGAGGAGAGAAGTTTGAGTTCAAGTGGAGCTCAAGATTCCAGGAACCAGGCTGACCCTGATAGGACAATCTGGCTCTAAGAACATAGAGGGCTCCGTTCTCCTTGCCTTGGGAGTCTGGACATTTCTGTGTTCTGGCTTCTAATAGAGAATGTATCCTCAGAACATGTGTGAAGTTATCTACCAGTTTCGGGTTTTGCTTATTGCATTTTCAGAATTGAAATTTTCAAGAGCAATTGCCACAATACAATTTTGTGAACTTGTAGCACTGAACATTTCTAATTAGGTTGCTATAGCCCTTAGCCAAATTACTGCAAATGTCATCTCTCTGCTCTCTTTTTGATGCACAAATGTAGGGCAGTCAGCAATATACACAATTTAATCTTAACGCAGGCAGACGCCGCTCATGGTGACAGAAGGATCTGTTTTCCATTAACCCAAAATTTGCTTAGTCAAGCAACTCCCTCATTACACAGCTTGCATCCAAAAGGATGTTTCTGTCTTTCAAGCAAGCTGCTACTTTAGCAATTAGCTGTCCATAAAAATGTGAGTAATTGGCCTATCTTTGGATGGTTGGTGGGTTGATCATGCCCACGGGCCAGCCTTGGCCATTCAGAGTCTCCTCTGCTGGCACAGATCCAAGTTTCGGGGATTGAGTGCATCATTAAAACATGTGACAGCACTGGCAAGTGACTTTCTGGCCTTGTCATTGTTTTCTTCAGTGGAAATCAGTATTCATGTAGAGGAAACATTTATTTGTAAATTCTAATGTGTCAACTCCATGACCTAACTCCCTTGTTTTTATCCTCCGAAGTCCTATCTTTTCACAGCTAGTTCCATTAGGTTTTCCAATGGGAGGCTCATCCCTAGAACAGCCTAGACCAACTCCTGTGCAAACAAAGCACAGTAAAACAAGAAGAACAATTGATCAAGCGGAATGCTCATCATCAGCCTTGAGTGCTCACTATATATGAAGCATTACATGAGCTTTTTATTATCTTTTTAAATTTTATTTTTTTTATTTTCAAATTTTTATAGATAAGGAGAGAGAGTGAGGGGAGTGGCAGAGGGAGAGAAAGAGAGAGAATCTTAAGCAGATTCTACGCCCAGCGCAGAGCCAGATGCAGTGCTCAGTCTTATGACCCTGAGATCATGATCTGGGCTGAAATCAAGAGTAAGATGCTTAACTGACTGAGGCACCCAGGCACACCATTTTAGGTGTTTTAGAACTCAATTCTGATTATAGTTCAAAGAATGTGCATTATTATACAGATGAGAAAATTGAGTGTGAAAGTAAGTGACAATCCTTAAGGTCACACAGCTGAGTCATGAAATGGCTGGTCGTACAGCATCATGATTCTATAGCTTTTCCATACAACTGCCTAACCATTGCCATGGTCTTTGAAAATAGTCATCCCTTTAGACTTGGAATCCTCAGTCCCAGTCATGAGTTGCGAGCTCCATAGGCGTGTACTCCATTGTAATGTGCACTTTTTCTGGAAATGAAGCTAGTTTCTCAGGATGATTTCCGTAGTCTTTGGGTTCCACTACCAATAAATCACTGTCTAAAATGAAGCTTACTTAAACCCCCAACTCTCGTGAATTGCCTATCCCAGATTCTTCATTGCCAAGATTGATCTATCAATTAGAACCAGACCTGATCTTCTGCTGTTACCATGAGACCATTCCCGTCCTGTCTAGGAAATGGGAAGAAGTACTCAGCTATGGGAACTGAGATACTTTCATTCACAGTTAGCATCACATAAAAACAGGTGGTTCATGTCTTTTCATTATCAATCAGAACCTTGATTATGAAATAATTTTCCTGCTCTATTTCTTTTTCCCATCTCAAGTTCTGATTGTATAAGCTCTTTGTTTCATATGCTCCTTTTGACCTCATTTCCTTCCTTGTTCCTCTAAGGTGATTGTAAGTTTCTCCCTTGTCGATCATTTGGTTTCTCTCTCTGGTTTTACTGCCTTCAGATAATTCATCCCTAAATTATCCCTAGCTTAGGTCTTCAACTTCTACTTCGATGCCAACTAGAAATCTCAGAAGTACTTTTAATGATGTTTTCTTCTCACCATTGACTTTATTTTTTAAGATTTTATTTATTTATTCATGAGAGACACACACACACACAGAGAGAGAGAGAGAGAGAGAGGCAGAGGGAGAAGCAGGCTCCATTGCAGAGAGCCTGATGTGGGACTCGATCCCAGGTCTCCAGGATCACGCTCTGGGCTGAAGGCGGCACTTAACCGCTGAGCCACCCAGGCTGCCCTCACTTTTGACTTTTAACCAGAACACTGTCCTATGTTTTTATTCCTAAATATCTTTGAAATTCTTTGCCTTTTCTCCATGACCTTTATTACTTTCCTAGTTCCAGACCCTCATCACTAATCAACTAAGTTATGGATATTCCTGCTAAGTGCTTTCCACATCTTTACCCTGACATCCCCATATTCTGTTTTCTACTTTTCCACCAGAGTGATTTTTCTAAAAATCATATCTCTCCTACTTAAGACCCTGTAATGGATATCCATGCTTTCAGGATAGTGTCTAAATGCCTCATGGTCTCTATCTTAACTATATTTTAGACTGTATTCAAAATCCAATACAAATGAACTCTTCAAGCCTATGTCAATTTCTTCTATTCCCAAGCATTACTATTATAGCATTTCTTAAGTTGGACTGTAACTATTTATGTAGGAGCTTTTCTCCCCACTCTGAATCTAGATCCCTTGGCTGGGTAAGGATTGTTTCTAATTAACCTATATCCCCAACTTTAGCACAGTGCCTGCCACTTAATGGATATTTAATAAATGCTTGCTGAAGGAATGGATGAATGAATTGGTCAGTGGGATGGGGAATAAAGGTTGGCATTACCGTCCCCTTCTTTCCTGCTGGGTTCAGAGTGTTTGCCCATGTCCACTTACACGGTGGTGAGTGACTTACCCAGATATATGAATAAAAGTTACCATTGAAAAATCAATGAAACTGCCCACTTCTTTTAGAGCAGATATAAGCCAAAGTAATTCAATCAGCCTTTATGATTTAGACCACTTTCATCCAAAGCATTTATGTGATAGACTCAAATTTGCATATGTCCTTAGCTTATGGAAGAGGAAATGATGTTGCAGAATTATTATGAAATAGGTTTCTGTGACTCCAATAGGTAAAGGATAAAATTAGGAGGGTTGATAATGTTGATATCTGAGAGAAAATGAAAATTTGCTTGTGGGTGGAAACCAGGATCAATGAGTGATTTTCTCCCATGTCCAACCTCAGGGTGTAAGGACAGAAGGAAGTGGAGTGGAGATTTTTGGAGGGGCCCTAGAATGCATCATTCCACTAGCTCCTTATTGAATTCCATCTTGTATGAGGCACTCTGGTGGAGTTTCAGGATAAAGAAATAATTAAGATGTACTCCTGCTCCTGGTGTGCATTTGGATGTGGGTGAGGGAGGCACACAATAGGTAATTACAAGGCAATGTAGAAAGTGCTAGAATAGACAATGAACAAAGTGCTCTGGACATACTTTGGAGATTAGAGATCTTATCTCTATAGACCCTGGGAGGGCTTTGCAGAAGTGACATTGGAGTTGAATATGGAAGGGCACATCAGGGCAAATAGCATTCCAGCTAGCGAAAATAGTTTGTATAAGATTCCCAGAGCGTGACGTGACAGGTCAAGTAATGACACGGGGGGATGGTGAATGGAAGGGAGTGGTGACAAATGGAGACGAAGCTGACAGTCACTGGCACTTCATACATAGGGAGCAGGGAGGCAGAGGGCTTGAAAGGGAGAATTGTCTTGATCCCACTAATATTGTATATTCAGAGGCATCTTAAGACTTGATGCTTATACAATTTAGGTAGTTCTTTATAACTCAAGGAATATCTTATATTTGCATTTTATATTAATATAAAATTAAATCCATGTTTGTGAAAGTAAGCAGTTCTAAGTTCTTTAGCTCTAAGGTAAATCCTCTTCTGTTTTATAGAAGGTAGACTTGGTTGGTATAAAATACCTTTACTCAAAGAAATTCTGAGGATTAAGGAGGAGTTGGCTTTATTAGGAAGAAAACTGGTAGAACCATAAAACATTGAAGCCCAGTTTAGAAGGACTGGGCTGGCTGCCTAGAGATGTTCTCTCTCTGCCTCTGGAAAGCTGTTCGCCTCTCTTGAGTGGGAGCGAGAGATTGTGTCTTCTGACAATCCTATCACATCTCCTCAGTTCTGCTTCTTGCTGCTCCTGAAAGTGTACCAGTCCACTGAGGGAGGAAGGTGGGGAAGCTAAAGGGAGGGGAGAGCTTTACATGTTTGCCATCTATCCCATGCGTAAGTACACGTCATTAATATTTTAGTAACTTATTTGGAGGAAAATGCATCAGAACTCATCCATATCACTCATCTTCTCCCTAACAAGATCTGAAACAATTACTCTATATACCATTCCTTTCCCCTTCAAAGTATCTCTCTTTTTTTAAGATTTTATTTATTTATTTATTTGAGAGAGAGAGAGAGAGAGAGAACATGAGCAGGGAAGAGAGGGAGAAGCAGGCTCCCCACTGAGCAAGGAGTCAGATGTGAGCCTTGATCAATTCCGGGACCCTGGGATCATGACCTGAGTCATGGTGGACACTTAACTGACCGAGCCACCCAAGTGCGCCTTAAAGCATCCTTGAAAGAGAATGAGGAGGAAAATTTGCTGATTTCTTCCAAGATTTTCTGCATGTCATGCATCATATACCAGTCAGCTGCTTTGGATTTTTGAGCATCTCTGGTACCTTTTATGTCTCTGCTGTGTGTTGCACATTTTATTATCTGTAACACGACACGTGTTAAAGGAACAACCTGAAGAGACAGGTGATTCACTGTGTTGTAGGTGAATTCAAGTAACTTCTCAAGTTCCCACAGCCCGTCAATGGTAGGGTTCATATGAAACCTGGTCCTACCAACCTCAAAACTTCATCCTTTCCCAGTAGGAACTTTACTTTCTTATGGGTATCACAGTTTAAAAAAAAACAACATTTGGGGCCATCAAGGGAATTGCTCAGGCATCCACAAACAATTCCAATCTTCTTTCAACTAATGCAGTTATTAAGGAGCTTGGAGTTTTTGCCTCATGTTGCTCATTAGGAATTACGAGAATGAGCACAAGTAATTTCTCATGTTTCTCTCCTGCCATCTCATGACTCACGTGCTCTCATGGGAACCTCATCTCTCATGCAAATATGGTCCTCCTTGTGCTGACATGAGGGCCTGATTTGATGCGTGGCAACATTATATCCCAACTACACAACATCATATGGTTCTTTCACTAATTATAATGCACTATATATTCTTATCATGAATTCCTCGATTTCTTGCCAAGAAGAGTTTATTCATTCTATCCTCACTCCTGAAAGTTTCCCTTCATTATTATTCAAATATTATTCCAGTTTCAGAGCTAACTGGCACTTGCATGTGACCATGTCTCTAAGCACATTTAGGGTCTTCTTTGTATCATCTTATTTAAACGTCTTGTCCTATCTTCTGTTATTGATTATGGCCTTTCTGAGAATCTAATCAGTGTCTGGCTAATCTTTGTATCTCTCACAGCATGGATACAGTGCTGGGTATGTTTTTATAACTGCTAGAATGAATGGGTGGATATATTTAGGTAGAATAATCTTTGACAAACCTTATTACTATTGTGACATCTCCATACTGGCAGAATTTGATTAGAGACAGCTAGGAATTTTATGAACTCTTCAACTTTCCTACTCAATACTGGTTCTGAAAAAGCCCTAAAAGAGCTTTATCTATATAGTTACAGGAGGGGAACAGTTTCTCATGGGGAGATGTATCCACACAGGAGATTTCACATGTCTCTTATCCAATAACAGGCAGATACGATCACTCTTTTTTAAGGAAGGGGAAGCCGACTTGACAGAATGAAAAGACTAAACAAATGAATGCAATGTGGTCACATTTCTATGCAATTGGCTACCGACACTTAAATTAGTATCCTTTCCAGGATCAATATTCTTTCTCAGTGACAGAGACTGTTAATTGCCCTGTGGGAAACATCATGTAGATCTGAGGAAGAACCCCTATGAATTCAAGGGATTAAAGGTTTTAAGAGTAGAGAAAAAGAGAGTCAGGGAAGAATCTGACACAACCATCACTGTGAGAGGGATAAAAGTTTAAGTTCATCTCCACAGTTTTTAATCTTTCTCTCCCCTTCTGACACACACTCTCTCTCTCTCATAAAAGAGAGGAACACCATAAACATGGTGAATCTTAATACTAACAATGAAAGGGGATTTAACAAGGTTCATCAATATATTCCTCTTGAGTGGAAGGAGACTAAGGCTACAAAGCTGGTTCAAGTTTTATCCAGTGAGGACAGGAAGTAGATGGCTGCCATCCTACAGAAACACTGTTAATGAGATGCTGTAGGACTCTCTCCTTTGTAATGTCTGCATGCAGGAATTGTGCAGAAATAGACACAGTCTGTGTATGGGAGGAATGCATGAAGTAAAGCTAAATGAGCAATCTCTACACATGAAATTACATTTGTAGGAGTTCAGAGTGTAGGAAAAGGGAGAGGGTTCTCAACTGTGCAGTGTAGAAATAAAAGTGATGGTGAGGAATCTGAAAGTGATCTTGTGAGAAACTTTTCATGAAGACTTTTAATTAGCTTGGGCTAATTGGCCTGGGCTAATTGGTAATTTTAACATGACTACCTCTATAGTGACTCTCCTTCCAAATAAGGTCATATTTGGAGGTACTGGGGGTTAGGACTTCATGCGTCTTTTTGGTAGAACACAATGTAACCCAGAGCAGGTACCTTATGAACAGTAAGGGATTAGTAAATTCAATCCAATTTTATTGAAGATGTATGCAGTTCTTAACAAAATACACATTGCAAAAAATAATGTGGAAATGGTAAAAGTGAGTTTGAAAATTGTGCAATTATCATTTAAAGAGAACTAAGTGTGAAGCATTTACAAAAACAGTTTTCTAAGATCAATTATGCAACATTTTATTTTTCTTCACCTTTTGTTGAGGGACACAATTTTCTTATCAATTGATTTCAGTTTAACTAGTGCTGCAAATAGGCTTTGGAGAGGAAATAGTAATTGAAGCATCTACATCAATAATAATCTCTTCTTACGAAAATGAATGGCAGTTGTTCACACCATCAGAAATTCATCCATTGCAGCTTGGTGTAGTAGACTTGGGCTGGGAATGCGAAGTTCTGATTTTAGTACCAATGCCAGTTGTTTCTTTATGTAAATCACTTGATAACTGTGGGTTACAGTGTTTTATTGAAACCAGAGGAGGTTATATTTGATTATATAAATATTTTAGATGTCTCTATTAGTCTTTGAGCCACTCCTGGCTCACTATGCCATATATGGAAATAAAATAGACCAAAGACCTAATGGAACCCTGAATAACTAGAGATGAATGTAAATATCGATGTTAATGGAAGAAGAAACGTGAATAAAATAAAGCACGAGAGAGGTTGGTTTGATTTAATGAAGAATTATTTGATCATTTTGTTGTTTAAACACAGCTGTTTGGGAAAATTTCAAGAAACCTCTACTAGATTCTTCAAGAAGAGAATAGATTGTTATTTTCCCATCTAAAACAATATTTGTCAAGGTACTTTTTTGAACTATGGGTCACTGTGTTCATGAAATCAATTTAATGTATCATGACCAGAATTAGGAAATAAATAGAATATAATATAGTTGAACAAGAAGAATAGAAAAGCAGAATAAATTCTTTTCTCATATTGATATATAATTGTGAGTACTGAGTTGTAGTGTGCAATGAATTTCTAACCACGGATGTCAATCAGAAGTTTAAAAGCTGCTGACTGTCTTAAATATCATTTACAGAGCACTGTTTATTCAGAGGCTTGAAACCACTGATAGTCAAGGGGAATCTAGCAAAAGATGATGAAGTACAAAAAAATTATTCAATTCTCATTTTATTTCCATTTTCTTCATTAAGGAAATTGATAAGCCTGCTGGAAATAGGGGGAAGAAAGTAAATGCTTTATAGAGGAAAATTAAATCTGAGTTGGATAAGAAATTGATTTGAGAATATACAATCGTTTTAAATGAGCCCACTTCTCCAAATCTAGGTCTTATTTCACACCAGCATGCTGAAAATTTCTAATGTAACTTTGAAGTAAACTTAAAAGGAAAAACTTTTTTAAACAGAAAATTCCAAACATTGAAAAAAGCAGTGTAATGTCCACATACCTATTTCCCAGGTTGAGTGATTATAACTCATAGTTAGACTTGCTTCATCTAGACTATCCTTCCCAACCTACCCGCTCTCCCATCACTTTGAAGCACATTCCAGCCATCATCATTAAGCCAACAAACATCAATAATGACTACTGTTGTTCATAGATACCCTGTTAGTGTTCATATTTTTAGCAGACTTTTACAAATTCAGGGATCACACTGAGATACTACTTTACACCTACCAGGATGGCTTTAATAAAAAAAAAAAAAAAGATAATACTAAGTAATGGCAGGGATGTAGGGAAATTGGAATTTTCATACACTGTGATTGGTAATTTAAAATGGTGTAGCCACTTTGGAAAACAGTTTGGCAGTTCCTCAAAATGTTGAAAATAGAATTAACATATGATTTTGTTATTCCATTCTGAAGGTACACCCAAGAGAAACGGATACATATGTTCACACTAAGACTTGTACCTGAATGTTCATAGCAGCATTTTTCTAACAGTCAAAGGTAGATATAATCAAAATGTCTACCAATTGATGAATGGCTAAATAAAAGTGGTGTATCCATCCAACAGAATATTGTTCAGCAGAGAAAATGAAAAAAACACAAACACCAGCTACATATAGATGAACCTTGAAAACAGTATGCTAAGGAAGCCAGTCACGAAAGGTCACATACTATATGATTCAATTTTTACGAAATGTCCAGAAGAGGCAAATTCATTGAAACAGGAAGTAGATTATCAATTGCCAGGGGATGATGGGAGGGAGTGGAGAGAAATAGATTGCTAACAACTATAGGAATCCTTTTAGGGGTAAAATATGTTCTAAACATATTATGGTGATGGTCGCACAACTCTGAATATACTAGAAATCACTGAATTGTACACTTTACGTACATTTTCTGATATGCAAAACTATTGAATTGTACATTTTTAATAGGCGAGTGTTATGTATGAATTAAATTTCAATAAATTTGTATTTTTTTAAGACTTGATTATTTTGAGAGAGAGCAAGCCAGTAAGCAGGGGGAGAGGAGAGAGAGAATCTCAAGCAGACTGCCCACTGAGCAGGGAGCCTGAGGCAGGGCCCAATATTATGACCCTGAGATCATGCCTGGGCAGAAACCAAGAGTCACTTAGCCAACCAACTGCGCCCCTCAGGCTCCCCTAAAGTTGTTATTTTGAGAGCGAAGAAAACATACCAATGGACTAAAAATTCTAAAATCCATTGTTACAAATTTAGGCTTTCTTGAGTGAGTAGACATTCTTGAAAGGGGTAAAAAATAAGGTAAAGTATCTATATATTTATATTGGAGGCTGTTTTTTGTTTGTTTTTGTATTTTGTTTTTTTTTGTTTTTTTGTTTTTTTGTTTTTTTGTTTTGTCTCTGGCAGGGCTGCAAACTTGAACTTCTCACCTATTAGCATCCCCCAGGCAAAGTCCAGAGATAACTCCAGTCAACTATCATTTAGTTTCGTATTAAGAGGCTAGTTTTACTGCCGCCACTGATCCCCGACCTCAGCCACATCACCTTGCTTTACGGGACTCAGTCGTCATGCCTGTGTTGTCAGCCTGGGATTGTTAGAAGATACCGCTCATATAATTGACAGGTCTTGAAAATTGGGGAATTGTGTTATTGCCATTATCATCTGTGTCATAGAGACAACAGAACCTGTTCTCAGAAAACCACATTTGATGTCTAACCTCTAGACAGCAGATGCTGTGGATATAGGTGGCTGTATCTATATCAGATACCGCCTGCTGCAACCCGTGGCTCTCCTCCGACTCTCACCCAGCAATCCTTGTACCATTTCTGCAACTGTACAGCGTGTGTGTGTAAGGAAACATAATAAATCCTATTATTGTGGCTTATTCAGATTACACATCTTTAATGGAAGGGGCCCTTACAAGGGGCACATTTGTAATCTGCAAGACTAGGCAAAGCCTCTTTAGCAGTGTAATACTTCAGCTTCCCTTATGAACCCCGTTTTAAAATATCTTTCCCTCTAAATTACAAACTTAGTTCCAAAGATTAGGGGATTTATTATTTTATTTTTATTCTATTTTATTTTTATTTTATTTTATTTTATTATTTTATTTTTTTAGGAGTGGGGGAAATGGACAACCATGGCTTCTGCTTTAGCAGAGGTTATAGAAAAATCTACACACCTTTCACTCTAAGAATCATTTTCATTTTTCTCTGTCTCCCTTTCTGTCTGGTCAGTATTTTTACATTTGAGTTTTTTAAGAAGTGGCTCCTGAAAATGGTGCATTGATACTTGCACTGGGGCTGGCCTTCTCAAATTGAGCTGTTGGGACACCATGATCAAACTCTTGCCATCATGCTACCTTGTAGCCAGAGGTGACTTTCGATAACATCTCTTGTAACCTGCATTTACAGGAGATATTAAGGCAAAGTGGAAAAGCTGAGCAGGGCTCACTTCCTCCAGTGCTTTCCCTGGCCCCTATTGGCTGGGGGTGTACTTTCCTTTGAAGCCCTCACTGCCCTGGCTCAATCCTGTTACTGCACCCACCACATTGCTCAGTGATCCATCAGGCTGCTTGTTTTCTGTCCTCTTATGCTCTGGGTTTCTTGAAGGCAAGTACTTTTGGTTGTTGTTGTCTTTAACGAGGACAAGAGCGTTGGACTCACCACAGGCAAGAGTCCTTTACAGACCAATCCTTATTTAAGGAGCGGTAACCAGTAGTCAAAGTGTGTTCTGCACCATGGCTAAGAGACTTTTATTTGAACATAAGCTGCAAAGCTAGGTGCAAAACGACAAAATGCATCTCCACTTTGCTTTCTCTAGCTCATGACCATTACTGTGCCATAAAATGTTAGATGATTTGACTCCACAATCTTTGGTCAGGAAGCGACAAGTCTTATTTTGTGTCATGCAAACGTGCAAGTAAAGCGAGCAAGACAAAAGCCATCTCCCTTGGGAAAAAAGGCTACACAGCTCTTGGTCTTGAATGTGGCCTTTGTGTGTTTCAGAGTAAGCTTTTTTTTTTTTTTTTCCTCTCTTCAGAAATGTTTTTAGAAACCAAATCTCGATCATCTTTTTCTCCTGGCTTGACAACGTTCCAGATGAACTGTCACTTTTGCTTCATAATTAAAAAATGAAATAGAGCTCTTTTCAGCTATTTTTCTCCAACTTGCCATTAGGAATGAGTACAAGCCAGTGCCGATATATGGATTTATATTTCCTAGAAATAGTGATATTGATGGGCAAGAAGATATAAACCAACTGAAATTAAACTGGTTCTGCATATGAAATGGCTGCCTGCTTGGAACAGACTTTACTTCACTCATAAATACTTAATAGAAATTGGTGGTCTACGGGTTGTGCTAGTGCGAAGGCTTTTTACTCCTACTGATTTGGAGGACTCAGGTGGCTCTGGGAAAAAAAAAAAAAAAGAAATTGCTGAAAGTGATTTCTTTTTCTGACACCAGTTTGCGGTCACATATTCCCAGTGAATGGCCTTGGGCATCTTGAACTAGTCCCTCTGCCTTGGTTTTATCATCTGTTAAACAGATAAAAATGTTTCTTTTCCATCCTATCAGGCTCTTGGGAAGGATGAAATGATAGGAAAGCTGCAGCTGTAATGCATATGAGTTCGTCCATAAGGCATTCTGGAATCTCATTAGTGATGGTGGGAAGAAGCAGGAGTCAGAAGCCAGCTCCAGGAACTGGCCTGGCTCTATGGCTGGCTGATGACTGGTGGCCAACAGTCACAGGTATAGTATCCAAGAAGGTACAGAAATGGAGTGTACTTTGAGCTTAAGTTAGATTTCAAGGAAACAAGTCAAGAATATGGTGCTGGGGATAAAGAACGTACTGGAAATGATGATGTTCATGGGCAGAGCATGGCTGGATGCCTGCGGTGTGTTTCCAGTTGGTCTATCTCTTTTGATCAGCACCCCTTTGCCAGCACCTGGGTGTTGTATGTATGTGAAAGAGAGAAGGGGAGGAGCAAGCATAAGGGGTTTGGGAGGCTGGTAAGGGACAAGCATAGAGAAGATTCTAGCTTTCAGGAAGAGGACCTAGCAAACGACAGGGAATATGTCCAGGCTATAGAGAAAGGAAATTAATTCCAAGCCAGAACCTATCCCAAGAGGAACCTGGAGGGCATCAGGAGTGAGGAAAGCACCGTGGTGTGTGAAAGGAAGGTGTGTATGGCTAATGAGGCACGGGTGTGCCCAAGCCCTCACCAGCGACACCTTTTACTGCTTGGAACAACAGTGATAACTCCAGACTAGACCTGCTGGGAGGTTTGGGTTGCCTGGAAATAGTGAGACAAGAGCCAGTTTTGCTGCGAAATTTACCAGCGTGGACTTCAGACTGAAGCTCTTTACTTCCTCCTGCTCCCTTGGACTCCCAAAATTCTGACAAGAAGAGTATTTTCCAGCCTTACTAGCTGGGCTTTGGTCTCTTCCTTAAACTCCTTTAGGTCTCACTTAGTCGTGTATCAAAATTGGACTCTTCATTTTGTTCTGCTATGTTGTGACAATTAGCTTGAAAAGCTGGTGAATTTTTTAGATAAAAGTAAAATATAACATTTATTTCACTGAGTTTGAGCTTTGGGTCCTTTTCTGCTATTAGGTAGGAGAGATAGAATCTCCTGTTTTTAAGAGTTCTAATAATGAACATATGCCATCTAGGTAAAGCTCTCAAAAGAAAATCTATTTTTATCCAGGCATATTAATTCCAGGGAAAAAAGTCAAGGAGAAAAGTCAAATGCAACGGAGGTGTCTACAGCAGTTCTATAACTTCTCACCCCAAGCTTCTGCTAATATATGTCTTCTCCTTCAGGCAACTCGATTACGGGGTGGGTGGGGGGCATAAATGCATCTGTATGGAGCAGAGGCGAAAGTCACAGCTCCTATTTTACTTAGCTGGTCCCAGTATGATCCAGTTTCTGTTTTCTCTTGCCCTGACCTTTCCTTGTACCTACTGGTTACTGATCACCTGCTGCTCTGAGCCTTGGATCCTGGGGTAGGGGTGATGTAATAGAAGCTACAATAGGAACCGCCTTGAGTTCTTTGTTGAGAGGAAACATGGGATTCAGGAAGGCCAGGTAGAGATGCCAGACAGGGTCCTGTGAGAGAGCAGGGACTTGGAGGTCCAGAAATAGAAGAAAGCCAGACAATCATGGACGGCAGTGCCTGGCCAAATTTAGCAGTCTTAATTTCTAGGCTAGGAGGAGGAGGGCATGGAGTGACAGCAGTTCCAGCCAAGAGAAAGAGAAACTGAGGTACTCTGCTGCCTTTCAAATCAGGGGGCTCAGGCTCAGGGGGAAAAGATAGATTTAAGTAGGAAGGCGTGGATGTGGAGTAGGAGGGCAGAGACGTGTGTACAAAGGCACAGGAAAGAGGCAGGAGGCTAATGACCGGATGGGCAGACCAGGGAACATCGCCAATCTGCTGATTACAGTTAGCTTCATTGCCACATCTGGTTCTCTTAAATTGGCCCTCATTAAGGAGAGGATGTGGCCCTGAGCTCAAAGGGATAAGGCTCAAGGAGTGAGCTTTAATAGCAGAACAGATAACCCTAGCAGTAGGTGCTTGAAGCATTGCTGGGGCTGAGTATCAGGCCTATCATTAGATGCTCCCCTCATAACTTCAGCAACCTTGCATTTCTCCCACCTGGTGCCTCCCATAGGTTTCAGGAAGACTGGAATCCGATGAAACTCATTTTTATATGGTGATGTAGGAGGTGATGGCTCTTGGCTCTTAGTCCTTAGTCGTGTAGCCTGGTAGGTGGGAAGTCCCCCACTTCGTTAACCTCAGAGAGATTTTTCAGAACTGTTTGGGAAGCCAAATCAAACTCGAAATGATGGATCTTCAGTTACCATCACAGAGATAGTCCTGAGCACTTCCTCTCGGTATAGTGGGCATTAAGGAGGGCACGTGAAGTAACGAGCACTGGGTGTTGGATGCAGCTGATGAATCACTGAATTCCACCTCTGAAACTAATAATATGCTATATGCTACAGAAAAAAGATAAATTAAAAAAATAAAAGATTACTTAACACTGCTACTATGGCTTTCCTAAACTACACAGAAGCTAGAGAGTGGATGTTCAGTCTGACTTTTATCTGTGTGTATATATATATCTGTGTATATATATATATCTGTATTTATCTATATGTCCATTTAGGTAGATATATATCTAGAGAGAGAGATGTATGCAGATATATGTGCATATAATATGTATATATTTGTGTGTTTATAATTTATTTCATCCTTAGTTTTTCAGTAGTTTCCTCATTTGAAAATAAATGAGGCATGTGCTGTTGGTGTTTATGCTGTTGTAGCACATGCTGTTGGTGTCCATGCTCCTGACCTGAGAGGCAGGTTGACCTCCAGTGACCAACAAGTGCATCTGTGAGGGCTGTGCTCAGACTGGGAGAACCTACTCTAGCCAGCAGCACAATCCAGAAAATTCCTGGCACTATAGTCTCTTGTGGGGATACTCTTAATCAATGTCCGAATGACTCTGGGTGTACACATCACAGCCCTCTCACTCTCAGTGGGAATAATTCTGAAATGTGTGTTTTATAACTCAGAATTTCCCTGTTGTATTAAGCTGGTGGTGGTTGCCTTAATAACGTTCCCCCTTATTAGTTATGTGCCTAAACCTCAACTCCTAAGCTAGATACTCTCAACCCTAGACTTTGTTCCAGAAAGACACCCAACCTACATTGGGAAATCAATTATGTTTGTGCTGTTTTGCTCAAAAAATTTGCATATTGAAGTTTAAGGTTGATTTCCTAAAATATTTCTCTCTCTTTTTTTTAAAGATTTTATTTATTTATTCATGAGAGATACAGAGAGAGAGGGAGAGAGAGAGAGGCAGAGACACAGGCAGAGGGAAACACAGGCTCCATGCAAGGAACCTAATGTGGGATTCGATCCCAGGACTCCAGGATCATGCCCTGAGCTAAATGCAAATGCTTAACCACTGAGCCACCCAGGCATCCCAAATATTTCTCTTTTTTAAAAAAAGATTTATTTGTTTATTTGAGAGAGAGAGAGAGAGAGAGAGAGAGAGAACACTCGGTAGGGAGGGGTAAAGGGAGAGGGAGGGAGGTCCCAAGCAGACTCTGTGCTTAGTACAGAGCCTGCAGGAGTGCTTGATCTTATGACACTGAGATTACAACCTGAGCCAAAATCAAGAATCAGATGCTTAACCAACTGCACCACCCAGGCTCCCCTGGTTTCCTAAAATATTTCTTAAATTTTTTATACTTTATTTATTAATAAAGATTTTATTTTTATTTATTCATGACATACAGAGAGAGAGAGAGAGAGAGGCAGAGACACAGGCAGAGGGAGAAGCAGGCTCCATGCAGGGAGCCTCAAGTGGGACTGGATCCCAGGTCTCCAGGATCACACCCCGGGCTGAAGGCAGCGCTAAGCTGCTGAGCCATCCAGACTGCCCAATTTCTTATTTTTTAAAAGCATTTTTATTATCAAAATTATACCATAATGACTAAAAATTCAACAATCTTTTTAAAGGTGAGTTGCAGGACCATTTTGTCTCCTACAACTTGATAAGTCATGCCAGTATAGCAAAGAGTTTTGAAATAAGTGAATAAAATGAATTGCAATCTCAAAAATTATGTACTGTGTCAACCTACCATGCAGCATACACCTAAATCCTGTTTTACCAGTTTGTGGTAGACGTGTAACAAGGATTTGTGAAAGCACTTAGAAAACCACCCGGGGGTGTCAAGAGTTCATGATGAGAAGCTCTTCCTGTAAATAAGCTCAGGCTTGACTTCTAGAACATTGAATTCTTCTATAGCAGCTTCAGAAACAATTCAAACAATACACACCTCAGATTTAATCACCATAAAAGACAGCATGTAACAGAGGAACCAGTAATTGCAGTGTTATATTTCTGTTTCTGTCAGAAGTCCAAACGGAGCAAGGCTGCATTGAAAGGACCACTGAATCTGTCAGAAGGGAATTCAGACCCACTTTATTTGAATAACAGTGTGTGTATGGAGGTAGCATGGGGTGGATCATGTTCATGATGGCAATTTTTTTTTTTTAATGCTAAAAATTGGCCTGTATTCAGAGAAAGAGTCTTGGGAGTAGACGGGCAAAGCAATAAGGACTGTGGTTAAGGAAGATTGTGTATGATTAGTATAATATCTAAATAAGAGTTTGTTGAAGGAAAGAATATCTAGATAATAGGTTCTGCAGGGACAGAGCTGAGGGGTGGGGTGCCAAGCATTAACTCAAAGCCAACATAAAGACCTACAGACCTACATTGTAATGACAGCCTCCTTTGGTTCTCCAAGGGACTGTCACAGACAAGGATTAGACTTGTTGGAGGTGTCCTCAGTGTGCAGAGCTAAGGTGGATGGATTATAGCTTCAAGAAGGCAGATTTTGTATTAATATAGGAGAGAATTTTATAGCCTAACAACGGTGTGCACCTTGATTAAATGGATGCATTTGGAGAGAAGTTGACTGTTCCTCCATCTTGGACTCTGGATGAGATGTGTGTGTAGAGGAAGTGATTCAGATTGGTAGGTTTGGGGAGGAAGATTTCCTCAACCCTTCAAGGTCCTTCTAGCTGGACTAAGAATCAAATTGCCATGAGACACATTAATAGGAGAAAATCAAATTTAATGGTCTATGCAAAGGGAATCCACACAGACATGGAAGTTCTGAATATTGTGAGGCACCATAACAATTATATGAGCTAGGGAGAGGGGTAGGGGTTTGAGGATACCAAAAGGAGATAGACCCTTAGTAAGAAGGTAAAAGGAGACTTTTGGAAGATGAACGTTGCTTTATTATGCAGATCCATTTCTTAGGTTTCTTTTCTTAGGTGAAGAGGAATCTGTTAATAGCTCTCTTCCTGGTACAAGCAGGCAGTTGAGGGGGAGGTAAAGAACTTCTCCTGAATCTTCTGAGTTTTGATTGCTTTTAACTCAAAATAATGCCCATGCCAAAGTGGTCCATATTGGGGCATCTTGCTCTTATCCACTACCATAGCTTTAAAACTTTCTCTTTGTATTGGCATCAGAATACTTTGCTCACAGAGAATCTCATATGAAAGCACAGCATGTAAAATCTAAAAGGAAAGCTGTTTTGCTTGAATGGGGTATGGGTGCCCAGAGCCCTCTCATCTTCTACCTGAGGCACCCCTCAACACAACTCTGAGCGACCCCTGGGCTCCACTTTGAAAACTGCTGAACTAAATTTTAAACTTTCCTTCAATCTCTTAAGTGCAATGGTCACCTAGAAGTTTGTCTCCTTTTAATAGTTTTAGAAAATCTTATATCTCCTCTGAAATGACATTGAAAATCCTTGTTTATTCATGAATCAAAGAAAAAAATGTTTACTTTATTCATAAATCAATGTTCCCTGTAGATGGTGTAGCTTTGATTGGGGCATATTTTGGAGACCTCAGGAAGAGAGTCGATTGCCTCTTGGACTTTTGTGGGAATTGCAGTACCCTATTTGGTTTGTTGGAGGAAAACAAAACCCTTTAAAGTCTTCTCTTTGACTCTTAATGCTTTCTTATCAAGTTGATCTAAGTCAGCCAGAAAGACTCTAGTGTTGATTAGAGACAATGCACCTGCCAGTGTCAAACACAGGGCTGCTATCTGAAAAGGTAATGTCATGTATTCAATGATCTAACCACACCGAGTGTCCACTTTGGGCCAGACACGCTTCTGGACACTGAGGGCATAGTCAGGGAGGAAAATAACTCTTTGTACTACTTGGGTTTGTCTTCTAATGGGGCTAAATGTGAGCTTCCACTGTGACACCGTCTGCAAAGAATTAATACCAGGTGCTGTGTACCTGGAGAACCCAACTGTATCTAGAGAAAGGGTTTCCTGGAGAAATGGAAAGTTCTTCAGATTTTGATCTTGTAAAATTTTAAACCTACAGAGAGGTTGAAAAATAGTACAATGATAATGATTTCAAAATAATATATTTTTTAAAATAATGTAACAAACACCTAGGCTCAGTCACTTAGATTTACCAGTTGTTACTAGTTCACAGCATTTAACTTTGTCTCTCCATTTAGATAGAGTAGAGGTGAGCTAGAAATAGAAAGAGGGATAATTTCAGTGATGGTTTTTTTTGGGGGGGGGTTGGGAGGGAGGAGCTGAAATATTCATGGACATCACAACATTTCACTTCTTTAAATACTCTAGCATGTGTCTCCTAAGAATGAGAGCATCTCCATTATAAACACTATTCTGTTGTCAGACCCAAGAAAGTTAGTGATCATTCCATAATGCCATTTAATATATGGTTCATATTCCAGTTTCCAAATTATCTCAAAAAATGTCTTCTAGCTATTTTATGTTTTTTCCAACCCAGGTTCCAGGTATTATCTGTGATTAAATCTCTTTTTATTTTTATTTATTAATTTTTTAAAAGATTTTATTTATTTATTCGTAAGAGACACACAGAGAGAAAGGCAGAGACATAGGCAGAGGGAGAAGTAGGCTCCCCGCAAGGAACCTGATGTGGGTCTTGATCCCAGGATCCTGGGATCACACCCTGAGCCAAAGGCAGATGTCAACTGCTGAGCCACTCAGGTGTTCCTAAATCACTTTTTTTTAATTTTATTTTTTTATTTTTTCTAAATCATTTTTTAATGTCTGCTTTTCTTATTTTCAGTTTTTGAAGAATCCAGACCAGTTGTCTTGTGGAATATTCTGAATGCATCTGTGTGTTACATCACAAATACATATAGATTAGACATTTTTGGCAAGAATACTTTATGAGGCAAGTCGTATGCTGTTAATCACATCAAGAGACACCTAAGTCAGGTGATCTCACTGTTAGTGGTGTTTGATTATTGGGTTAGAGTACAGTCTGTAGGATTTCTCCATTGTAAAATCTCATTCTTCCTTTTGGAATATTAAGTAGTTTGTAATACCTTGAAAATGTATCACTATCCTGTTCCTGCTACATTTCCTCCAATCCTCTAGTTCTCATACATTACCATGATTGCATCTCTGAGAAATGCCTTCATTCTTATAAATTCAATCTGATAACATCTGAATTATGAGTTAGCCACTTCTGTCACCAAGGACACACTGGACCCAAGGACAAAATTACCCTTGATAGTCCCTGGAGGACTTTTGGAGGGGAATGTCCAGCGAACAGCTTGTACTTACTTCTTGCTTCTCCAAAGGACTGCCTCTCCCAACTCACATTACCCACACTTTTGAGTGACAGGGACCTCAAAGTTTAAAGTCTTCTGCAGGGCCTCCATACCCATGTCAGTGATAATATGAACATTCAGTTCATCAGTGAACACGGAAAATCAGATAAAGATCTAAATGAACATTCGGTTTTACATAGCACCTGGACTGTAAGTAATCCTTGCTTCTCCCTCCGAGGAAACAGTTATGAGTTTTATAATCGGGGAAAAAAAATCCAGTGGAGGTATCTTCCTCAGGAAAGTTTTGTGTGCCTTCTGACTTGATAGGTAAAGACAAAAAAAAAAAAAAAAAAAAGGTTAATTGCAATGTGCAAAAGGGCAGATTTGTGGTATGCTCAACCTTACTGCTTAGGGCTTGAATGCCCTCTCTCTCCCCAACTCTCTTATGGTCACTTAAAATAGGCCACGATGAGGGTTTCTACACCACAAAACCCTGCAAATGATACAAATTGGGACTTTCTTCCTTTTCCTGGAGAGCTGTGGTCAAATATTTACCAGCCTATCACTGAATTTGGACTAACCTCTGCCCGTGGTATAGACCACAGAGGGGGAAGGTCATACTGGAGTGTGTGTTCTTAGAGGCCAAGGATAAGAAAGCAAGTGGTAATGCGAGTGCAATGTACTGTGTGGGAGGCCTCTCAGGGTTATGGTGGCACCCTAACATATGGGTGACAATCCTCCCGTGTCACCTGACAGGTATCTGGGAGGCTAGCAGGTAGCATCTGGGAGGCCAGTCAACAGGCAGCCAGATCCATGGTGAAATCCAGACTTGGTCTCTTAGGAGGTGGCTTTGGAGAGTAAATGCAAAGGGAAAGGAGGCCCCAGGCTTTATGGCAACAAGGACTCTGGTCTGGGCAGCAGAGGGACCCTCAGGCAGGAGAAATCAGAGATCTTGTTACCAGAACAATTGCCATCTCTGGAGAACTTTCTCTCAAGAAGTTCAGGTTATGTTTCGTGGCACATTGTAAACTCCTTCATCATCAGCTTCTGCAAAGTCTGCTGAACGGCCTCTGGAAACAGACTCCCTTCCATCTGCGGAAACAAGTCAGCTTGATTCATAAATGCTTTCCCCAGACTGTGTGAGTTCCTCTAGGAGCATTTCCGCTGTGACTTGTTTCCTCGGCACCTAGCGCAAAGTCAGTGTTCAGCAAATACCTGTAAAATGCAAGGTTATTGAAAAATGATTTGGTCTCATGAGAGGTAGGGGTCCAGGCACCCCCCTCTTGTTTCCTGTTTGTCCTCTCTCCCCTGGAAAGAATGCCCTGGGGGAGCCAGAACTTTGATTGTTTGTGTCCTGCTCCAGCCTCAATGCCTAGAGGGAGGTCTGACATGTGGTAGATGCTCAATATAACCTTGTGAAGTGACCAGTGGCCAGTCATAGGCCACAAGGTCAGGGCTTCAATAGGTAGTCATGGGCATTGAGACTGATTTTGATGTGGGGCACTAGAGCTTCCTAAATCCTGTCAGCTTAGAGGCAGAAGTGGCTGCAGACTGTACAGCTTCACTGGGCATGTAGGTTGCGGGGGTGGTGTTGCGGGAGACCAGTAGTCCATTTCTATATTTCAAGTAGGCTGATGGGTCCAGTGACAACATCGATCTTCCTGTATCAGTTCACAAACTTGGGTGGACATCAGAATCCCCTGGGAGATATGTCAAAACAAATGACAGAGCTTCTCATTCAGTAAGTCTTGGAATAAGACCATGCAAGTGTTTTTTTTTTGTTTGTTTGTTTGTTTGTCTTTTTAATAAATTCCCATGTGGTGCTGATGCTGCTAGGGACCATACTTTGAGAACCACTATGTTAGTACAAACAAGTAGAGGGCAGGGTGGCTGATAGGTGTTTTCATAAGACCTTTTTGGCCCAATTTATCAACAGAAACTGAAGTTCTCTTTTTTTTTTGCTCCTCCACCAAATGGTGCACCATTCTAAAAGAAACTTTTCAAGATGCATGGAAACAGGTACCCACCCTCTTTAATAATAATATGAAAAACATTCCCAAATGAAATGTCGCATTTGGTGCAATAAACTATCCTCTGAAGGTAATCAGGTGTCGACGATTCCATAAACCTCCCATAAATTTTGACATGCCAGCCAAAAACTGTTCTGCTTTCCTGACATTTGGAAGTTAGCATTTTATGGCCTCACCATAATAAGATCATCTTACTTTGGAGTCGTTTATGTTGTAATTGCTTTAAGATTTCAAAGAGCTCTGGATGTCTATACCTCATTAAATTGGATTACATCAGGAAAGTTAGGGTTTTTTTTTTTTTTTTTGTATTGTTTTGTTTGTTTTCTTTTTAAACCAAAAAAGTGACCTTTCTTTGTACCTTTACCCTGTCCTGTAGTTTCTTGAGGGCTGTGTTCTTGCTACTGGACACGGCTTGACTGTGGTCCACAGAAGTTAAAAACTTCAGAGGACAGCATACAATTCTCCTCCTGTGTTCATCACATTCAGTTCTTCCTTTTCATCAGGTAAAAGGAGCCACAAGTCACCTGAAGTTTGGGTTTGAAGTCTGTGTAAGGATTGCTTAGCAATAATTTATCACATTATTGTTCTGCTTACCTTTGGGGTAACTGAAGGAAAACAAATACTCTCCAGCCCCTTGACATCTGACATAACAATACAAGGTTATAGGAGGAGGATGGAAAGAAAGAGAGCTTCCCCTCCCTTTTCCTTAGTTCTCTCATCAATTATTTTTTTTTCAGTAAGCTAATAATTTTTAATGCTTACCATGTGCCAGGTATCGAATTCAATGATTTATACGTACTGTTTTAGATATCTACACAGTAGCACTATTAAGTAGAATTGCCTAAAGGGCTCAGAGCTAGTACATGACTCCAAACCTGGAGATTCCCACTACATTATGATTCCTGAAAAAATTTTTAGAAGTACCATATAAGTACTTATATAAAACATAGATGATGGCTATGCCACCCATGCTCTAAGGAAGTTCAAAGAAAAAATCCACATTTCATCAATTTGAGATGTGTATTGATTCACATTTTAATATCTCTGAAATAATGATCTTGAAATTAACACAGCTTTAAAATTGCAGGCACGGGGCACCTGGGTGACTCAGTTAAGTGGCTGACTCTTGATTTAAGCTCAGGTCATGGTCTCAGGGTCATGGGATTGAGCCCTAAGTTAGGCTCCACACTCAGCGGGGAATCTGCTAGATATTTTCTCTCTCCCTCTGCTCCTCCCTCCTCTTTCTAAAATAAATAAATCTTTAAAAAATTGCAGGCATGATATGGTCATCATGACACAGTTTTCAATGCCTAAGTGGGCATGAACTTGACCATAGTCATTCATCTGCCATCACTTATAGCTCTAAATCAGTCTAAAAGCCTCTTTCAGTAAGTCCAAAACACGACTTCTAAATGATAAGGAAGCATGATATCATAGTTTAATTGCCAGAGATTTCCTTTCCCAGGGATACATAAAAGAAGAGCACAATTTACAGTTGCTGGAGTTTTAGTTTCCGTGAAATATGTTAACTGTCAAAAATGACTTTTATATATGAGACCCTAAGTGTAAAGGGAGTCTAGACGATGGGGAAATTAGGAATGTTTTCCACAGGAAGGGACTGTTTGGCTGAGACCAGGAGAAAGTGGAAATGTTCTAAGGGGGGTATTAACATGGGCATTTGGCCCAAGGGAAAGTGAGGACATTCTATATGTTTTAAGCTGAATCTTTCCTATTACCTTCTAGATCTATTCCTTGAGAAGGTTAAAAACCAAAACCAAAACCAAAGACTTTTGTGTATACATATACATATATGCATGTCTGCACACATTTACATAAATTTAAACATGCATAAGCCTATGTGTGGAAGCACCTTGTTGTTATCTCTCTCTGTTCCTGTCTGTGTATCACTCAGTTCTTTCCTTTCCATTCTGTGGGTTCCTCTTCACTGCTCATTTCTGTGTCACTGTACTTTAGAAGTGGAAGTTACTTTTCATTTGATACTGACTTTATTTATTAAAGAAAGCATTAGGTCCTTCATTCATCCTTTAAAATAAAGTGAGCTGAATTTTCATATAACGCCTCATAGAGATAGCAAACATAAAGATTCACTCACTCAAGCTGTTTTTTTTTTTCATAGTCTAAGCATTTTTTTTTTTTTTTAATTAGAGAGAAGGGCAAGGGCTGACGGAGAGAGAGATCTTAAGCAGGCTCCATGCCCAGCGCATAAGCCTGATGTGGGGCTTGATCCCACGACCCTGAGATCAGGACCTGAGCCAAAATCAAGAGTCGGATATCTAACTGACTGAGCCACCCAGGCGCCTCTGTAGGCTAAGCATTAATTTATGACTTTTCATTGTGTCTGACTTTCAAATTAGGGGGTGTGGGTAGCTTCTTCTGCCCTCATATGAAACTCTGTTGTCTTCCTGACTGAAGAGATGGTTTCACGAAGTAGCCAGGAAGCTCTCTATAAAGCATCCTTATGTGATGCCCCTCCTCCACCCAGGTCACTATTTTCTCTTTGCATATTTGGGGTAAAAATATTGAAGAGGTTAATACATTTTTCAGCATGCACACATTACAGTAAAATAACTTAGCTTAATCTTTTGTCAAAATGTAGTATATTTCAGCTTCCTGTGGTTGGTGTGCTTCTGGTGAACATCAGGAGACATTTCTCAGAGTAAGGTTTGCACAGCGATTGCTCCACCAGAGCCCACCTGCCTGGTTATACATGGGGTTACAGACCTGCTACCCAAGTGCTAGGCCTTCTCCTGTGGTTTTCTCTCGTGTGGTTGCTTGTTTAGTTTTGATTTTTTTTAAGTGAAGTCCTAACTGGAAAGAGATACAAGAACTATCATAGTGAGGCCTTCAAATGAAAAAGAGAGAATGCAATCATGTTTGGAGACTGCATGGAAGTTACTGACCATGTTGGAGGAGGTGGATTATTAAAGACCTCAGCTGTACATGTTGACTTGGTGAAAGCTCATTTTCAAACCTAGATGCGTCGATGCCACTGCGATCACAGCAGGTGCTAAATCCAGGCTAATTCTAACACACACTTACTTCTCAGGTATGGATTTGAGAAATGGGATATAATATTTGTAGTGATTAAACATCAAAAATAATATTTTTGACATATTGTATTAAATAAGATATGTTATCAATGTGAATTTCAGTTGTTTTAAGGCAGCAATTATAATTTAAATTCCATTTGGGGCTCATATTATAATTTTTTAATACTGCACTCAACAGTGTGCAAGGCCCTTAATTTAAAATATCCTTTAAAGTCAGCATTGTAACACTTATTTTAAAGATAATTAAACTGAGGCACAGAAAGGTTGAGCAACTTGCCAGTCACCCAGTTTCCATCTGTGGTCTCCTGCGTGTTTTGACTCTAAGCTTACTGAGTTTCCTTTTCCAGAACAATAGCTTCCCCTTTGTAGCAAATTCTTCCACTGTCATCATGGAATGTCCATCTGTGTTCAAGCAGCCATGGTGCAACTTCCCCAGTCTGGCAAGCATTGGGAGAGTAGCAAGAGGGAATGAATCATAGCTTTTCCAGGAAAAGCTTTTCCATCGTCAGAAGAGACATAGCAACCAAATGCACAGTTAGAATAATTCCACAGAAGTCCAAGAAGGCAGGAGAGAAGCATAAGTAACCTGAAATTGATTTTGATGATGGCACTGAGAGCAACGTAGGGCTCATCATTCCGACATTTCCTAATGCCCTTCATTCCATTAACTGTTGACTTGATCCAGCCCCTCTGAGTAGCTATAGTTGCATTTATAGACAGGCGTTGTCTTACAGATCCTCTCACAGATTTACATGTTACTCTTCCAATGTGAAGGGAAAGTGGTGGCTAACCCTCTGCAAATGGTCACTGTGCATCTGAACCACACAGAAGACTCTGATTTAGTTATCTCAACAAATACGTGAGAAGTTCACTTGCCCTGTTTAGCATCCCTTCTGTACTTAGTTCTATACAATAAACCAGCTTTCATGAAGAGAGTGGATGGCAGAGTGATGGGTCTCAGGGAGTGGGTAAGCCGACCTTGGCTGATTTACCTAATCTTTCTAAGCTTTTGTTTATTTGGCTATAAATAGGGAATAATCGCTTCACTTGCAGGGTTGTCATGAGGAGTAAAGATGAAAATAAACCTAATTCACTAGATGCTGTGGCTAGTGCAATTAGGTGCTCAGTTGATGATTTGATGATCTCTAGTATTTAAAACTATTACCATAGATGATACTCCAATGAAATTGGTCTCATCTGTGTTATGTGTGTCGAAGAGAAGATGGGTACATAGAGAACAGAGTGCCTTCCTACCACTCAAATCTCCTTATAGGAACTAGTCACTCAAGACTCTTCTACTTTTGTCAAAATGGTATGTTGAGAGCCTTTTCTTCCAACCAGGAGGCATGGAGAGGTGGCATGGTGAGTGATGAAATGGAAATATGCAGGACTGGGTCTCTCTGTGATCTCTCTCTTGCTCTCAATTTTTCCATTTAATGGTGGACAGGATACGGCTGGACGATCTTTAACATCTTGTTCTACATTTCACAAATTTGCCACCTATCCAGCAGAATGTATATTCTAATATAGAAGGTAAAAACAGTCAAACTATCCTCTATCACAAAGGCTACTGAAGGAAAGTGGCTTGAGGGAGACAGAAAATAAAGTAGCCTTGGATGTCAGGAGGCATGGCCACTTTCTTGTGGGGAATCCAGCAAGTTATTTTTTAGAGAAGCTGGCATTTGAAATGTGTTTTTAGGATGGGCTGGTTTTCAAACATGGAGAACTCCAAGCTGAGAGACATGTGTGAGCAGAGACACAAGAGTATGGAGGGGAGAGGGTCACGTTCTGCAGTGACCAAAACATGGAATACATTGTGGGATTTCACAGACAATGGGACTAGAAGAAATAGTGTGGCCAGACTGTGTGTAGACATGGTGGTGAGATTTGGCCACAGAAAAACATAGGAAAGACATGGAAACTACAGTACTTGGTTGTCTATACTTCTGGGGACAATGAGGAGGCAGGGTTAGAAAGAATCACTGAAAATGACTGATATATTGAATCTGAAGACCAGGATGGATGTGATCCTGGAACTAAGACACTTTGTTAGGATTATCCCACCAAATGTTGCTGTTTTGATGGAAATTTAGAATATTTTACAGTGACTTCAGTTAAATGTGCACCTTCCCATTTCGTGTACTCTCACAACCTCAGGGAGAGGTTGGGACACCCATACCAAGTTTCCTGTGTCCCACATTGGGCTGGGATGAACACGGTTAGGAGGCTTGGCCCAATATGAGTCACCAAGAGCTGACATCAGGGAAGCCTGCCCGGGCTCCAGCCACACATTGTTGGAGGACAGCATGGTACGTGAATGCGAATGCTAGTGTCCTGCTATTGTTCAAATGACTCTTGTTCCATGCCCCATCTCCTATTGTGAGACCTGGATAGTTCTTATGGAATAACAATGACCAAAATGTGCAGAATACCAATAAAGTACTGGACACAGAGTAGTGTGTCCTTGAGAATGCCATGACCAGAGGAGCCCAGAGTTTCTCAAGTTCCCCAAAGTGGCCAGGCTGGCCTGCCTTTATGCACTGGAGAGAGGTTGTGTGAGTGAGGCATGATTAGAGCTGTTCTTTGTCAGTTGAACATGTTTAGACAAGGGTGCCAGCCTCTGCTGCTTACATACACACAGAAGAAACCAGTCTGATGAGCTGGGCTCCAGAGGAGGGAAAGACGAGAGGGCACAGCTGGCTCAGAGCTCTCCCTAGTGCCCGAGTGTGGTGAGAACAGAACCAGGAGCAAGTTACTTTGGATAATTATCTTGCTAGTTTCCTCAAGGCCAAATGAGGTGTGGACACTATCATCCCTGGAGGTGGTGTGGAGAAAGGACAGGTATCTAAATGTCAACAAACTTGTTTTTGAATCCTAGTGTTACCTTTATTTTCTGTGGGGCAAATTGCCTAAATTTTGTCTTCTTTATACCAGGAATAACACTACCTCCATTACTAGGTTGTTGTAATTTCCTAGGTAGAGTCTGGCACTCAATAGATCACAAAGATGGTTATGGCTTGGAAAAGTCACTTTGGGGAACTCCCTTTGCTAAGTGATATAGAAAAAGTTAAGGGAGAAAGAAGATAATTGTCCCAGATGGATGGCATCCATTTTGTTTTTCATTATTTCACCTTTGTTACAAATGGAGACAATTTACATCACTGAGTTATTTAAAGCAGTTACGTAGCAGTCATTGAGGTTAAAATGCTTTCCTAATGGTTAAACAGTCAATACTGTGTTCTGTGATCTTACTGCTGAGCACAGCTCAGGAGACAAGCCTGGATCAGATAAGTCCATTACGTGATTGTTCTCAGCGTTCTTTTTCTGGAAAAACATTGGGGACATTCCTACATGATAGATCTTTAAACTTCCTTGTGAGATTCTGGAACTTTTTAAAGATTTTATTTTTTCACAACAGACACACAGAGAAAGAGAGGCAGAGACACAGGCAGAGGGAGAAGCAGGATCCATGCAGGGAGCCTGATGTGGGATTCGATCCTGGGTCTCCAGGATCACGCCCTGAGCCAAAGGCAGGCACTAAATTGCTAAGCCACCCAGGGATCCCATGGAACAACGTTAATGGTAGTTGAGTGTAGCAGTTAGCTTCTGCTCCTGTGCTTAGCATAACTGAATGTCCTATGCAGACCCCCTAGTATTCACCCTCCTCCTCCCAAGGCTGCTAATTAAGGAAACCTGTGGCTTGCTTCTAGCCAAGCACAGGGCAAGCTGGAAGTTCCAGAGAATGAATGCCCCAGAAGTCCTCCACCAGTGATAGACATGGAATTGATGGATCAAACTTCTTGGTAATTTTGAATTATGTTTTATACTGTCACTTAGGGTCCCCGAGAAGACCTGTCCTTCAATTGCCCATGGCATTCACTGGCTCCTAAATCTTTTACTGGAATTCTTCCTTTGTCAACCTTACTTCCTCAATCCTTCCCCAGTGTTTTCTAGTGTCATCTTCCAAACAATCTAATTGCTCTCAGAGGCTTGTCTCAGAATCTGCCCGGAGGGGAACACATACCAAGACACATTTTTGGCTTCTTTTAGGTAATTGCACTGTTGAGGTTTGTAGTGTGAGGCCTGGAGCCAACCTAATTTTTTTTTTTTTTTACAAGTATAGTAAATGGATATCTCATCTGAAGAGATCCAAAGGGGCAGCATCTAAATCATCTAGCAAGTCTAGGTGATGGCATTGGCCACAGTTGGTACCAGGATACCCAGTTAGGAATGAGGAGCATAGCATTAAAAAAAAAAAAAAAAGAAAGAATAGAAACTAAAACATGGCACTTGGGAGAAGAGCCACCCATGATCCTGATGATATGTTGTGGTCTGACAGTACTAGATAGTGGGGCTGCGCACCGAGGTTCATCAGAAGTATAGGACCGGGTCTTGGGGTAACAGTCATTAGAGGTAGGGTGGTATATTTACATGACTTGAACCTCCCTGACAGCTACAAATGGAGGTAATGAGTTGCATTAGTTAAGGCTGACACTAAGCATTTTTGTGTATGTTGCTTCATTTAATTCTAATAAAAAGCAATGAAGTATCATTGTTCTGTTTTATAGGTGAAAAAAAATTGAAGTTTTGAGGTTATCTTCCCAGAAAGTGGAACAAAGGCTTAATGACATCCAACTCTGGTTCCATACTTCATGAACCTTTTAGTGGAAGTCCAAAGGGTCCAAAGGCAAACAATCTCCTAGAATCAACACTGTGGATATCAGTCCTCAACCAGATTGGCCACAGGGTGACCTGGGAATCCCAAGGATTATACTACATTTCAGCATCAGACCCCATGTCTATGGAAAGGATTCACAGGACTGGCTAAAGAATTGAAGCACATTGGATCACAAAAAGGGAGCATTATTTTGGAGTGCCAAAAGCCAGAGAAGGTGGAGGAAGAGGAAGTACTCTTAATAGGGGTACATGCATTATTTTCTATTGTTCAAATATTAGAGACAGTGCCCAAATTTACCCAGGATTCTATTGACAGGGAAGATACCATGGTTCTTTTAGTCTTAAGAATTTGTTCTTTATTGCAAAGCATAAGACAAAATTGTTTAGCTTATTAAGAATTGTAAAATGAGCACCTATGAAACCTCTATCCAGGTCAAAATATTGGCTATTACCAATACCTAGACACCCCCTCCCTTCCTGTCCACTAGACATATCTTTATCTTAAAAACATATTATGGTACTCCATCTCTTTCTTTTTAATAGTTGTAATTACTACTTTTTAATGCTCATAATATATAGCTTCATTACTGCTTTTGATCTTTATGTAAATGATATACGCAGACTTTCCAGCATTCTGTCCTGTTGTTCCACTATGAACTGACTTTTATGAAGCTAACCACACATTTTAGGGAGTTTGAAGAAAGTGAGCTAGTTCAGGAAACCACAAATGTTGGAGAGGATGTGGAGAAAGGGGAACCCTCCTGCGCAGATGGTGGGAATGTGAACTGGTGCAGCCACTCTGGAAAACTGTGTGGAGATTCCTCAAAGAGATAAAAATAGATCTGCCCTACGACCCAGCAATTGCACTGCTGGGGATTTACCCCAAAGATACAGATGCAATGAAATACCGGACACCTGCACCCCGATGTTTCTAGCAGCAATGTCCACAATAGCCAAACTGTGGAAGGAGCCTCGGTGTCCATCGAAAGATGAATGGATAAAGAAGCTGAGGTCTATGTATACAATGGAATATTCCTCAGCCATTAGAAATGATGAACACCCACCATTTGCTTCAATGTGGATGGACCTGGAGGGTATTATGCTGAGTGAAGTAAGTCAATCGGAGAAGGACAAACATTATATGGTCTCATTCATTTGGGGAATATAAAAAATAGTGAAAGGGAATAAAGGGGAAAGGAGAAAAAATGAGTGGGAAATATCAGAAAGGGAGACAGAACATGAGAGACTCCTATCTCTGGGAAACGAACTAGGGGTGGTGGAAGGGGAGGTGGGTGGTGGGTGGGGGTGACTGGGTGATGGGCACTGGGGTGGGCACTTGATGGGATGAGCTCTGGGTGTTATTCTATATGTTGGCAAATTGAACACCAATAAAAAATAAATTAAAAAAAAGAACAAAGAAAAAAATAAAGTACACAACTTGATGTTTTTGTAGGCTTATATATTGTGAAATAATCACAGGCTAATAAACATATCCATCACCTCAAAGAAAAAAAAAAAAAAGAAAGAAAGTGAGCCAGTTGGTTCAGGTTACATTGAAGAGGCATTAAGTATCATGGGGAATAGAGACTTAGAAGCCACCTGGGAGGATGCATAATCATGCTTGTGGTCACTGAGGAGGATTTACGTGGCTGTCTGTCTGTAAGTGCACAGTGCTCCTCTTTCATAGGCCAGGTCATATAATTAATACCTAGATCAGCAACAGATTCATGGAGAGTGGGGTTCTTCCACCGTCAGCAGTTCTCCAGGAGAAACTGAAGAGTATTTTTTGTTTGTTTGTTTCAGGAACAAGATACACAGCTTTGACTTTGGGACCATACTTTTTCCTTTCCAAAACTCCAGGTCATTTCTTTTGTCCCTGAAAAATACTTGATCTTCAAGGTTTAGCTCAAATATCCCATCTTAGGTGAAGACTTTCCACTGTCCTCCCCTTGAGGAGGAAATAATCTGAAATTCACCACTATGAGGGAGTATTTGGACCTAATTGTATTGCCAATAACACAGTGGCATAATCATGTTTCCATGTAGATCTTCTCTACTCACCAGTAAGAAACTTGAGAGAACGATATCCCATTTATCTTCTCCCTTCTCGGTGACAAATGTATAGACATCCGCTCACTTTTGTTGAATCAATCAGTCAATCAATCAATGAAGAGATAGAGAAAGTCCTGTGGAGAGAAATTAATTAGTGTCAGAGACTCATCACAGCTTAAACGAGAAGGACAAGGCAAGGTTATAAATTATAAATTATAATAGTCAAGCAGGGTTGGAGAAAGGATCAAGATGTATGAGTGAGATCTAATGGGATGGGTGGTCTACATGCGTAATTCAAGAACACAGGGAAAGTCACAGATGAAGTGATGAGAAGGGGATTGTTGGGCAGAGCATTGTTGATCTGGCCTAAGAGGAGGGAGATGCCAAAACCATGACAACCTCTTTCATACAATCTGATTACTTTTAAGAAATTAATAATCTCAACAGAAAGCATTTATTATTTCCATAAAAACATAAATGGAATACATACATACATAGGTTTTACACATATACATACATATAATTTGAAAAGAATACTTTGTGAAGGAAAAAATCTTCCTAAAGACCTCAGGATCCTGCATACTCAATCCATGCAACACATCCTGGTGAGATGGTAATGTAACATTCCAGTGCCCTTGGAGGTGCCCTGAAACTTAAAATGCAGAATTTCTGATTCTTGGTTGTGAAACTGAGTGTTCTTGGGATCAGATGCCCCTGCTGTCAAAAATCAGTGGTGAGCTCCCTTTTCAAGTGTCGTCTTTTCTCTTTCTATTATTATTAACTTTTCCTCCTGTACTTCTAAGTGACACATGGTGGATTGTAATAACCACAGGAGATAGTGATGATAAATGTGGTAACGTTCATAAATATGTCTATTTCCTCCCACACAAAGGTGCTGTACAAATAGAGAATGGTTATAGTTGCTGGTATGGAACCTGGCACACTAAGCTGCCATAATTCGCACGGTATGGATGCTATGAAATGAAGAAGAGAAACCTTTTTGGAGTGAGGGTGTAGGGAGTATTTAGTAAATAAGTTGATTTTCTTAATGCGTAGTGATTGTTTTTTCTAATAATAAATTTATCTTTTATTGGTGTTCAATTTGCCAACATACAGAATAACACCCAGTGCTCATCCCGTCAAGTGCCCCCCTCAGTGCCCATCACCCAGTCACCCCCACCCCCCGCCCTCCTCCCCTTCCACCACCCCTAGTTCACTTCCCAGAGTTAGGAGTCTTCATGTTCTGTCTCCCTTACTGATATTTCCTACCCATTTCTTCTCCCTTCCTTCTATTCCCTTTCACTATTATTTATATTCCCCAAATGAATGAGAACATATAATGTTTGTCATAGTGATTGTTTTTAACAAACATTTAGAGATTCCCTAAAGGTAGGTATAAAAGGAATTTGAACCCTATGTTTGGCATTGCTCTTTCTGGTAGCTGCTTTTCCCTGCCACCCAAATTCTCCCAAATAGTTCATTCTTTCACATTCAGTGCATTTTGGGGTGTTCTTTCTGGATCATGGTCACCTCTTTCATATAGTCTTGGAACTTAGGAGGTCCCTGTCTATCCAGTGACTTCAGGATGGAGAGGTGGGCCTAATTTTCTCTTCCTCTGGGGCCTTCATTGTCAACATCTGGACTTTCAGTGATAGGAACTTCTGTTCTTGAATTTTTACCTTATTTGGACACTACAATTTATTTGGGGGTAATGCTCTGTTTATGCATTATGCATCAATAATTTCAGTTGGAACATGAATTTAAACTAAACATTCCTGCAGGGGTTTTGGATATAAACCTGGGTTTAGAACTTGTTTTCATCAGTTGCTCACATCCTCTTGTTCATTCATTCTGTTTATTGATCAGTTACGATGTGAAAGACACTTCCTTAAGACACTAAGAATACACCACTAGGAGCACTGTCTTTGAATGTAACTTCAGGCTTTGATGCAGAGGCCTTTACTTCTAACAATGGTTAATGTGGAAAATGCAGGGAGGAAACAAAGGTGGAAGGAACAAAAAAGTCAATATTCATCTCAAATAGGATTTTCAGTGAATATAACAGTTATACAATAGGCTTGAAAATAGTAAACATTCAGAAAGTATTTACTGAATATACTATCTTCCTAAAAACAAATAGGGCATTGTTTTTGTGTGAACCTCACACCTACCCACCTGCAAAAGTCTCAGCTTTCTTTCCTCTTCTGCATGTTGCCCTGCCCTCTGCATATTCCCCTACCATCTGCCCCTAGAATTTCTCTTCTGCTTCAACCAAAGCCTCGGCCATCTCCTTGGATACGGTATCCTTCTTCATCTCCCTTCTGTTCTTAATTGTATTTTCTTATCTCTGATCCCTAGATTTTGATAATACTCACCTCACATACAGTTTTTTTTTTTTAAGATTTTATTTACTTATTCATGAGAGACAGACAGAGAGAGGCAGAGACATAGGCAGAGGAGAAGCAGGCTCCATGCAGGGAGCCCCACGCGGAACTCGATCCCAGGTCTCCAGGATCAGGTCCTGGGCTGAAGGTGACGCTAAACCGCTGAACCACCCAGGCTGCCCTCACATACAGTTTTTAAGGGAATCCATAAATAGTCCCTCACATCAGAGTTATAACTTCTGATCCCTGTCAAGGCCATTGGGTAGAGCACAGATATCTTAGCACTATATCAAAGTGCTTCACCATTCACCCTCACCTGTAAGTTTGGGCTCAGTTTTTATTTACATGCCCACCCACCCCAACCAGAACCCTTAGACAGATACAAATCTCTTCACCATTCCCTTACTAGCTCACACTTTTCATTATAATTTTTCATACCCCCTGTTTAATGATACATGCTCCTCTTGTCCTCTAGAATGCCTTTACCTGTATTTATCCAGTTATTTCTTTTTTAAAACTCTCTTCAAAGATATTTTCCAGGATGAAGCTTTCTCTGATAATTCATTATAATTGGTAGCTCTCTCCTTTTTATCCACAGAGTCCTTGTCTCTCTACTTCCTAATGAACTTCGATGGTTCCTGTCAACCTGTTTGTATCTCCCTCGACTTGTCAGGTCTCTTGTACTTTGATGCCTGTGTTCCTGGTGCTCCTTCTGTCTGGAACAGTCTCCTTTCACCCTTTATCCCTCCAAAGGACATCAAACACTCTTTGTAGAATCAAGGATCAGTTTCCTTATGGCACTTTAACTGGTTCTCCCACTAACTGAGGTTGAATTAGTTCTTATTCTCTGTGGGTTTTGTGCTCATATTATAGTTGTATGAATGTCTACTTTGAATCTATTAAATCTTGGAGAAATTATATCTGTTTATTTGTATACTACTACAGGGCCATAGGATCTTGAGGGAAGGAAGAGGATATAATGCATTTATTCATCTAATATGTATATATCAAACATTTAGTGTATATCAACCATTGAGCTAAGTGCCAAAGATACATTAGTAAGCAAGACAGGCCTATTTCTTGACTCTTTTATGCTTTATATTGCATTAAGGAAAGGAAGCAATGAACTAGTAATATAAGTCTGGTGTTACAAATATATCACGGGTATGTGAAAGGATATATCAGGTGGCTTAATCTAACTGGAGTGCAGGGGACCTGGTTTACAAACAAGCCTGAAGTACAGTGACTATCTTCTGAGAGTAGAAACCTGAATCCTGAATTCTTTTTTTAAAGGATCACTTCCTTTTCTGTTTTTTGTTTTTGTTTTTGTTTTGTTTTGTTTTGTTTAGATTTTATTTATTTATTCGAAAGAGAAAGCACACATGTGAGAGATAATGCATGAGCAAGGGAGGAGCAGATGGAGAGGGAGAAGCAGACTCTCGGAGCTGGGAGCCTGATGCAGGGCTTAATCCCAGGACCCTAGGATCATGACCTGAGCCAACGGCAGATGCTTAACCAACTGAGCCACCTAGGTGCCCCTGAATTCCTGAATTCTAAGGTAGAGTTTCAATGGGTGACAACATGTGGGTTGTGACTGTAGTTACAATGAAGAGGAGAAAGTTTTCCTGATCTAGCCCAGTTCCTGAAACATAGCCTAAGAACAATAAGTATTAATTGAAGCAATTGAGAGTATGAAGTTTTTTCTCACCTGTTATTATCCTCTAGTCAATAGATTTCACCTCATTCTGAGGTTGACCTTTGTTTGGCTTTGCGTACTCTTTTTCATCATAGTACAGGATTTCATTCATTGATTTCAATGGATGCTCTCATTGTTATTACAACAGTACATTCACAATATCTTGAGTGAATTATTCTACTTCAGTATCTCAGGCTGATTGCCATCTTGGAGCATCTTGTGGGGAATGGGATGAGCCAAGCTGACTGCAATGGCCTGACACACTCCTTAATTTTCTTCTCCATGATTCTAGAATACTTGGGCTATGCCAGTTTGAAAAGTTGCTTCCTTGTCTTCTGAGATAAGACTTGGAAAGGAACTCTAGGAGATTAACAAGAGAAGGAGGATTAGTGGATTAGCAAAAGCCTGAACACAAAGTATAGATTCCCAGGAGACTCTTTCAGAAGAGAAGATGCCTAATGGCTCACAATGGCCTATGTCCTTGGACAGTGAGGTGAGAAACTTAGCTGAAAATATATTGCAATATTTTCTTCCTTTTCAGTCCTAAAACCTGCTGATGAGCTTTAGCTAAAAGGGCCACACCCTTCAATTTGGAGCCTGGTTAGAAGAGAGATGCTGACAATCAGTGTTCCACTGAGAGGATCTGTTTTTTGCAGACTGGGGGCTCCAAAGAGAAGAGGAAGTCTTTTCAAGTCTTGTTGACCATGTGCATTTACCGTATTACAAGCTCACATAACACCATGAAGAACAGGAACAGGTTCTGCTTCTACTCAAACTTCTATCCTTGGTTCTTGACAGTTGAGCAATACAAACTCATGCCATGGGTGAATCCATGCATGTACTAAACAGCAACAGTAACTCACGGGAGGGTGGGATTTCAAATCTATGATGACTCTGCACTCATAAGGAACTTTCTCACCTCCAGCCTTAACCATGACTCAAGCTATAATCTACTATGTCATCTTAGACAAGCCACTTGGATTCTTTGAATCTGGCAAGTATATAAATTAAGGGCAATTGTACACCCAGTCAAGAGACTTATTACAGTGAGTGCAGCTCAATCTCTGGACTTAGGCAAAGTATTTCCCTTTTTTGGGCCTGGTTTCCATATTGATAAAATGAAGATGAAGTACATGATCACTTAAGTTTCTTTCAGCTCAGTTTTTAAATAACATAAATTATCTTTTATTTAAATATACAGATTTATTAAATTATAAGGAATTTAATAAAACTTACTCCCTAAAAAATAATCTTATCCATTAAATACAAGTTATAACATAAGGTGTGTTGATAACTTTTAACAAAGTATAAAAGTGATCCCAGAAAGTATAGTCATTGTTGATAACTTTCAATAACTCTGCTTTAGGCATTTGTAGATGTTCTCCTTCAGATAAAGATAAAGGGCAGGTCCATCGATATCCTGAGTCCGATTTAGGATTTCTTTCATAATCTGCTTTTAGTTTTAGCCTCTTCTATGTGTCATTTTTTCAGTGTCTTAGTAGTTCATTGTTAAATTGATTTGTTTTTTGTATGGATAAGCTTTAAAAAGTTGTAGAGCATTCTCCGTCTCTTTCCCTTTGTAGAAGCTTACAGTACCCCTTTTGGGTGATCTTCAGTCATGATACCTACTTTTGTTTGATCTGTGTTATATGTTATAGAAAGGAGAATAGGGGCACCTGGGTGGCTCAGTGCTTGAGCATCTGCCTTTGGCTGAGGTCGTGATCGTGGGTTCCTGGGTTCGGGTCCTGCATCAGGCCCCCCATGGAAGCCTATGTCTCTGCCTCAATCTGTGTGTCTCTCATGAATAAATAAATAGAAATCTTTAAAAAAAAAAAAAAGAAAGGAGAATAGAACCAAACTGCTATGTATTTCTCCCTTCTGCTCTAAGCAAACCATTTACATTTCCATGAACCTAGTGTAAAAGGGTGCAATCGTAGGCAGTGGTATGCTGGAGCTGGGATCCAATTGTGAAATCTTTAAGAATTTTGTCATCTGATTATTAAACACAGCCTTTATTAAGAAGTAGATTTTATGTACAGATATATGTGTGTGTGTGTGTGTGTATATATATATAAATAATTTATATTAAAAATAAAATTAAGAGACACTCAAGATTCATCACTTAAATATTTTATTACATTTACTTTTGTCTGTGCTCATAAATATATGGATACTGCTGACCATCTCTTCTCAAATCTGCATTCATTGCTATCATGTTGGTAACTTGAAATTGGCCAAAGTGGGAATATTTACCCTATAAAAATCAGCAAATGCTACAGATTAGCCCTCTTCCCTCCTCTCCTGGCCTGTTGATAAATATTTATCAGCATGCCACTGCTTCCAGGTGATACAAAAAGTCAGGGTTGAAAAGTAGATATAGCATTTGGGGAAATCTGGTGTTCATGTGTAAGCAGGGGCAAAGATGTAGAAGCAGCACTTTGTATGCTAGTGTAGATTCATAATTAAAAGGTAACTGGCAAGATAATTAAAAGGTAACCAAGAGAAACATTCTATGCTTTGGGCCAGGTGCCATAATTAGGTTCAACACATGCTTTACCAGCTAGAACAGAGTATGAAACAGGTATTGCATACTCTGAATGTGGTAAAAATACATTGGCCAAAGCTGATGGATATTTCTGATAGGCTTTGTTGGGAAGATAGCTATGGTCTTTGTCAATACATATTAGACACACATGAATGCAAGTAGTTTTATTAATCCAGAATGGCTGAGGTTTAGGTGTAAAATACATCGCCCAACTTTTATTTAGAGTTGATGCAAAATATTTGACCCAATTTACCTTTAATACCCTTGAGTTAAAGACTTGGTAGGTATCCAAAAACACACTGCTATTGTGAGTCATGCATGAGCTGGGAAACTAGCATTAGTAAGCATCAACAATGTGCCAGGCAAGTTGTTAGGCACCTATTATAGATGATTTCTTGCCACCAGCACTCTGTAAGAGGGAAAGTAAACAGGAAAGGGAAGGGATTAATATATACTGAACACAAACATATACTGTTCATATGTTGTCTGAATCACTATGACAGTCTTAAAAGTGATATTATATATTCTCATTTTATAATTGTGAAATGGAGGCTCAAAAATACATAAGAAACTTTTCCAAGATTATATTGCAAGTGTCAGGACCAAGATTCTTTAAACACATATCTATGATCTTTAATTCAACAAACATTTCTTGGGTGTGTATTGCATGCCAGAAGATATCCTAGATGCTGAAGAAAATGGTTAACATTATACTATCTCAAAACAAACAAACAAACAAACAAAAAAACATTATACTATCTCTCTACTTATCGTATCCTGTGGGAGGAAGGTAAGTAAATAAGTTATTATAAGTTATTATATTGTAATAAGTAAATAAGTTATTATTGTATAAATACTGTAGAGAACAGCACACTAAGTTCATAAGAAACACACTTGACATCATCTTGGAACTTAGTGCAGGGTCCTGGGATTAGTCTAGTTTAATACTTAAAGGACAAACAGGAATTAGGCAGGTCAGATGAAATGGAGTGAGTGAAGAACATTCTAGACAGAGAGATGAACATGCAAAGATCTGGGGTCAAGAAGAGCAAGGCAAGTGAACCACAATATTTTATTGATAACTTTCTTAAAGTGATTTATTTCTTTAGTCCTTTTGAGAAACTTGTAAGTGGGCTTAGATATCAAAACTGAGATTGTTCTAGGTGTCGGAATAACTAGTCATGAATTTCCATAACGTCATAAGAAACTTGGGTTTTTAGCTTGAGCATAGTGTTCCAAACAAGGAAATAGAAAGATCAGATTAATATTTTAGAAAGACCACTTTGTTTTGTGTAATAAGTAAAAACCTGACTAGTAACTCTCTTGTTTAAAATCTGTTTTATTCCTTACTTTTCTGTTTGTGTGTGTATGTTCAACTGAATGGATCATATGTGCCAAAAATCTAAATGGAGGGCTTCAGATTTGATAGTTCTTAGTAGATGGTGGCCTTTGTTTCTTTTGGATATTTGTATCTCCTCTAACCTAATCTTTACCAACTCTCACCTTGGGTGCCAGCATACTACCTGCTTGGAGCATTGTACCACATAATGCAGCTCTTCCCTGCAATACCTTCCTCCACATAATTTACCTAGTGAACTCCCGGTAGATTTCTATCACCACAGAGGCTGAAAAAGAAGCAGTAGCTGGAAAAGTAGTTTTCTAGGACTCACATTTCAGGGGTAGCAGTTGGAGGGGCTCAGAAGGAGATTCTTCAAAAGGTCCACTTAAGAATCAAACAAAGAGTTGGCTGTCAGTGATTACCAGGCCTGGAGATCATGAGACATATGGTGACATGAGGACCTATCTGCCCTCCTTTGCTCTGCTTGCTTCTCATTTTTCAGCCCTAGAGGGGTCAGTCGCAGCAGCTATGAATAGGTGAGGAAGTAAAGGAGGAAAAAATTTAAAAATGACTAGTTTCCTTGTCATCTTTATCTAGTTCAAGTTAAAGAGAAGAGAAGCTTTAAACTAGTGATAATTATTTTTTTTCAAGTTGTATTTAATATCTGGAAGAGAATGATTTTTTTTAAAACAGAATTGAGAATGTGGTAACAATTTAACCTGGAACCTGTTTTCCATAAGTAATCATAAAATCTGCAGAACTGCTTGAGTTTTTATAAAATAGTAGTTGAAAAAAATCCTTACTGAATATATTTTATGAGAAAAGAAGGAAACAAAATATCATGTATATTTATTATATTCTATCAATCATACGTTTTCCAATTTCTAAAAATAGAACTTTTGAATACCCAACTGTGGGATTGGTTGGAAATGGGGCTGGGGGTGCAGAACATGAGAGAAGATGATAAATTCTTGGACATATAACATTATGGTAAAAGTTGAAACTTGAATTTTATTCAAGTGATTATGTTGAAATAAAAAAGGCAATGCATAATTCATGTGTGACTCACCAAGACTGGATTAAAGATTAATCCATAGAGGTCACAAACCAGAGATGCAGTGATTGGAAGACTGAGAAAGATGGAGAGTTTGAAACTATATACCTTTTAACACATCTTGCTTCAAACATTGAGGACAAGCCACCATTCAGCTTCTTCCTATCCTATCTTCATGCTGCATTTCAGGTCCTTTATGGGGCCGGTGAGCAGGAGTAGCTGTGATGCAGCTTTGCAGTATCCTCTAATGGTGAGCTAGTCTCCTTCCTAACAACACTCCCAACCCCATCCCTGTTTCACTCCAAGGTAACACAGCAAAAGTCTTCATTTCCCTTCCCCTGGCAGCTCTTGCTTTTAGCCTTGCCCAACACAGGGACATTTGATTCATGCTATTCTCGTCACTAGGTTTTGTATTTTTTCTCTTGCTGCTGAGACTTCATTCCTCAAGACTTTTACTTGTCTATTTTTATAACACTTTGTTCTTATTTACAATGAAGGACTTGCCCCCTTTGCATTGTAACAGGGACTTCCTGCTTACCCTCACAGATTGTAGGTGTCTTAAGATAATAAAATGTGGGGAAGGGTTCAACAGTCACAAGCAGTTCCTCAGTGTCAGGAACTACTCTAGATACCTTGCAAAGCACCTTATTTAATCTTCAAAATAAATCCTATAGTGTCTATTATCATCTCCATTTTACAGAGAAGTTAGCCACTCAGTAAGTTAATTAACTCATCCAAAGGGACACTAGTGGGAAGGGTATAGACTGAGTCTTTTCCATAAAAATCCTCTACCTTTTTCATTCTGTTGCCAAGTCTTGAGATCATGAGTTAGAGTTTCTTTATTTTTCTTCCTGGACTTTATACTTTCTGGATACTGCCTCTGGGTCATTGTCTCCTTCTATCTTTCCAAGTGTGTTTTCCCTCTCTATCTTTTCCAGTTATTTCTATTTCCTTGGGACTTTTTAAAGGTTTTACCATACATATGAGTGTGTAAGGGGGTCACAGTAGGGATTCACCATGAGGAATGCTGTGTGCTGCAGGGACTGAGTGACCAAGCAATACAAGAGTGACCATGGTAGTACACGAGAACAGAGTCAAGGGGAAGACAGACGTATACCCTCCTCCATGTGAATAATACCAGGAACTGAGCAGGGAAGAAATCCTCTGTACCTACCACACAGGTGATGCCAGTCATCCAAGATGCTCATGGAAAACTAAAGCTGTATTAACATGGACAGTGTTCTATTGGTCAGTATAGGAAGCAGCCTACAACTACTTGACTCCTAGGAAACCATCCTTCCACTACCTGGGCAGAGAGGAGAGATGGAAACTATTCAGCCTGTGAGCTTGTGTAGGTTCTTCTTCTGAAAATCACTGAAAATCACTTTTCCCCTCTTATATAATGAAATTGTGCAAGATTGACTTTAGATTTGTTTTCTTGGCGAAACGAATGGGGGCCTTTTAAAATAAATGCTATTTTTTACTATGTTTTACTCTCAGAAAACAGTATAATCTTCCAACTCTATAACACCATATATTAAAATAGCAAATATATTCACATTTTTAGTTGAAGAAACTCAGGCCTGCAGAGATTAGGTGGCTCCCAAAGTCATAGAACAAAGTAACAACAGAGCTAAGATATGACCCCAGGTCTCTTGACATTTAGTTTAGTGTTCTTTCCATCACATCTTTGTTGATTAAAAGGGGGATAGGGGAAACAAAGAATGAGTAAAAGGAATCATTGCAGTTGAGTTTTTGACAAGGTTTATACCCTGTGGAGTTATTAACAGGAAGCTCAACATCTGCATTATTTTTGATCACTTGATGGCCCTAGTGACAAGGATTTGAAGAGTTAGAATGAAAGTGGTTAGAAGAACAGTATCTCTTCTGACACAAATCACAGCTTCGAACATTTTCAGCATTTACCTCCATCAGGCACACACATAAAAGACTCTAAGAAATCATATATGAAAGCTGATATTTTTGAAGTCCCTTCTGAATATTTGTAAAAATTGATGACACTAAAGGACATTGCTTTTCAAATAAAAAAAAGACAATAAAGCTTTGAAAAGAAGATGGAAGCACTTTTTACTGAACATAGAAAGAATCCATTAAAAATCTATTTCCTTATTTTCTCAGCATGCCTGATATGCTAGTGTTCATTTATTCAGTTTCAAATGAAGTTCAAAAAGTTGCCACTTTACAGATCTACACACTGGAATCTTTAGACCTCTATCCTCCATTTGACATTCAAAAAGCCCTAAGAGTTTCTCTGAAAGTTTCTACCCATTTGTGATCATAAATGCCCTCAAGTTCCCAGGCTTCAGTGATTATCTTCCTGGTTAATATCTAATTGTTTAATGTGTTTAATGTATCTAATGTTAATGTGAGCTTCTACTCTTCATGTCTGCAGAGGCCCCATCTTTTACTGGATATCTTACCTTTAGACTTCCTGAAATCACCAGTGTGTTTCCATATCACCAAAGTCAGTTTTTTGGGGCAGCACGGGTGGCTTAGCAGTATAGCATGGAGCCTGCTTCTCCCTCTGCCTGTGTCTCTGCCTCTGTGTGTGTGTGTGTCTCTCATGAATAAATAAATAAAATCTTAAAAAAAAAGTCAGTTTTTTGGTATGGTTAATATATGCTTGAAGAGCTACTGCCAAAATAGCAAAAACAACATAAAACAAGTGCCTTGTGTCACTAATCTCCATGATCTATCTGCTTAAGTGCTCTCATTCCTTGGATCTTCTCTATTGCTAATCATCTCTACAGTATTGTATTACAGTCCAGATCAATTGATTTTATTTTTTATTTTTTCACATCAGAGAATTATTTCCTAATCATTAATTGCTATTCGATTTATGACTATCTTTTGCAAATATAGGAAATATTATTGCCAGTGAGAGAAACCTTGTAATTGGGAATATATCTTCAATTTGCTGAGACTTTTCTACATCAACTTCAAGTCTTGTGGGCTTGATTGAGGCATCTCCCTGCTCATTCTACAATCTTGGGCTGTATCCCAAGAGCTTCCAATTTTGTCTATTTTTCTTCCCCTCTTGAATTAATTTTACACTCTGATTTTTTCCTATAACATTTTTTTCTATAAATAGCCTGACAGTCACCAGCTTTAATCAAGACTAGTTTGCTAATCTCAATTCTATGGCTCTGTGTCAGTCAGGACGAACCAAGAGAAAAAAAAAAAAACTACACAGTAACTGGAATGGATAAATTTAATATAAAGAATCATTGTTGACAACTAAAAGGAGGATAAAGAGGTAAAAAGAACATTGAAAAAGATTTCAGAGTTGAAGAGGAAAAAATCATGGAAAGGATAAACTTGGAAAAGGATTTCCTCATCCTTTTCTTCTCCAAGACTAGGATGCAGACCTCACATGGGAAGGTATGTACACACCTTCTCTGAGTTGCTCTGGGTCATAACTGGTCATCAGTGGGCAGGTGGAAAACACCCTTCCTGGGCAGAGGTGGGCCAAGCCTTGGAATCCAACTGCTGAGATGCCTGTAAAGCTCCCTAGAAATCTATTTACAGGGAGCCACTGAAACTCAAAGGAAAGTCCTCCATCTTGACAGCTCATCCCCCATATTCCATTATGCTTTTTAAAATTGCCCTGTTCTTTAAATAATGCTTTGTACATGTTCTATAGTGAGTGGGCACCATCCAATTTCTCTTTCTTGTCTCATTGTGAACCATTTTATGAATTGTTAATAATTTGAAAAAAAAAGACAAAGACACAAAGGGAAAATATTGGCTGTGAAGAATGTTTGCTTCATTCATTCAAAATAGCTGGAAACAATTTTAGCAAAAATTTGATCTACTGAAAGCAATAAAAGCCTTATCCTAGTCATTCTGGTTTGCCCCATGAGGACCTGTTGTAGTGAACTAACACAGAAGCACAGACTTTTTGTAGACTCATATAAAGTACTGTTCTTGTTGTTGAGGGCAAAGAAGTAAAGGCATTCATTGACAAATGTGCCAAAATCTGTCAGCCTTCAAAGCCTATGCTCTTCCTGAAGTGCAGGGCTAGAATATGATCCTTTAAGTTAAGAATTTCACATCAGAGAGGATGGGTAACATTTACTTCCACTTGCCTCCCATCTCAGGATACTTCCAGGTCCTTATTTATACTTCAACTCCTGTTATTGCAGAGCAGATACTGCCAGTGGGAGGCTTTATCAGGAGCATTGACTGGACTGCTTTACCCAGTGGAAGCTTCTTTCTCTGTTCTGGCTACCTCTCTGTATCCCACTCCAGCCATAAGTGTTTTGCACTGAAAAGTTTCTCCATCTGAAAATTCTTCTTTTCCCCTTTTATCTAATTTTTAATCTTCCTTCTGATTTCAGCACAAGTATTGCTTTCACTCTAGGAACACTTCCATGACCTTCCTGACAAGGTCAAATGTTCTATCAACTAGTCTCATAGTATTTTGAATGTCTCATTTATAGCACTTGTCAGGATTGCAGGTTTATATTTATAGTGTACTGTTTTATTATTCTGTCTTCCTCACCAGACCATTTGATCCAAGGCTATGGAGTGTTTACTTATCATTCTATCTGGTAAGTATTCACAAAGGGACTATCTATTTGCCCGTCTGTCTGTCTGTATTTCTTCCTTTCTCTGGGCCTTCTTTGTGATGACTCCTTCTTCAAGATGTGCTGGCTTATCTGGTTCTCACCAGTCTCTGAATTACTTAGTTTGACTTTGTTACTTGGTTTATCCTGTCTTGCTGAATCCAATGCTGCCCATGCTTATTCCACTCAAACTTGAATTTTCTAAGCAATGTCATTTGTTGCAGTTCTTATCAAGATAAAGGCTCCTTCTCACCCTCAAAGTCACATTTGCTTTTCTTTGAGGCACTAGTTGCCAGAATTCTGAGGGGCTTGCATGTGGGACTCATCTGTAGCTTCTATCTTTGCCTTCATTCAGAGTCTGGCCTCCCTGCCTGTCCCTGATCTTCTGGCAAGTTCCCTGGTTTCCTTGCTTGCAATTGCTGCACTACTGTCCTCACACCTTCCTCCAAAGCATGGTCTCAGACACAATCAGGAGTCCAGTCCCATAGGCCAAAATTTCACCTGCTCAGCCTATAGATGTTGCATATCTAAGATAAAGTTCTTGGGACTGTCATGAGCTTCCCAGAGTTTCCAGAGCTCAGTCAGTGACTGAGAAACAAGTAAGTCAATGATGATGTTGTTAATGACCTATGACAAAACCCTTAAGAGCATCTGAGGAGCTCAGTATTGAAAGGCTCTCTTTTTGAGTATTTTACTATGAGTATGCTCCATAATTAGAGATTTTAATTATAAAAATTTAATCATCTGATTACAAGACTTATTGAATGTGGGAGAGCTCTGGGAATTCTTCTTTTCTCCATACTCCATCATTAGGCTAACCATGATGTTGAAAAAACAAAAAATAAAAAAAAAAAACATACCCTGAAGAATGTACAATGGCTGAATTTAAACCATAAGCCCAAGAGATAGCATATTTCAGCTATACTTCTATTTAGATTTCTATTTCTAGAAATAAAGGGAGTTGAGAAAGAATTCTATGAGACTTTACTTATTACACAATATATAATTTGGAACAAGTGCTTTAATTTTTTAAAAATGATTGGTTGTTTGATTTGAGAGAGAGAGAGAGAGAGAGAGAGAAGGTGAGAGCATGGGCTGGGGGAAGGACAGAGGGAGATAATTTCGAGCAGACTCTCCACTGAGCATGGAGCCTGACAAGGGGCTTGATCTCACAACCCTAATATCATGACCTGAACTAAAACTGACAGTTGGATGCTTAACCAACTGAGCCAACTAGATGCCCCAAAGTGCTTAATTTTTTTGGCTTTAGTTTTTCCATCTATAAAATTAAAACATAACAGTACTTCCATATAAGGATGCTTTGAAAAACAGAGAGGAGTTCACATATTTAAGCACTTAGAACAATGCTTGAAATTTTCCTAATTTTTTTCATTCAGTCTGTACTTTCCCAACAGGGTGTAGACTCATCAAATATGTTCATTTTGGCTCACCTCTGACCCTGGTAGGAAGCCTGCATGTAAACAGCACACTGTCCTTGAGGAAAATACGCACAAATGATCAATTAGAGAATTTCCAATGGATCTTCCCTGCTGTGGACATGAGCCTGTATTCTATCTTTAGTTGAAGCATATGCTGTGTATTTCCCAGGCTTTCATTAGTGCTTTCAAACTCCCAGATGCCCGGGGAACATGCAGGCGATTATTCCTTTCCTTTCATGGGTAATTGTGAAGTAACTATGTTGTAGTAAAAGAGCACTGGACAGGGATCCAGCAGATATGGGTGTTAATCTCTGATCCTGATGTTTTCAGAGCTTAATTTCCTCCTTTGTGAGATCAGGAGTTCATATTATGAGTTTGCAGAAAGGCTTTAAGTATCAATGTGATGAATATATAGATTCACCTTGAAGGTAGTAAAGCTTTGATAAATTTAAAAATTGACATTAATGATAGGTAACTCTATTAACTTATTTCTGCCATAGAAAGCAGAACGCATATTACCCATTCTACACTGAGATGCCTATAAGTTGGATATTCTCCAAGCTTTGGGACAGAGTGTGATGGAATGTTGTAGGGTTTTTATTCAGACTATCTGCCACAACAGCATCAGAGCCATGGCCCGTGAAAGCATATGAACTAAGGTGTCCTGATCTTCCTGGGCAGGGTAGAAACAAAAAGAAGTACCCACAGTGCAGGCTCTGCAAGTAATTCTGACCACCATCCCTCTACAGCAATGAAGCTGGAAGTTAGGGTCTGAGAGGTACTGCAGAATCTGGGGAAGCTAAAATTTTACTGTGATCCCAAAAGATCCCAAAGACAGAAAGAACCTGTTTGATGTAAAGTTTGGGTGACCTTTGAGGCCCCACCAAGTGTTACATTCTCGAATGCCATACCTTTATAACTGTGAAATTAGAAGAGCAACAGCAACCAGTACTTACATGCCACTTCAATATGTGCCAGGTACTGATTTAAGTGTTTTACGTGTTACTCTTTTAACCCATACACAACCCTATGAGACAGGTGCTACTAGGATCTCATCTATAAATGAGGAAGTGGATGCACAGAGGAGTTACATAACTTGTTGAAGGAGCAGAGTCATCAGCAGCAGAGTCAGGATTTGATCCAGGCAGATTGCATCCAATTCACAATCTTAATACCACTCATCGAGACCACCACCGATCTTAAAGCCAAAAACAGACTACTTCCATCAGTTTCCTCTCCTTTTTCTACTCCTTTTCTCAAAGCTGATGTAGATTAGATCATCTTTAAAAGACCATCTCCTTAAGAACACACTGGTTTTAGACTTGGTGCCATCACAATATCCAATGTGTATCTTTCTAAATAAGCAGGTTTATCCATTAATTCAGCAGATAGTATTGACTCTCTTGGTTACTGAGCTGGGAAGAGAGAAATGAACAAGACATGCCGATGTTTCTCATCACACATAAATCTATAATGATAGGAAAAGTACAATCATATAGGAAATTAAAAGTGGCACAAAAAAGGCATGTTCATAGCATCAGAAAGATCTCAAATCCAGAGCACTGTGCCTCATAAGGGAGGTGAATTACGAGCAGATTCAAAAAGACCAAGACAATCCAAAAACATTTCTCCCATTAGCAAGTATCTCTACTGTGAATGGCTGCACCTCTGTGATGATACACTAGTTCCAGATCATTGATCCTTGATGCCCAAGAAAGTCCTCAAGTGAAACTATTGTACAAAAATTGGAGAAAGTGTTCTCTAAAAGAGGCTCATTCTCAATGGGACTTGCCAAAGGTGGCAAAAAGCGAAAGGTCAGTGTTTGCTGCATTTGCAATTTCGGATGAGTTCGAGGTACTCCAGACCACATGATTTACTATGAGGAATAGTCAAAGGATCATGTTACTTAGATCAGATGCACCTTCAAGTTGACCTCATACAGCTTCAGAGGAAGCATGCTGGTGGTTCAGACATTGTCTGTTGAGGTCTTTTAATTTATAGAAGTTCAGCATATGTCAATCAGAGAAGGACAAACATTATATGGTCTCATTCATTTGGGGAATATAAAAAGCAGTGAAAGGGAATAAAAGGGAAAGGAGAAAAAATAAGTGGGAAATATCAGAAAGGGAGACAGAACATGAAAGACTCCTAACTCTGGGAAACGAACTAGGGGTGGTGGGGTGGGGTTGGGGGGGGGTGACTGGGTGACGGGCACTGAGGTGGGCACTTGACAGGATGAGCACTGGTTGTTATTCTATATGTTGGCAAATTGAACACCAATAAAAATAAATTTATAAAAAAATTAAAATTAAAAAAAAGTATAGAAGCTAACTGCCCTGTGAAGTGTTCTTGGATATACTTAAGTTTTAGAGATGAGTACAAAGTATTATAATGAGCCAGTATCTTTCTGTAGCATCTCTTGGCTTTTGGGTTTTTTCAGAATAAAATAAATAATGAAATAACCTTTCTATTATATTTTCATTGTTTATACTCCCACACCTTTCAAATCAATGTTTGATTAATTAATTTATACATTCATTTAAAACATACATGTATTTAAAACATGTATATGAATGCCTATTCTAAAAGTCTATGAGTTAGGATTGGCGGAGGGGGAAGCTGGGCAGAAGTTTGCTAAGCCCAGGGAATTTAATAGCCTTATAGTGAATTTAGGCAAGGAAAATATAAAAAGGTTGACAAGTCAGGGGTATAAGACAAAATGGAAAGGTCTGAATAGAATGCTGTGGGTGGAAGTGAATGAGGAAAGACTCAGGGGCTTTAGAAGGATAGAAAGGTGGCCTCTCTGAGACCTGTACCACCTCATATGTCTCTCTGGAAGTGGAACGACAATCCTTCTGTCCTCATCCCAGAATCTAAATATTCCAGCCCTGGGCTGGCTATAGCACTCATGAACTTATCCATCCATCCTGCCCTCAATCACAGAAGGCTGTAGGTCATATATTTGATCTCTTGGCCACATATTCCAGTTATAATTCACTTGGATCTAGAGCACCTTTGGTGACAAGACAGTATGGAGGAAAGAAATGAAATTATGCATCCAGCATGAGCAGGCTACAATGGCTCTTGAAGTTCATTACTTCTCTTAAATCTCAATTTTATAATTGACAACTCAAAAGCCCATTCCTGAGTTCCTTGCTCTAAAGCCAGAATGCTCCAGTCCTAAACCAGATTCTGGGTTCTGCACAGCTGAAGTAGTGAAATATAAGAGTATATATATATATAGATATAAGAGTACATATATAATACAGGGATTTAAATTTACTCCAGATTCCCAGTTTCCTTTAAGAAGAATAAAGAAATGGCAACATTATTTTGATACTGGTTCTCAATATTTAATAGGTTTCTTAATTAAGGACCGTTTCTAGAGTTAGCACCTAATATGATATGATTGGTGAGTGAACGACTATGTTTGGTACTTAATACAAAATATTTTATTTTAAGAGTTACATGTAATTCTATTATTCTTTGATGGAATTAATTGTTCCTTCAACTAGTTCCATCTCTCTAACCAAGGAATTTCTGCTACTCACCCCTCCCCCTCTCTTTCTCAATTGGGCATTTTCACAACTAGACTGCAGGTAGGAATTAGTGCTTGAAATACTGCATCCACAACTTATTCATAACACAATTCAGTAGGTGGAAGGAAAGGTTAGATGATTTAAGACTTGCAATCTGGGTACCTAAGCATTCTAAATTGAATCCCCTAAATTGTACAGGTCCTCCTTTATTACCTATTAGGGCTTGGGAGGAATGAGGCATGGAATGAAATATCTTAAGGCTGAGGAGCTTCTGTAGTGAAAGGTCTGGGAATCCACAGAGGAAGTGCTTGTCTTATCTAGGAGTGGAATGAATCCACCTTGATGTTCCATGCCAAGAACAGCACAGGCATAGTGAGTACAGAAGGCCACATCTACTGGAAAGTTTTGCTGAATTTCCCCTCTTTAAAATTCCACCTTCACTGTCATTGCCTTCAATGAAGGCTTTGTCTCTTAGATGGGTGGAATGTACCAGTTACTTGCCCTCTTTAGTACTTCTATTCTCCTCCATTTGATTTCTATGTCAGTATCAAATATTTTGAATTACAATCCTCATGATTCTCTCATCTTCTTAAAGCCATTGAATGGTTATTACCTTCACAATAGAACTCAAATACCTTGGTGGAACATTCTATGGTCTTTATGTTTTATCTTCTAATGAGGTTTCAGGCTTCTCTTACCAAGTCCCTTGTGACATCCTCAGTCTAGCCATGCTGAAATAGCACTCAAACATTTCAGTATCTTCAGGTCTCTGTGCTTTACATATGCAGTATCCCAGCTACTTGAAAAGCTTTACTCTCCTTTTTCCTTACCTAAAACCTATGAACCCTAAAAAACAAAACAAAACAAAAGCAAACAAAATCCTTTCAAATGTCTGTTTACCATAAGTTGGATTTAAAAAAATATTCAATTAATGTATTTATTTGAGAGAGGGCAGGGTGAGGGAAAGAGAGAGAGAGAGAGAGAATATCAAGAAGACTCCCCATGAAATGTGGAGCCCAACCAGGGCTTTATCCCATGACCTTTAGATCACGATTGGAGCCAAAATCAAGAGGCCAGTGTTTAACCCAGGCACCCTAAGTTGGATGTTTTCTACTTGGTTTCCATAACTTCCTGAACATGGCTACATTACTGCATCCATCACAACAAATTATAATCCTCTACCTATACCTCTGTCTTCCCTCCTGACCTATAAGATCTTTGAGGTCAGGGACTGTGCTTTATTAAACTTATTCCCTAGTGTTTTATTCATCAAATGGTACATTGAAAGCACTTAGTAAAGGTTTTTTTGAATGATTCAATGACTTTCGAATAAATAAGATGGTAATTTTCCAATGTGTGCAAAGCTGGTTCAGATAAATGCACTTTATTACAATAATCCCATCATGAAAGCCTTGAATGCCAGGATGACATTCTCTTAATATCCTGGGTTCACCAGCATGTTCAGAGTGCCAAGAACAGGTGATATTTGTCTGAAAAAATTTTTGATCTACATCTATTTTTTTAAAAATATCTTGGCTAGGTAGAGAATTATAGTTAGGTCACTTATTTTCTTTTTATTTAAATTTTACTTAGTTAACATGGAATGCAACACTAGTTTCTGGAGTAGAATTCAGTGATTCATCACTTACATATAATACCCAGCGCTCTAACGAGTGCCCTCCTTAATACCCTTCACCCATCTAACCCATTCCCCACCCACCTCCCTCCCTCCCTCCCTCAAACCTCAGTTAGTTTACTATTGTTAAGAATTTCGTATGGTTCATTTCCCTCTCTCCTTTCTCCCCTTCCCATATAGTCATCTTTTTTCTTTCTTAAATTACACACGTGAATGAGATCATATGATATTTATAATTCTCTGACTGACTTATTTCACTTCGCGTAATACATTCTAGCTCCACCAACATCATCACAAATGGCAAGATTTCATTCATTTTGATGGCTGAGCAATATTCCACTGTATGTAAAATATACCATATTTTCTTTATCCGGGCTCTCTCCGTAGTTTGGCTATTATTCAATAAGGCTGCTGTAAACATCAGGGTTCATGTACCCATTTGAATCTTTATTTTTGTATCCTTTGGGTAAATACCTAGTAATGCAATTGGTGGGTCATAATGTAGGTCTTTTTAAATATTTTTTAGGAACCCCATACTGTTCTCCAGAGTGGCTATACCAGTTTGCATTCCCACCAACAGTGTAAGAGGGTTACCCTTTATCTGCATCCTTGCCAACACCTGTTGTTTTTTGTGAGGTTAATTTTAACCATTCTGACAGGTGTGAGGTGGTGTCTCATGATGGTTTTGATTTGTATTTCTCTGATGATAAGTAATGTTGAGCAGCTTTTCATATGTCTGTTAGCCATCTGGATGGCTTCTTTGAAAACGTGTTTATTCATTTTTTCTGCCCATTTCTTAACTGGGTTATTTGGTTTTTAGGTGTTGAGTGTGATAAGTTCTTTATAGATTTTGGATACTAACCCTTTATCAGATATGTCATTTACAAATATCTTCTTCCATTCTGGAGGTGGCCTTTTAGTTTTGTTGATTGTTTTCTTCACTGTGCAGAAGCTTTCTATATTGATGAAGTCTCAGTTCATTTTTGCTTTTTTCCCCTTGTTTCCAGTGATGTGTCTAGTAAGAAGTTGCTACAGATGAGGTCAAAGAGGTTTCTGCCTATATTCTCCTCTATTTTGATAGTTTCCTATCTCACATTTAGGCCTTTCATCCATTTCAAATTAATTTTTGTGTATGGTGTAAGAAAATGGTCCAACTTCATTCTTTTGTATGCTGCTATCCAGTTTTCCCAACACCATTTGTTGAAGATACTTTTTTGCATTGGCTATTCTTTCCTGCTTTTGTCAAAGGTTGGTTAACCATATAGTTGTGAGTCCATTTCTGGGTTCTCTGTTCTGTTCCATTGATCTTTATGCGTATTTTTGAGCTAGTACCATACTCTCTTGATGACTGTGGCTTTGTAATATAGTTTGAAATATGTAACTGTGATGCCTCCAATTTTGTTTTTCTTTTTTCAGGATTGCTTTGGCTATTTGGGGCCTTTTGTAGTTCTGTACAAATTTTAGGACTGTTTGTTCTAGCTCCATGAACAATGCTGGTGGTATTTTGATAGGGATTGCATTAAATGTGTAGATTGCTCTGGGTAGTATAGACATTTTAATGATGTTTGTTCTTCCAAATCATGAGCATGGAATGCTTTTCCATTTCTTTGTGTCCTCTTCAATTTCTTTCATAAGTGTTCTATAGTTTTCAGAGTACAGATCTTTTACCTCTCTCTTTAGTTAGGTTTATTCCTTGGTATCTTGTTTTTGGTGCAATTGTAAATGGGATCGATTCCTTGACTTCTTTTTCTGCTGCTTCATTACTGGAGTATAGAAATGCAATGGATTTCTGCACATTGATTTTATATCCTGGGACTTTGCGGGAATTCACTTATTAGTTTCTTTCAGCACCTTAGAGATATAATTTCACTCTCCTCTTGTTGAATAATTTCTATGTCATTCTTATCTTTCTTTTTCTATACAGAAACAAAGTTGTTTTTAAGAATTTATCCTTATTGCTGGCTTTCAAGTTGATTATGATGTGCTTTGGTGTGGTTTTCTTTATGTTTCTTCTGTGGAATTCATTAAACTTCTTGGATCCATGATTGTATAATTTTCCTCAAATATTGGTAACTTTTAGCCCTTGTTTCTTTGCATAGTTTTCTGCTCCTTTCCCTCTTTCTGGGACCCAATTAAAGATTTCAGAGCACTTGACATTTTCTCATAGCTTATTGAAGTGAAATTTATTTTTTGTACTCATTTTAGTTCTTCTTTTATTCTTAGTACTTCATTTTTAATAATTGTTATTGCCACATTTCTAAGTTTTCTAATCTCTTCTCCTGAAATATTTAATCTCCTACAAATCCTATCCTTTTAACTTTTCAATTTCAGATACTATATTTTTATTTCTTAAGGTTTCATTTGGTTCTCTTTTATATTTTTCCATTAGGTTTATGCTTTTGCTTTATAAAAAGTATGTTGTCAGACTGAAGTTATATCAGTCTTGTTGAAGGATAATATGTACTGCTTATAACATTTTACCTTAATTAGGTACCATTTTATTTTATTTTATTTTATTTTATTTTTGGTACCATTTTATTTTAGATGTGCCTTTTAAAACCGTGTAAACACTTCTTGGAAAAAATGTATAGCACTACCTTACTGTACATGAAGCAGTCATGTTGTTCACATGCTTTATCACTTTGTCTCTCAATCAAATATAGAACATCAATATTCTGCTGTAGGGGAAATACATCTCTTTGTTATGCATCCACTTATTGTCAGATCAAAAAATTAAGTACTTTTAAGGTGCCTGGGTGGCTCATTCAGTTAACCATTTGACTTCGGCTCTGGTCATGATCTCAGGGTCCTGGGATAGAGCCCCCACATCAGGCTCTGTGCTCAGCAGGTAGCCTGCTTCTCTCTTTCCCTTTGCCCCTCCCTCTGCTCTTGTTCTCTCTCTCTCTCTCTCATAAATAAATAAATTAAATCTTTAAAAAAATAATCACTGTCATTATACATGCCCCCTCTTTGCTTCTCTGCTAATGTATATATAATATTACATTTATAGCAAGAAAAATGTTGGTGGGTTTTTTTGTTTGTTTTTATTTGTTCATGTTGTCCTAACTTAGTATCATCATTTCGGTGATCTTTCCATTAGATAGCACTATCTCTCCAGAGATGGGTCATATTTTGAGTTGTTTGTACAATAAAAGCTCTATTTATTGAAAATTTGATTTGGAGCAATCTGAAGCTTCTATAATAAAAGTGAAAATTCAGAAAAAAGAAAATAATACTCTGAAAGCCCATATAAATTTAATATATAACAGGAACTCTCACTCAGAAATTATTGATTCATTGTTGGCACAAATTCTACTAACTTTAGCTTCTAGATTTCCTAAGGCATATTACATTTAAATTACAAAATGTGAAGAGGATTGATAATTGTGTCATCTTCACTGAGTATTATTGATTAGTTGATTCAGATGAAGCCCTGTAGTAAGTTCTGAAGCTACAGAAATGTAGAACACATGATCTTGTCTTCAAATATCAGCATAAAGTTAGGAAACTTGCCATATATAGCAATATTAATAACAGTAGTGAGTAAAACACTCAGAATATCACAGGAGAGTTATAGGAGAATGTTTCCAGGTTTTACAGGGTGACAAAGTTAAAGTCTGACATTGAAGAGTGGAATAGAGAACAAAAATACAGCTAACACGCATTGCTGTATGAGATCATGCTGTTCCCATACATAGAGAAATGACATGGCCCCAATTGTGCCACCTCAGTTGTTTTTAAAGATGTCATCATAAAATTTAAATACAGATATAGGCTAGCTAATATTAACAGAGCAAAAAAAAAAAAAAAAAAAGAATTCCATAGTAGCAGTGATCTAGCATAGTGGTTTACAAGGATGGGCTCAAAAGTCATACCACTTGGGGTTGAAGCCCCAACTTCACCACTTGCAAACTTGGACCAGTTTTTAACCCATCTGTGTCTTGGTTTATTCATCTGCAAAGGAGATGGTCAGAAAACCTTTATCATCAAATTACTGTGAAGATTAATTTTTTAAAAAATGTGTAAAGCACATTAAACAGTATCTGATGCATAGATAATTATGCTACTTCTCAGTAATAGTAAAAGCAAGTGTGTTAATAGCACTTACATATGTACCAGGCATACTTTTAATTTTTTGCATCTATGAACACACTCAATCCTTACATCAAACCTTAGAAGGAGATACTGCTATTATCCTCATTTTCCATTTGAGAAATTAAAATAACAAGGATATAAATAACTTGTTCAAGAACTTACCTATGTAAGTAGTGGAGCCATGATTTTATCCAAGTGCTTTGTCTCTAGAGCACTTTGTAGTGTTGCCACTACAATATTGTTCATATGGAAAAGTACAAATGGATATTAGGATGACTTGAAAATATAATAAGCCACTGATTTCCTGAGGCAGTGACCACCTTTTCATCAGAGGATTCGAGCAAAAGGAATCCGGCTAGGAGGCTGAACTAAATATTCTGTGTGATTGCTAATGATTTATTTATTTTAATATTAGACCACGATCAATAAAAAGTAAATGAATGTTTCATTTTTATCGTTTAGGCAGGAAAATATATTTATACCCAATGAAGAATTTATACTCTCAGCAAATGCTTCAATGTGAAATGTAAAACTCCAATTATCTTACAAAAGCTCTAATTATGTATATGACTTACATGTAATTTTATACATACATTTACATGAAACTTTGTATTCCCCATCTATAGAGGACAAAGTTGGCCACCAATCCGGAAGGTACTTTAGTGAATTGATTTAACACATGGCTCTAACACCAGACCAATCTGGGTTTGATATCTAGCTGGGCCACCAGTTTGTCTGCATGACATCATTATAAAATGGGGGAAATGACAATGTGTACACAATAAGATTATTACAAGGAATCATTAAGATGATTTATTAAGAATTATCCAGCACAACACAAAGCAAGTAGTAAATATTCATTAAGAATTATTATTAATTACTATTTTGTAAATGAGATGTTAATTCATAAAGCACAAAAGCAAACACACATGTAGACAAGAATTTGTATCAATGGCAATCATTTTGTTGATGAAAATGATTCTTTTAACATTTTTCATCGGGAAATAGAAAATCCATAGAGAAAAGCAGACATATCACAAATGTGTAATTTAATGATTTATCACAGACTAACTGTGGCAAAGAAACAATGTTTTTAGGCCAAAAGATTTCTTCTGAGTACAATTTATGTAAGGTGGAATTACTTTTTGTTTTATTTTCAGGTAATACAAACAATCCTAACTGGCTTAATCAAAAGTTTGAATTTGGTTTAAATATGGTATATCCAATGACTCTGATGGGGAATGATGGAAGAAGGAAGGAAAGAGGGTGCTGGAAAGTCCCTTCCTGATTGGTGGTGTGGGCCGTTTTACTCTCCCTGAGCTGCCAAGGTATTGTCTTACCCTTCCTCACACAGGAACATGCTTGTTGGTATTCTGAAACCTGCTCCCTCCTTCACTGGGAATCACACATGCCTTAATGCTGGCAGATACATTTCTTTCCAAGTTGGTCCGCTTACAACTCCTTCTGTAGCTTCTACACATTCAGCATATTGTTCATGCTGAGCCCCCTCAACCCTCCAGATGCTCTGGAGGATCTCTTCTACTCCTTGCACAGAACACAACTAGCTCTCGTCCAAACAGATTCACTTCCTTTGATTTGACAGACTCAGAGCTTAGGACAGTTCCACTGTGGCCACTTGGTCTGTCATGAGCTTAGCTTATACACAATCCCCATTTGGATTTCTCTGCCTCTGTCTGTAGGTCAAATCATCCATCTGCTTCTCAAACTTCAGGGGACAGGCATGTTGTCCAGGTGGTGCCTTGAAAGCTCCTTTCCCTAGGCTCAAAGTAGAGCAGGCCCTCCTGCCCTTCTTGCAATGCTAATCTCTCTAAACAAGTATTTTCCTGCTCTCAGCTTCTCTAACCTTCTTTAGAGGCTGGATGTGGGTGGTCAGTCAAGGATGACACACTGTCATTCCCTGCTCCCCCCACCCATGCCTTGCATATCTCATATGTGGGTCTCATATCAGATGCTGGTACAGGGTATCTATTGTCTTTTAGAAAGAGCAAAGCCTGAAACTATCAGTTTCTCATTTTACCTTCACAACCAACACCAATATGGTAATTGCCAATTTTATAGAGGAATACAGAATATCTAACAATTATTTTTTTAAGATTTTATTTATTTATTCATGAGAGACACAGAGAGAAAGAGAGAGGCAGAGGGAGAAGCAGGCTCCAAGCAGGAAGCCCAATGTGGGACTCGATCTGGGAATCCCGGGATCAGGCCCTGAGCCAAAGGCAGACGTTCAACCCTTGAGCCACCCTGGCATCCCGAATATCTAACAATTACACAAAGAGACAAACTAAACAGTACAATTTGAACCCACATCTTTCCTGCTAACACTGAGCCACCTTCCTTCCCAATTCTTTTTGTGTTAACTCTCATTTACTCCTACATTTGCATTCGTGTCACCCACCTGGCAGTGTGATGCTGTCTGGCTATTATCTTATAGGTCATCTTGTTGAGATACAAACAAGTCAGTAGAAAAGCTGACCTGAGGATGCAGGGCCCTTGATTTCTAGTTTAGAGACTGTTCTGTTAGACCACACTGGCTTGATGATCCTTTCCACAGGAGACAATTCCTCTATTATGCACAACACATTGCATTACTAAGTTATATGGATTTCATTCCAAGATATAAATAACTGATACAGAAATACAACAAAATGTTTAAGGTTGAGGGCTCTCAAAGACTGTCGTTGTTGACGCACTTTGAGATCATACATAGAAACTTTGGATGGCCACAAGGCAATTTGATAGGGTCTCAGACATAGTAGTAGGGCCATAATGGCTGGTATTGGGGTCAGGTAGGATAGTTTTTCAAAGCTGTCAAAGTTCAGAGTCAGATGTTGCACACACACCATGTGCTTAGGGACACATGGCATTAAGTCCAGGACAAGGTAACCTGTTATCATCAAGAAAAGTGAATAGATGTAAGACAAAACCCAAAGATTCTTTTTTTCCATGGAAATTCTGGAATATGGCAAAGTATGGGAGCAAAATCGGGGACGTCCAAAAGATCCAAGAAAACTATTTGAAGGAACCACAGTGGAAAAGGCTCGATCTTTTGACTAAAGTGACTGGAGAACATGGAGAATTCAATCTGTATGGTTTAAGGGTATCAGGTTGAAGTCCATGACAATTTTCCCATATTTGTTTCATCTTTTGAATAAAGGTAGGTTTTCAAATAAATTAACTTTCAGAAAGATAATTTTAATGATGAGATAGCATCTTGGCTGAGATCTTCAGAGAAATCCCACAGATCTCATCATGGTATGATTTTAAATAAATTGTGATCATACTGAGTGAGAACCATTTTGAGGTTATAATCACCTTGCCTATTTTAGCTCAGTTAAATCTATACAGGAGATGTGCCAGGGCTTATCAATACTTTACATGTCTCTACATTTATATCCTCTTTAGGATGGGCTACATATACAACCACATCTACTATATCTACTATTGAATTCTATATTGTCAGATATCTGCCCTACATAGGGAAGAAAACTGCAAGATAGCGTGTTGGGGATGACAAGAATATTCATTCCTGAGTTAGGCTGCTTCTGCTGCAGACCTCAGCATCGTTTATCTTGTGAAATTATTTGCATATGAAAAAAACACAAAAGAGTGTGGAAGTGAGAGTATTCTCTCAAATAAATTGCTGAGTGGGAAATACTGATATTTTCAATCAAGAGTTCTACCTTGGGGGGACCTGGGTGACTCAGTTGGGTAAGTGTCTGATCTTGGTTTTGGCTCCAGTCATGATCTCAGGGTCCAGAGATCGAGCCCTGTGTTGTGCTCCATGCTCAGCATGGAGTCCGCTTGGGTTTCTCTCTCATCCTCTGCCCCCACCCCCAAACTCTCCCTCTCCTTCTCTCTAAAATAAATAAATTAAACCTGAAAAAATGATTTCTACCTTGAAAATATGATAGAGAGAGAGAAAGAGAGAGATAATATGTGTGTGATGGAGTGGGGGGATGGTAAGAGATCCATAGATGTGAGAAAAACTTTGAACTGAAGATAGAGAGGTCTAAGTTGCACAATGTAACCTGCCCCCACCTCACCCCTGTGACCATGAAACACTTTCCCTTTTTACATCTTTCTCTTATTTCTAAATAAAAGACTTGAGCAGCTTGATTCCTGTGATCCCTTCTAATTCAAAGTCCTGTGACTGTACTCGGTGGTGGCAAGTCCAGAAGGAGAGTTTAACGCACATACAAAAGATAGAACTGGTTTAGGTATCACAAGGGGCTCCTGAATCTTTCAGTTACATTTTAAACAAATGAAAGGATGTTTTGGCCATTGCCACTCTAATTTGAAATCTTAATCCAGAAAGCAGTTTCATTTGGAGAGCAATCTTGGCATTGCAGGTCAAGTCTAAAATTGTTATGATATCATTTTTTCATGCCGAAGCATAACAGAGCTTTCCATGCTAGAGTATTGCCAATGAAATGCTAACTTAAAGATACCTAACCCAATGGGTGCATTTTAACTTCTTCATATCCTTTCAAAAACTTGAGTTTACTTTTAGTGTATTGCAAAATTAACTGGATGTTCCTGTTGATAACTCTAAAGCCTTTTGAGTGCTATTTTCTAGAAAAGCTAATGTAAGTTAGAGCTCAGTCCCAGGAATATGTTTGTAATATTAAAACAAAATGATATATCACTTTGCTGGTTAATATATAGCTTCCCATAAAATATTTTTAAAAATCTGTTTGTTTACCTAGAGAACCATTATTTTGATGGGGAGATAGGTAATCAAGTATTGTTAAAGGATGCTCTGTTCTATTCCTCATTTACCCATTTACTTATTTCAACTTTTCCTTTCCTTTGATTTCTCTTTCTTAATAAAAAGAAAACATATACATTAAGGCATAATTGACTCATAAACAACTACACATACTAAAGTTACAATCTGATCAGTTTTGACGAATGTATAAGTCTGTGAAATCATCACCACAACCACTCTAGTAAACATATATGTAGACCCCCTTAGAAATCTTCCCTCTCTCAGCCCCTACCTCTTCCACATAGTATGATGGATCTGATTTCTGGCACTGTGGATTAGTTTGCATTTTCCTAAAGTTTTATGGAAATGAAATCATACTGTCTATATTCTTTTTGTCTAGCTTCTTTCCCTCAACATACTTATTCTGAGATTCATCTGTTTTTGTGTGTATCAGTAGTTTATTGCTTTTCATTATGGAGTAGGATGACAAGCTACTGTGTGGACATACCCATGATTTGTTTAACCATTTGTCTTGAGTCTTCTCTAGGTTTTGTCTATTACAAATTAAACAGTGTCAATGTTTGTATGTACATTTTTGTATGGACATATGTTTTCATTTGTCTTGGGTAAGTGCCTAGCAGTGGGATGGCTGGATTCTATGATAGGTATACGTTCCACTTAAAAAAAAGAAAAAAAAAAAAACAACTGTGAATAAAGGCAATTTCATGTTTTTTCTTTTCAATATGGATGTTTTAAAATTTGTGTTACCTTTTTACCTTTTATCTCTGGTTGGGAAATTCCTCCTTTTCCTGATCAATCTGGCCCACAATTCTATTTTCTCAAAAATTCAACTTTTGTTTCATTTATCTTTCTCTATTGTTATTGTGTTTTCTCATTTCCATTTTTATCATTACTATTTCCTCCTTTATTTTATGTTTAGTTCATTTTTACTTATTAAGTTCCTTAAGATAGAAATTGAAGTCACAGATTGGTGGTCTTCTTTTTTAATATAGGTATTTATTATCATTAATTCTCCTCCCTTTCCTCTGATATATGCCAAGAAATAAAAATGAGGCTATAAAAAATGAATAGTAAAGAATTAAAATGTATGATGATAATTGGAGAATAATCATGGTAATTAGTTCATCTTAGAAACCTCCTTGACCTAAATTCCTGAAGTTACTTGCAATATATCTGATTCTAAGACAAAGCTTAAGCTGCATCCAAAAGTATTGCACTTCTTTAAGTTGGAGGAAATTCTAGGGACAAATGCAGCAGGATTAAACACCAAAGAAGAAAGCTTGTCTAATTAAAAAGTAGGTCTTTGTACATCTTCATATAATTTGCCCTAATCAAGTATTTTTAAAAATATAATTTTAATTAATACTTATTTTCATTTACTTATGTTTTAATAATTTTATATAACTTATTTGTTTTATTTTTTTTAATTTATTTTTTATTGGTGTTCAATTTACTAACATACAGAATAACCCCCAGTGCCCGTCACCCTTTCACTCCCAGCCCCTGCCCTCCTCCCCTTCTACCACCCCTAGTTCGTTTCCCAGAGTTAGCAGTCTTTACGTTCTGTCTCCCTTTCTGATATTTCCCACACATTTCTTCTCCCTTTCCTTATATTTCCCTTCACTATTATTTATATTCCCCAAATGAATGAGAACATATAATGTTTGTCCTTCTCCGATTGACTTACTTCACTCAGCATAATACCCTCCAGTTCCATCCACGTTGAAGCAAATGGTGGGTATTTGTCGTTTTTAATGGCTGAGGAATATTCCATTGTATACATAAACCACATCTTCTTTATCCATTCATTTTTCGATGGACACCAAGGCTCCTTCCACAGTTTGGCTATTGTGGCCATTGCTGCTATAAACATCGGGGTGCAGGTGTCCCGGCGTTTCATTATCTTTGGGGTAAATCCCCAAAAGTGCAATTGCTGGGTCGTCGGGCAGGTCTATTTTTAACTCTTTGAGGAACCTCCACACAGTTTTCCAGAGTGGCTGCACCAGCTCACATTCCCACCAACAGTGTAAGAGGGTTCCCCTTTCTCCGCATCCTCTCCAACATTTGTTTCCTGCCTTGTTAATTTGCCCCATTCTTACTGGTGTGAGGTGGTATCTCATTGTGGTCTTGATTTGTATTTCCCTGATGGCAAGTGATGCAGAGCATTTTCTGATATGCATGTTGGCCATGTCTATGTCTTCCTCTGTGAGATTTCTCTTCATGTCTTTTGCCCATTTCATGATTGGATTGTTTGTTTCTTTGCTGTTGAGTTTAAGAAGTTCTCTATAGATCTTGGAAACTAGCCCTTTATCTGATATGTCATTTGCAAATATCTTCTCCCATTCTGTAGGTTGTCTTTTAGTTTTGTTGACTGTATCCTTTGCTGTGCAAAAGCTTCTTATCTTGATGAAGTCCCAATAGTTCATTTTTGCTTTTGTTTCTTTTGCCTTCGTGGATGTATCTTGCAAGAAGTTACTGTGGCCGAGTTCAAAAAGGGTGTTGCCTGTGTTCTTCTCTAGGATTTTGATGGAATCTTGTCTCACATTTAGATCTTTCATCCATTTTGAGTTTATCTTTGTGTATGGTGCAAGAGAGTGGTCTAGTTTCATTCTTCTGCATGTGGATGTCCAACTTATTTGTTTTAAAAATCAATGGATGCTAAAAGCAAGTTAATATTTTCACTAAATTCACCTATACAAGGGTAATTGTCCTGAAAAGTACTGGAGGAAGTCCAAGTTAACACACTTGTCTCATATATGTCATTCTCTTAAAATGATTATTAATCGAAGATATATAGTAGCTTTTACTCAACATTTCCCATTTTGAATTTGTTAATTAAATGCAGTGTTAATTAGGGAACATGAGTGTTTCTTATCCAGACTCATGATAACCCATAAAGTAATTTAGAAGAGAGAGGGAGACTCATGGGTTGATGAATTAGGACATGATACATATTATACTCAAACTGATTGTCACTCTGCCACTAAAACATTATGCCAAATAATCACCACTCTGAGCACTGGAAATAGTCTTTACTCTTCACTTGTTCATTTGCTTTTTCCAGGGATGACACCCTCACCATTCCTACCTTTGGTTAACTATGAACATCAGAGCTTTCCCTTTTTCTCTCTTGTAAATGAAGCTTTACAAGCTTCATTTTTTCTTTATGTGATAGAAATAATACTAATTTTTACTACCCCACAGACTTATTTTGAGGCTGAATTTAGGCAATAACTGAGAGAGTCCACTGGAATTTGTACCAAAAGGTGCCTACGAGGAAGGATTGAATGTTTGAAATTAATTCAGTACTACCACAGGCTTATCTTACTGTTTAAAATCCCTTTGGTATTTTATTATTAATCTGAGTGTGTTATGTTACAGAAATTTAGTTTTCATACCCCTTTTCTGACTGACTCTTGATTTAAGGTAGAACCAGGAAGGAAATGTCACCCAGAAAAGTGATGTGATTACATGAACACACTCTGTTTGTTTTGGAACTGTGGTATAACCCATTTAAGCACTTGATCAATTTTCAAATATTTTAAGGTAGGAACAAATAGCGTCTGAGGGGACTGTATAAGAGAATGTTTGCCTAGTAGCTTCTGCCTTTATGTCCACATCCTCCTCTGTCTGGCTGTTTCATTCCTGTAGTAAGTTCCTGCTCAGTTATGGACAACAGTACCTTTACTTTTCACTGTGGAGACTCTTGGTTTGTCCTTTTATGATCCTTTTTTTCTTTCTACTTCTTTTCTATCAGGTCTCTTTTTGGAAAGGCAGTTCCACAGCAGGGGGTATGGTATCCTGACCTGGTGTGTGTGTGCTTTGGGAACTGGAGATCAGGGGGTATTTGGGGCATTAATGTCCAGGAAAATCTTGGTTATAATTTTTATAAGCTACATTTTTTTTTTACTGCTATCCAAAGTGGACATGATATAAAACTTGAAGAACTGTTGATACTTGCAGAATTGTTGAACAGTGGTTTATAAAGTACATGGCACAGGATACATTGAGCAGTCTTAGGAACAGGACATCCATTTTGTAACTGAATCATTCTTCCTTGTTGAGTGTGATAGTGTGGACCTTATAGCAACTTCTCTCTTTCTTCTTTGATCTCCTCTATTGATTCTAGTGTCTTCTAGAGTGAAAGAAGGTACATCTAACTCCTCTTTGTTATAGGAATCTTTCATATCTTTAAGGAGAGTCTTTGCCAGCCTCTCTGTTTCAGATTATCCATGGACACAGGAAAAGGAGAGGGAAGTAAGGGAACATGATCATGCCAGCGCTCTGTTGGAAAATGGCCCATGTTTTTCAGCTGGGCTTCTTTTGACTGAGATTCTTCTCAGAGAATTTGGGGGTGGACTCCCAGGATATAGAATGATAATCATTCATCATTTATAATTAAATAATTATCATTTTTTTTTCTGAATTGAGAAGAGCTCACACATTTGCTGGGCATATCAAGAAGGGGACGGAAATGAGACAAGCATCCTCCAGAAGACAGCTTCTTCCCAGCCATGTTATGACAGCAACTTATGTGCAGATTCTCATGGACACTTAAAAAATCTCTGAAACCCTTTGAAAACAGGCTTTCTCCCCTTTCAGACCAGTGTAAGTCACTGATTTCATGATGATATAAAGACAAAACATCATACTTTTCATTTCTGAGTCAGATGCATGCATTGCACCCTTTTTTAAATCCAAGGCAATCAGGGTTTGATTTCTTCAAATTATAAGTCCGTTAGACTATATGTCCATGTTCATTATGTCCATTATGTTAGGAATTCCTTTCTTATTTTCTGTGTAATTATTTTGGTCTGTACTTATGGATGCTGAGGAAATGCCTAATAAATATAGACTCCTGTAAGCATTTTAGAAATACCAATTTGCCTAAAACTCCTTGTAATCAAGAGACCAAGGCTCATTCCCCCTTCTTTTTATCATTTAAGAATAAGGACAGAATTTCTACTCACTGTAGTACTAGCAGGAGATCTGCTAGCAGCAACTGCTGCGTAAGTTATTTATTGCCTTACAAAAAAAAGTCTATTGTTACTATGAAGGGTACATAACAATTGATATGAAAATAGGGTGTTTTTTCATACCTGAATAAAAAGGACAGTTTAGGATACAAAATATATATTACACTATCAGGGTGTTTAGCATAACAGACCTACCAGCACCCTGGTGATGTACCACTTAGCTGGGAGTCTTGGATTGGATGATCAAGTCTACCCTTAATATGCTGTGTGACCCTGGGAGAGCTACTTGATATTGCTGAGCCTGAGGATTGGCATTCTGCAAACACAGAGGATAGTGTTGCTGGTGCCCTGCCTTGATCCCTTTATTTGCATTTTAAAACCCTCTGGACACCAATTCCCTCACCTTCTGTATGCTCTGCATCTATTGGTAGATACCTGTGACTTTCTTTAAAGAACTACCTTCAGATTTGGGAGCCTCTTGCTTCACCCTTACTCACAGAAGTACCAGAGAGTTTATATGTATCCTACCAGGCATCTCTAGCCTTTATCCATTGACAGGCTGATCCAGCAGCATGAAGGATCTGCTGCTTTGCCTTCAGGATGAACACATTCTGAAATTATGACATTATCTTCCAGCACTCCCCAGGCTAATGCTACGACAACACCTGAAACCTCAAGTTTGCTCAATGTCTCCCCTTTCCTGTCCTTCTTCTCTCACTTCCTTACTAATTTCCTCAGAGAGTGCTTTCTTAAAAACTTGCACATGAACTCTTATCTTGGGATCTGCTTCTTCAGAACCCTATCAACCTTGAACCAGCCGTTCAAAGTTAAATAAATATTGATCAACATAGACTTCTTATTCTTTTAGTATTTTGATAGTGCTTTAATTGCCTCTGAGCGTTCATAATAATGACACTATATAGATCTTTAGTTCACATACTTGTGGTAGGGAGGTGGGTATTTTGGCCCTTTAAGTTCCACATTCAAGTGAAAAGTGTTACTATTTCACTTTATAATATTCACTTCTTTCATTATAGCCATAACTTGTAGTAAGAATGAATTAGTATTGTATTTTATAGAAGAGAAAATGGAAGGTCAGACAGGACACATCTTATAAGTGGAATCATGTGGTATTTGTTCTTCTGTGGTTGACTTATTTTACATAACATAATGTTCCCAAGGTTCATCCATATCATTGAAGGATTTCCTCTTTCATCTTTCCTTTTTTTTGTGGCTGAATAATATTTATTGTATATATTATCTTGAGATATCTAAAAGAGTCAAACTCACAGAAACAGAAAGTAGAATGAGAGTAGGCAGGGTGTAAAGAGAGAGGGAGGGGCACCTGGATGGCTCAGTGGTTGAGCATCTGCCTTCTGCTCAGGTCTTGATCCCAGGGTCCTTGGATCAGTCCCTTATTGGGCTCCCCACAGGGAGCTTGCTTCTCCCTCTGCCTATGCCTCTGCCTCTCTCTCTGTGTCTCTCATGAATAAATCAATAAAATATTTTAAAAAATAAAAGGAATGCAATAATTGCTGTTTAATGAGTATGAAATTTCAGTTAGAAAAGATGAATCCATTCTAGAGATCTATTGTACCACATTGTGTCTTCAACTAACAATACTATACACTTAAAGTTTTATTAAAAATAGATCCCATATTATCATATTATCATCTTATTAAAAATAGATCTCATATTATCCATTATTACAACTAAAAATAAATAAGGGACATATCAGGGACATATCACTTATGTGTATGTCTAGAAAACTTGGTTACATCATTAGAACTCAAGGGTCCCAGCTCCAAGTTCAGAACCCTCCCTGCTGCCAACAAGGCTGTAGGTAAATGTTGTCCTTGAAACCTCTTGATTCCCTGGACTCCCCTCTGCTTGGCATTGCCTTCACTAAAACCTCAATATATTTGATTCTGAAAACTTTCCAAATGATATTAGCTGCTAGGGACTCAGGGAACATTGATAATTTAAGAGGGCGCTTTAAAATATCTAAAGCCTTAATATTCAAAGGAATCAAAGCTGAACTGATACTGAACAAACTCTTTACTCAAATTCTTCTAAAATCATACTATATATATATATATATTATATATATTATATATATATATATAATGTAAAGAACATAGGAACCACATTTTTACAAAGAAAAATGCCATGAAATTTAATGTATTTTCATGTTTGAATCGAGACTCCTTCATCATCTTTTGAAGAAGACCATTTGGCATTCTCTTTCATGTCAAAAACATTAAGATTTTGTTTGGTCTCCATATAGTTTTGTTACTGAGCATCAGCTTTTCTGAAGAAAAACTGACATTTGTAAGAAGCCAGTTTGCAAAATTAAAGAAATATTCATAAGATAAGAGTAGGGGCCAGGCGGTTAAGATTCAGGGGAAACTTTTTTTAACTAGAGCCTCACAGCAGTTGTAAAGCACCCAAGGGGTTGAGGTTCGAGCAGGAAAATGCAACCATCTCATCCTGAAAGAGAAGAAAAATTATTCTTAGAATGACCCAGAGGTATGGAATAGGTAATTAGCATCTTTCTTCTCCTTTGTAACTGACAACTGACTGACTTCCTAATCAGCTCAGGTATTAAGAACTAGATAAAGGCTTTAAAAGCATTAGCTGTATTCTTAGAATGTGAACAATCTCTGGGGAACCTGACTTCTAATGTGCATTCTTGATCCCATCGTCTCCAAGGTTTTTTTCCCTCTGGGTGGGCATGTAGCCCAAAACTCTGCATTTGTAACACACATGGGTTCTGTTCCTGTGTTTCTCACATTAAAGAACACAACTGATGCAGGCTGCCAGTTTTGGAATGAATAAGTCACAGGGATGAAAGATACAACATAGGATATATAGTTAATGATATTGTAATAGCACTGGGTGGTGACAGATGGGAACTACACTTATAGTGAGCATAGTATGGCATACTGAGTTGTCAAATCACTATATTGTACACTGGAAATTGATCTAGCATGGTGTGTCAACTATACTTTCATAAAAAGAATTTTTAAAAGCCACAATTAGTAAAATACTATCTTAATATAGGCCAATGTTCCAAGAAGGACTTCTTACAGTAGAGTCAGATGAGGTTTTTATTGTTATTTTTTTCCACTTAGTATGTTGTAATAACTTAAATATTTGCCCAAAGGAGACAAATGTGACAACAAACAGGAGTGTGTGTAGTGAGGGAACTCTATTTTTCCTGAGAAATAGTTGAGTTAAATGAAGATGCATAGAGACTCATAGATACAGAGAACAAATTGGTGATTACCAGAGGGGAAAGGGGTTTTGTGGGGGAAGTTAATGAAAAGGATAAAGGGATCAATTGTATAGTGAAGGACAGTAATAGACTTATTGTGGTACATACAAAATATTTATAGAGTATACAAATATTAAATTATGTTGTACACCTAAAACTAGTAAATGTTATATAACAGTTTCACTGTGATTTAATAAAAATAATTCTGAATAAGTGTTATATGCCACCAAATGCTGTATTTCAGTGAACTCCTATAGAAGAGAGATTAGCTTTTGTTTTTGTTTTATATCTTCAAGGAAACAATTGAGGATGAATGAGCTGCAACAATGAGTAGACTATTCAAAGAAGTAGATTTCTAATGGAATAGTCCCTGTTCAACTGCCTCAAATATAAATGAGATCTTAATTTCCAGGGATTTGCAAACATTGAATAGCCAACCAACTGGCAAGATGAAGTGATACAAACAAAGCCCACAGATAATTCTTGGTCCCTCACCACATATGCTTTCTTCAAGACAGCAAGACAATGGACCTTCCCCAAACAGAAGAATAACACCCTCCCACTCATATTTCCAAACATAGCCTACTACGTAAAGGCTGCCTTTTCTTTTTATCTCTATAATTGTATCTTTTTCTAAATTCATGGAGGGATTGTGATTTCCAGAAATGCAATAAGGTCAGGGGTAAAAATTAATTTATATAGTAATAAAGTACAAATTATTATTATTTTTATTTATTTATTCATGAGAGACACAGAGAAAGAGAGAGAGGCAGAGACACAGGCAGAGGGAGAAGCAGGCTCCATGCAGGGAGCCTGACGTGGGACTCGATCCCAGGTTTCTAGGATCACACTCTGGGCTGAAGTCGGCTCTAAATTGCTGAGCCACTGGGACTGCCCATGCAATACAAATTAAACTAATACTCTAGTAGCACATCCATCAGGATGGAACATTTAAAAGACCTTCAATATTTATTTTTGTTGTGAATGTAGAGAAGTTAGTACTCTTACACCTTCTGGTGTAAATATGTATTGTTTTTTCTTCTATTAAGTAATCACAGAGACACTATTAAAATCCAAAATGTATATGCTCTGTGATCCAGCAATACTGTATTTGTTGAAATGTATCTTCTAGAAACCAAAGGATTAATAAGTAAAGATCTATGTACAAGAGAATTTCTTGCATTATTATCCATATAGAAAAATATAAGGAAAAATACCTATTAATGGAAAACAGATTATACAAGTTATGGTATGTCAACACCAAGAAATAAAGCCATTAGAAATAATGAATTAGAATTACATATGTTTCCCAGGAGGAATGTTTATCAGGTATTGAGAAAACCAAGATGAAGAAAACATATATACAACCTTTTAATTTTTTAAGACATGATTCAAACATATATTTTTTTAAAGATTTATTTATTTTAGAGAGAAAGCACGAGCATGAGGGCAGAGAGAGAGGGAGAGTCTCAAGCAGACTTCCTGCTGAGTGTGGAGCCTGATACAGGACTTGATCCCACACCTAGAGACCGCAATTTGAGCTGAAAGGAAGAGTCAGATGCTTAAATGACTGTGCCATCCAGGTGCCCCATGATTCAAATACATTTTAAAATAAATTTAGATTTATGTATTGTTTATGTGTTTATATACATATGTGTATATAGTGAGTGGAGATTATATATATATATATATATATATATATATATATATATATATATAGTGTGTATATACTTATGTTTTGATATATCTAAGTATAGAACAAATTTGATATATCTAAGTTTAGATGTCAACAAATTTTACCTAAAAGAACACCAGTATGGATGGAGAGAGGGAAGAATGAGGAAGGAAGGAGGCAAATTAAGAAGCTAAAAAAAAAAAAACCCACAAGTCTACATTAAGTAAATAATATATATAGTTCCATAATTGTGCACTGTATAAAATTATATATGTATAAAGAAAAGTGCATAACATAATTTCCCTAGAGATGGGGGAAATCCTATATACATAGTTTATTAGCCTAGTTTTAAAATTTAAATGATGAATCCTGTTTGGGTGAAAAGTCAGCAAGTAATAGAGCTGGATTCAGCTCAATGGCGTATTTGCTTGCTTCTTTATTTATCTGCATGCTTTCTCATTCCAGCTCTGATTTAATGCAACATGCGATGAAAAATATAGCATAATATGAAAAGTAATAGAGGAAATTACAGGATGGGGAATTTAGATGCATTTTTTACAATTACTTTTTTATAAGCAATAACAAAAACCTCACGTTGGGTATCAGAAGTCACTCATGACTGAAGGGTTTATGCATCCAAGCAGAACATCATCAATATTCTTATTGAATTGAGTCTCTTGATGAATTTACCTCATTTATCTCTATGACAGAGCAAAGTGATTTCTTTCACTTGGACAAACATTAAGTCATTGTTGAGTATTGTCAAACTCAATAAGTCAATGGTAATTTCAGGGGAGAAAAAAGTATTTTAATTGAATTCCAGCATAGGACCTACAGGAAAAGGTCTTTAGGATAAGAGTTTAATTGCTTCAACCTTTCCATCTTCAGTTTTGTTTAATTTAACACTTCAGTGAACTACCCAGTGGTAACACAGTACCTTGGACATATCTAGCTCCTTTTAGATCATTTACGGTTTCCACAAAATGCCACAAATTAAGGAGTTCAACATGGGTCAGAATGTATTATTTCTGAAAACATCTATATGCACTCTGATACTCCATGTATCACTAAATCTATCAAGTAATAATTGTTTCCCCAGAGCTAATAGACATGAGAACATTTTTTAAGTGGCTCTTCCTGTACTGATGTGCCTTTAGCCTAAAAATTTCAGACAGGAATGAATGATCTCTTAAGGCAGTGAGAGTCTGTACCTTCACCTCAATTCTACCTGGTTTCTAATTATTGGAACAGACCTGCAAGCTCTCCCTTAGAAAAAGACCTGTCTGGCTTTCACTGTAACCCCTTCCTACAGAAATTCATAATTCAACTGCAAAATCCTCTCAAGGTTAAACATGTCATGTAGTCCTCCAGGCCCAGATGTAGATTTTAAAAGCACAAATCTTCAGATTTGAATAGAAGAGACTAAAATCAAGCAAACAACACACAAAAAAGCAAAAACAAACCAAAAATTAAGTCTTCTCCATTGGAAGTCCAGAAATCCATCTTCAGTTGAGAAAAAAATAGGTCAAATATTGATTCACTTAAAACACAAAATGCTGGTTTTCCTTGTAATGTTAATATCTCTTTTCTTTCCTCTTCCCTTCCTTCCTACCTTCCTACCTTCCTTCCTTCTTTCCCACTTCTTCCCTCCCTCCGTTTCTTCCCTTCTGACATTTATGGAGCATTTTTAGAGTTCCTAGTATGTATTGGGTCCCAAACTAGTTATTGAGTATATTAGTTTCCTATTACTACTATAACAAATTGCCACAAACTTAGTGGCCTAAAAAAAAACAAACATTTTTTTTTTCTTTAGTAATTCTAGTATCCGACAATCCAAACCGAGTCTTATATAGCTGCATTAAGGTGTCTGTAGGGTTATGCTCCCCTGGGAAGCTCCACAGGAGAATCCATTTCCTGTTGCCTTTTCCAGCTTCTGAGACCTGCTGACATTCCTTGGTTTGTGGTCACATCACTCCAGTGTCTCCTGTTGTCATACTGTTTTCTCCTCTTCTGTGTCTGTTTTCTTTACTTCTCTCTTATAAAAACAATTGGGATTGCATTTAGAGCCTGTGCTAATAATTCCAAATAATTTTCCAGTTTCAAGATCCTTAACTTCATTACACCCACAAAGTCCCTTTTGCCGTAGAAGGTAGCTTTCATAGGTCTCAGGAATTAGAAACTGGTTACATTTTGGGGGCCAATATTCAGCCTACACTACTGGAAATATGTAAATGTGTAACATGAACCTGTCCTCAAAAGAGCTCACATGAGAGCCATGTAAACAGATTACCAAAATCTTAGAAAGTATAACATTAGACATTGACTCTGAGAGCATAGTATTTTCTTGTTAGAAAATGATTAAGAATTAATCATTTCCTAACCAATAATTTTAGTTTCAGCCTGAATAGGAATTAATACCTGCTTAACTATGTGAATAAAATACTAACACCCAATGCAAAAGAACATGTCCTTTGATTCCTGCAGTAGACTGAATATGAACCCAAAATTATCCATCTCCTAATCCTGTCCTGTGTATGTTACTTTATATGGTCATGGGGACCTTGCAAATGTGAGTAAGCTCAAGGATTTTGAAATGGGGAGATTATCCTGGGTCATTTGAGTGGACCCTAAATGTAGTCACAAAAGTTCTAATTGGGGAAAACAGAGGGAAATTTAAAGACAGCTGGGAAGAAGGTGAAGTGCCAATGGAAGTAGAAAAATATTTTTTTAAAGATTTTATTTATTTATTCTTGAGAGACACACACAGAGAGAGAGGCAGAGACACTGACAGAGGGAGAAGCAGGCTCCTCGCAGGAGCTCGTTGTGGGACTCAATCCTAGGGGCAGGATCATACCCTGAGCCAAAGGCAGACGCTCAACCACTGAGCCACCCAAGCGTCCCAGTAGAAAAAGATTTGAAGATGCTAAGCTACTGGCTTTGAAGTTGGAGGAGAGTGGTCAAAACCCAAGGAATACAAGGAATTCAGCTCTAGAAGCTGGGGCAATACAAGGAAAACAATTTGTCCCTAGATCCTATGCAGAGAGTTCAGCCCTGCAGAAACCAGTGAAATCGATTTTGGTCTTCTGACATTCAGAACTGTGAAGGAATAAAGCATGTGTTGTTTTAAGCCAACCAATTTTCTTGACTTATTAAAACAGCAATAGGAAACCAATATAATATTTATAGGCTTTGAGTGTTGTCTACAACTGGAGGTAGCAGAAAGAACACTGGTCTGAGAGTGTTCCCAGAACAATCCCTAAGTACTAACTATGCTAAGTACTCACTATGGACCAAAGACAATCATGTTCCTCTAAAGCCCAGGTCTCCTGTCTATATATGGTGAGATGTGACTCCCCTTATGTTCTAGTGTTATCTATCTAAAGAAAGTTATACATTTAGCCTTCTACACATCACAACTTCCAAATATCAGTCAAGAAATATCAAATCAGGAAAATGGTATTGATAAATATATGTGTTCTTGAAGTAGATTCTGAAACAGGAATAGGACATAAAACAGTGTGTTCAATGTAGAGTAGATTATGTCATTATTATATTTATTTTTTTCTGGATTAGAATCCAATTCAGGAATGTGCATTGCTCTCAATTCCATGTCTCACTAGTCTCTTTTAATCCAGAACAGTGCCTTAGCAATTCTTTGTTTTTCATTGGTTGGCGCTTTTAAAGAGTATTGCCAGGTTGTTTTGTATTGTGTTCCTCAGATTGGGTTGGCTGAGGTTTTCCTTGTGATTGCATTCAGATTAGGCATTTTTGGCAGGAATCCCACAGATACTGTGTCTTTCTCAGTGCCTCCTATCAGCATGCACATGTTTTTAATTTATCTCACTTAAGGAGTTTGGGTGAATGGTGTTTGTAAGCCTTTGTATTCATTTGCAAGTCTGTATAAATGTAAATGAAAAGTTGCAAGTTGGAAAAATAAAAATCCCTACTATTAAGCAGTAGGACATTGGCAAATGTATGTAGCTTTAGATGTCTAGCATATCATGTAAAAAGTTAAAGGAGTAAATGCCCCTCTAAAAGGGCCTACCTACCAGGATCATAAAATCTTGGAGAGAAAAACATGAAATGTATTTAAGAACCACAACATCATGGGTCAGAGCCAGGGTTCTGCTCAGACCAAACCTGCTGGTCTGGTCTCTGCTACACAGTGGCACCATGGTCTTGGGTGATACAGAACAATTGGAATATATGGGAATAGATTCCCATATATATAATAATGGGAATTAGTTGACATTTATTGAGAACTACTATGTTCTAGGCATTATTTCAAGAGATATATATTATTCCATTAATCGTTACAATAACCTTATGTAATTTATACAGTTATTTCTATCTTGGAGATGAGATAACTGTTGCCTAAAGAGGTTAAGTTGCTTCCTCAAGGTCACGCAACTAGGAAGTATTGGAGCCAAATTCAAGATTATTCTGTATCCAGGTCCTATGTTCATCACTACTGTATCTCCCTGCTTCTCTAAAGTTGTGAATCCCAATGTTCTCATCTGGAAAATGGACGTGATAATAACACCTGTCTTATACATATCTGTGATTTCATTCAATAAGGCATCTGAATTTATGACTCGTGAGAAGATATAGATGTTAGCCTCATTATCCCATAGTGTTTATTGTACCTTGACTTTATTGGGTGGGGGAAGAGAAGAGAGTCAGAGAATTTAAGTAATTGCCTGAACTAACATCATGGAGAAATGCAGATTACAGTCTTAAACTACTCATTCTCTGCTTCTTTCCATTATATGTTACCTCTCATAGAAAGCGATCATTACACGAAAATCAAGGGAAGATCCTATCATAATGATGTAGTATAGCCATAGGTACAAATTATAATTTACCCATAAACTCATTAGAGATCACTCATAGTAACCACTTACTAAAGCAGCAATAGAAACCCTTTGGTTCATGAAGCAGATATGGAGCACGCATTAACCTTGCTGCTGGAAGACGTGTTGTCTGGTTGATCAGTCACCAACCATCCCCCCTTCTCTGGGGGGCTTGTAAATCAGCAGCTCCTCCTAAAAAAGTAACAAGACTCAACACTCCACACTATGGTTAGAGACTAGTCATGGTCTCACAACTAGAAGTAATTAGTGGCCCCACACAAGTCACTTCCGCTCCTTTGGCCTCAGTTTCCAGAGTCACAAAGTGAGGAAGTTGGGAAAACTTTTAAGAAAAATTCTAATACTCATTAAATCTAGGTAATTTTAGATATTCTGAAATGCTTGATTATTAATTTTCCCATTAGTTTGGTTTTTAGAGCAGGCATTTTAGAAATCAATCAGCTAATAATTAATTTTTGTGCCTAGTACAGTGTTAAATATTCATGCATTTCATAAATTAGCGTTTTGGACCAAGAATCTGGTGTTTTAAATGTGCTTTCCTTGTGCTCACTTGTCGTTTGGCTGATTTCTCATTGCATTGTATATACGTAAGCTTTATCTGGCTGCTTGCTAAACCACCGAAGCCATCTGCAGAGTCTTAAATGACCTTGTGCTAACTTTGTTTGCCATAGAGGAAGGCATATCCATAGAAACTCTGTGCTTTTGACATACTCTGTTAATTTTCCTCTACCATATCAAAGGGCACAAGAAGTTTGTATCAGTATTTAGTAAAGAATCATTTTTTATTTTGATTGCTTTTATATGCAAAGGTATTCTAAAGACTTCAGGAAGAACGCATTTGCTATGATGCCACACAGTTTAACAAGATGGAAAAAAAAAAAAAAAGCCAGCATAGGACTGTTGAGAACATGTGGCTGAAGACCCCAACCTGTATGTTCACAGTTGTCTTAGCTAGAAAGCAAGATCAAATAAGACCAAGATTCCAAATGAATTGAACTATGACTTTTAATGTATCAGCAGTTATATTCTTTAGCAAACTACCTTGGTAAATAGTCCAAACAACTAGTCTTTAATATGCATATAAAGTTGTGTGTTATGCTCAGAAAATTTCCTGGTGAAAAGTTAAACTAAGAGATGCGTTTTCTCCCATATGGTAAACTTGCTTCTTTCAATAGTGAAAATTTTTATTTTTATGAACTGGAGCCTAGTCGCCTATAGACTTTCCAAGGCTCAAGCCTTGATTTGGTAAAGAATATAAGTTTTCACTTTTTAACACAGAATCTCTAATATGTATTCCATGTCCAGAGTGTCCAGAGGGGAGTGAGGGAGAGGTTCTAAGGGCAGGGAGCAGCCAAGTCCCCATCCTGCTGCACCCCAGCTAGGGGGAGAAGGTAACTGAATACAAAGTACAGTGTGTTGTATAACTTGAGAGCTTCATGGACTTTCAAGAAAAATAAAACTGTTTCTAGGTAGCAGATGACAAAAAGCTTTGCAAGGAGGTTAATAATTGAAATGGACCTTAAAAAGTATGTCAGATATAGTTTTAGAGTAATTCAGGACAAAAACACTTGGGGACTGATGAGCAGCTTAAAAAGAGACAAACACGAAATCTGACTTGAAATTTGGGGATAGTTCAGTTTATTAAAACACAGATCTAAAGAGGAATTCTAGGGAGAAAAGGTTAAGTATATGGGAGGCAGTACCCAGGAACCAAATGGTTAGAAAGAATGAGCTCTAACCCAAATTTTATTCTCACCTCACTGACGCTATGCTTGCCATTATCCAGTTGGAAATATTTATTTGATAGAAAAGAGGAGAGGTGTCATGTGTAGAGGCAGGAAGGAAATAGAAAACATAAACAAGCCATACTGTTTGGGCTACCTCAACTTTTCCCCTGGAGCAAACTTCTTAATAAAACACAGGAAAACAGGAATGTCTTTTTAATACTCTTGTAGGTAGAGTATTAAAAGAAAAAAAAAAAGAAAATTCTAGAATAGTGATTACTTGCAAACCAATGTCAATGGAATTGCTTGGAGTGTTGAGTTTTTCTTTTTGAAAGATGCCCAATGAAAGGAAAAGTCAGAATGCAATTTCAAGAGGAGAATAGGTTTTGTGAACTCTGTCATCACTTCATTTTGCCTCTATGCAAAGAAAATTGTATCTTATGTTCCAAGTCACAGTACATTTGTCCTGAGATAGTTTTACGCCATAGTCACCACCACCAATTTTCTGTCAAAATGTTTACATTATCTATGGGTCTATTTCAGAAACTGACAAAAATTGTTAGGCTGAAGGAAAGGAACAGTGAGCTTCCTACCTATGTGGGCTTCCTTACAAAGTTTAAACGCCGCTTGCAAATTACTAGACATTGCATTATTATGTCAGTTCTATAATTTGGAAGATCTGTTTGAGAATATCAAATTTAATTGTTTTGTTCTTGAAGTACTTGGAATGGTTGACTTTGAAGAATGCTGATTTGAGAATTAGCCTTCATTGCATTGAGAAGTTTCCAGGTAAGACAAAAAAACTATCATTTCCCTCTCTTTCCCCTTACCTTGTTTCTAGAGCCATCCACCTTTATGCTGTTTTTGCTACAGGGAGTGATTTATTTCAGGATAACTTGTGATGGATATGTTTTTCATGATTAAAATGAGTACTTTTTAACCTTAGGCTATGGCAGATGGGTGCATAAATACGAAACAGAAACTGAGCCAAAGATTGACTTCTTTGCTTTTTAATCCTTTCCCCCAACACACACACAATGATTTTTAAAGAATTAAAATCCCGAGAACTCCAGTTTGGATAAATAAAATTTCTTGGTTCTGAAGGCCAGTGTTTAATTTTGGCAGTGGCATGAGCTGTTGAATGTATTTAGGGGTGCTGCTCACCTGGGTGTCTGTCTAATTATGATGCTTGGGTGCCGTTCACATGCTAAATTTTATAATCCCAGATGTGTATCTTTTCTTAGCAATACCAGGTGGGAGTCTTCCATTTGGAAAATTATAAGGACATAACTAAAAGCAGTCTCTACGTGGATGTATGAGATTGGTTTACGTTCTCCCTGTGTATGTAATACCTTTAACTGGTTTTGCAATCACAACATATGTTTCTTATAGAAGGAACCATGTGATGTTATTTGAATAATCTAGAAGCCAATTGTGTAAAACAGCAAATCTTGGTTCATAAAAGAAAGAGAATTAACTGAGGACAGCTAACCAGTGACACCCACGTTTTGAAGCACTAATTTAAGCAGAGATTGATGGGACAAATTAGTATGTATACAGAAACCATAGAAATGTAGTTCTAGTTTTAAAATGTTATTCCTCTTTTCTAGGCTAATTGGCAGTGGGTAGAGCAGCATTTCTTGTCTGGATTTGGTCTAGATCTTGCACTTTTGCCACATTGTTTGGATTATTCTTGACTCTGATCCTCACAATCTATTCTCTTTCCACATCCTGTCATCATGAGTAGTGCTGCTGCTGTTACATACTAATTACCAAGAGTCCTCTGACTCTGTGATTGCCTAGGATTCAGTAATTAGCATATGGAAGAGTTCAGCTTCCAATGAACTTCTACTGCTCTGGATCTCTTTGATTCAGTTCTGAGTTTCAGTGCAGTAATCTTGACACAAATCGCTTCAGATACACTTGAATAACTGTAAAGGTTCTCTGTTCTTTGGGTGCTGGAACATAATATTCCCATGGCACTATATGCAAAAAAATGGTGATCTTCTAAGTCCTCCATGTATGTCTCCTCTTAATCTTTCAGAAGCCCTTTCCTTTCTGCTTGCCTCCCTAGCTGTCCTCACCTGAGTCGGGGAAGCCTCTGTGGGGGCTGAGGGGTAGAGTGGTCAAACTTCTTTGCAAGTAAGAACATCTGGGAGAGACAGACAGGAGTTCCTTTTGTGGCCTGTCTAAGCTATTAGACGTCCAACTGGAGATGTTGAGTAAAAATTAGATATCTGAGTCTGGAGATTAGAGAATATTTCTGATTGAACTGGAAGTCATTGGAATAAAGATATTTGAGGATTAAAGCCGTGAAACTGGATGAGAACACCAAAGGAGTGAGTATAGATAGGAGAACCAAAAGTTAGTTCCAGCTAACACTAGCATGTGAGATGCTGAATATGTATAACTAAGTTAATTTGTTATGTATTATAAACCAATAGAATTTTGTATATTCACATTGGCCAAAATCCCTTACTTGCAGATATTTTTATTGGAAAAAATTGGGGAAAAAAAGAAAATGAACTGTAATTTAGATTTGCTGTATGTGTTGAGATGTGGTAATACTTACCTTATCAGAGTGTTTTGTGCACAGGGTGGGATCCTGGAGTGAGTCTGTAGTACGCCTGAGCCTATGTGATAATGAGCTGGATTATAACAGGCTTCCATTGAATATCTGGTACTTATTCATATTCTAAGGGAAAGGAAGGCTGGCTTCACTAACTGGGACCTTTAAGTAATTTTTCTGTTTTTGAAGCACCAAAATCATCTTTCTTATATTATTCATTCAGTAGCTTTTTCTCCATCTGAGGGAAATGCCTTGGCAAGTGTGAATGTGCTTCTATTTTCTTTCTTGTTAATTCTTTTCACATGATAAATTGCAGAGGACTGTACTGAAATCCCTTGCAATTGAAAAGTCAGCCTACATGAATGCTTAGGAGCAAAGGTTTTAAACATAATAAGTCCACAGACACTCCACTGAGAGAATGTTCAGAAACATTTGCAGTAGATTGCTACCTTTTATGGGTACATATAGATTCATTTGCATATGTTTCAATACTTTTTGCTAAGGTGGTCAATTTGAGTTGTTTAGAAAGATCGCAAAACCGACCAGAATTACTTGAAATAGTTGATATTTTTTGAAGATAAGGTCATTCATAAGGTAACCCTGCCTTTAAAATACAATGAGTGAAAATAAAGAAATACTTTGGGATTTCTCCTTATTTCCATCTGTACCAAGGTGAACTATGTGCGTACTTCCAACCTGGTCTTCATATTCTCTCTGTGTGCTCACTGGTCATAAGAGAGATACTCAAGGTATTATTATTTTTTATTTTGAAATAAATATATGTTCATAAAACACTTACAAGCACTCTCAATATTTTAGCATTTCAGAAACTTAACCAAAACCTTTCAATTCCCAATACATTTTCATAGGACAATTTAAAATATCAAATTTCTTTTGATTTTTCAGTTATCACCAATCCAAGTAGTGCATTTATATGTGTGTATGTGCATATTAAAAGTCACAACCAAAACAAACAAACAAAATAACTTACATTAGTGAACGTATATTGGGGAAAATAATATTCACGCACTCAAGGGATTGCGTCCCCAAATTTTTAATTATAGAGAGCAAAAAATACTTTTACAATGAACAGCTCTGGTAGACAGTGCATTAACTGGGGTCTGAAGCTTCATGTTATTAATAGTGAATAAACTGGCATTGGATCCCTCCTGATGACACATTCTGGAAAGCATATAGCATCCCCTGGGGAGGATGAGAATGCTCAAGAATGCTCAAACTTTCTTGCTGAAAATGTTTAAAATATAAACAATAACAGACTATCAGGCAAGTCCTCATTGAGGGTTACGTACAACATAACACATGTGGCCTCTTTAAAAAATGTCATTGATGTAAAAGACCAAACAAAAAAGAGGATGGTATTGTTTAAAACTAAAAGAAACTAAAGAAACACCAAAAGATTTTGTAATTGTTTATTAAATTCTAGACAGAACCATTTTCATCTAAATTATCTATTAATAATATTATATCAGTGTTTGATTTCTTGATTGTTGATCTGTGATTGTAGTATTATGGCTACACAAGAAAGTCTTTGTTCCTAGGAGATGATATTTAGAGTTGAAGTGGAATGATGTTCGCCATTTACTTTCACAAACTTATAAAATACATAGAGACACCTATATAGATAGATAGAGAGAGATGAAAAAAATATGGCAAAAGAGTAATTGGTGAATATAACATGATTGGTGAGGGATACATGAGTAGTCTTTGAACTATTCTTTCACATTTACTGTAAGTTTGAGATCGTTCAAAAAAGGGGGGAAGAAAAAAAAAGGGGGGGAAGTAAACTATATATATAAATGTAAGTATATATATTTATATTTAAAAGATTTTATTTTTTTTATTCATGAAAGACATGCACAGAGGCAGAGACATAGGCAGAGGGAGTAGCAGGCTCCATGCTCGGAGCCCAATGTGGGACTCAATCCCAGTACCTAAGCCAAAAGTAGACGCTCAACCACTGAGCCATCCAGGCATCCTTAAACTATATATATTTGAAAGGAAAGTAAATAGAGTTGGCAAATATACCTCTCATCATAAAGATTCAGCTTAAGAGGACCATTTTTAATAGATATCAGTAATTACACATTGCCTTTGTAATAACTTTTTTTCACATAGTTCTTTATACTTTACCAAATATCTTTTCATTCAATGCTTAGAAATTCCAGTGATATTGTTTCGAATAATTATTACTTATTATTATTCACTTTTGAAAGATGGAGAAACTTGAGTCTCTGAATTTAAATGCCTTGTCCAAGATTTTATAGATTAAAAAAAAAAAGGAAAACTGACTAAAACCTAGATCATCTAGGTTTCTAAGATGATCTAAGATCATCTAAGATTTCTTTGCATTTTATCTATTAGAGTCGTTGTGCATTTCTGTTTGTGCTTGTTTCTCCAATAATTAAAAACCTTTGAAAATTGCTTGGTTGCCTCTTAGCTTTAGTGGATAGGCCATGGGGCTAATGAAAACATATAATATAAACTCAGTTTCTGTTTTGAGGGGAAATTTCCAGTGTTTCCTATTACAATACCACAGATGGCTGGGATTGGTATCACAGGGCCAGACCATAGAGTATTTTTGCTTCAAGAAGATAGCATTACTTCAACTTGTAAATAGCCTTTAAATACTGGCTTAAAACTTTTATTTTTGTTATACATTTATGCCCTCATGACAGCTAGAACTTTAAGATCTCTAAATTACTGTAGTTCTTGACAATTGCACAAGTCTGTTTTTGTTTTGTTTCTCTTTTTTTTGCATTTGAAAAACATGACTCCAAATTAAATAAGGAAACCTTATTTAAGTTTTGGGAATTTGAAAGAAACACATTTCATCTACATACTGTGCAAGTAAAAGGGTTCCAGGAGCAACTTTCTTATCATTGCTTTTACAAGGGTTTGCTTTCTAGTTTCTTTAATGATAAGATGATAGACATATTTATCATGTGAAAAAGCTGCTATTAGCTTAAATTTGTTTGTTTAGCAGTTTTTCCTGACATTTTCTATTACTTCAGCAGATTCATGCTAACATAGCCAAACAATTTACTGTCCAAGTAAATATTCAATGGAACTAAGTAAAGTGGGCCTGGAGATGTGTTTTACTGTGTGACTCTATCATTGTCTTGACTCCAACTTGTATGTGTATGACTGATTCTTTGGTCATTAGTGTAACTCCCAGGATTACTATGCAAGACTGAAAGTTATAAACCAATTCACAACAGATGCTCTGCTGCTGCTGTGTTACTGCCTAGTGGCTTCCAGGAAATGATTCTCTCTCCCATGGCTGGTACCTTATAGACAAAAGAACCATTAAATGGCTTGACTCACTTACTGACATGCTCTATCCTTTCCTCTCTTCATCCATTCTTGAGGTGTTTACTGAATAGCTAAAACTAGAAAATCGAATTTTGGAAAAGAACTGTGAGGAAGGAGGCCTATTTGAACAAACATTAAAATATGTTATGTAGTTACATTTATTAAAATGATAGGATATTGATATAAAAAAAGGAAAAAAATCAGTGCAACCAGGAATATGGCTAATGCTAGAACAGAAGGCAGTTTAGTAATAATTCAACCATCACATAAAAAATTTGCTCAATTAGTAAATACAAATATTCAATAAATGCTGGTGATATAGTGAGTAGTCTTTGGAAAAATAAATATATTTAAAGCCTCACATAACAACATAGGCCAAAACAAATTCATGATGAACTGAAGGGTTAAATATTTTTAAAAGTCAAACAATAAACAACTTAGAAAAAGATAGAAATGAATTCATATAAGATCTGGCAAGCATGTGGAAATTTATATGGGGAGAATTTCTTTGCTTTAAAAGTTGGTCGAAGAAAATGAAAGAAAAACAATAGGTATGTTTTACTAGGAAAACATTAAAGAGTTCTAGATACTTAAAAAACAAAAGAGTAGAGAGTAAATAAAGAGTTTGATGCTCCCACGCAACAAGAGAAAGAGTTAATATTATTTTTAAGAGTTAATATTATTAAGCCTATAAATCTATTAAGAACAATAAATGTCAGGCCATAAAGCCCCGATAAAGTCATTCTTATACAACTCTTAAAAGAAATTGGAGTGAAAGATGGAAGACTTTGGAATAAGTTTTAGCTACTTATCTGACCTAACCTCTTTAGAGCCTCTCATTGAAGGACTAGACACTTGCAAATGAGCTTTGGATCTTCCCTGTGTTCCAAATAACTACCTTTGAACACCCTGGCTGCTGACTAATCTCTCTAAAGAGAACCAACTCCATTAATAGCAAGATGTGGATTACCTGTGCATATTGTGACATAAGGAAAAGCTGGAAAAAGAAAACTTCTATTGAGCATTTGTGTGAAAGTCTCTTACATCAAGTTATATCAGGAACCACCTGCTCTTCCCTTTTAATGCTCCAGTAACCCAAAAAGACACTAAACAGTGCGACTTCTTGCAGTAGCAATGGATTTCAATGGAATGATGAGCAAAGGATTCTACAGTGTAATTCACAAGAAGAAAAACAAACAAATGCAAAAAATATTCAACCACTCTCTATATTTTTTTCTGAAAACCAGAGTTTCACCTGCTTAATCAGCAACAGTTTTAATAAAGTAATGTTATCATTTTTTGTTGGGAGATTATTTGACAAATACCAAGAACTTTTTTTCATTCTCAAATTAGGTTAAACATATCTATCCTAAGTATATAATCCATCATAGTACAAAAGCTTTTGCACACAGACACTTAACCTATCATTTTTGTCAATATTGCAGAATGATAGAATTCAGTAGTGCATCTATTGTTTGGAATGTTATACTGTGATTCAAAGTGGTAATAAAGAAAAACAGAAATATCATCAAAAGATTTGAATAGCAATTTACCAAGAAATGAATAATACATATATGAAAAGAGGCTCAATCTATGTATTGTTCAATAAATAAAAATGTAGAGTGCTGTTTTTTAAACTATCCTATTTTCAGATATCAAGAAACAGCACAATATCTATTGTTATTAGGGCTATAAGGAATACGGTACTCCAATGTATTATAGATTACAGTATAAATTGGTACAGCATTTTTAGAGAGCAACTCGTCAGTACCAATCAAATAAAAAATTTATAAAACTGTTGACCAGCAAAATTTTCTTTTAAGTTAAGTCTCATGTAGAAAACTTGAAAGAGTTGACAAGGATATTTATTGCAGCCTGGGGATAGCAAATTACTAGAGAGAACTTAAATGTCCATTAGTACATCAATTATGATACAACTACTTGAGGAATATTATACACATATTAGGTGAAATAAGCTCAGTTTTACCTACTAACGTAGAAAGCTATCCATGATATGCTGATGGAGTCAAAAAGTAAATTGCAAGTTGATACATAGAGTATGGATCTATATTTGTGCCATTTGTCTCTGTTTCTCGACCTCACTTTATCTATTTACCTATCATCAGTCATCAATCATCTATTTATCCATCCCTATCTGGGAACATGCACTAAGAATCAGGGAGGTTAAGAGGTGAGGGATTTCACATTACAATTATATATATATATATATATATATATATAATCTTATCATAATAATAAAAAGAACAATAATCATATTCTGAAGAGAAATCCATAATGTAATTATTAAAGCTTATATTGATTTAAGCATGGAGAAGAATACAAAATCATTAAGTACATATTAAATAGAACCATTCCATATTGTATTAAGGCTGCAACTATTTGAAACTAAGAAAGCTATAAGTGGGACACCTGGGTGCCTCAACGTTTTAGTGCCGCCTTCAGCCCAGGTTGTGATCCTAGAGTCCCGGGATCGAGTCCCACATCAGGCTCCCTGCATGGAGCCTGCTTCTCCCTCTGCCTGTGTCTCTGCCTCCCTCTCTCTGTCTCTCATGAATAATTAAATAAAATCTTTTTAAAAAGCTATAAGCATAAACCATATGCAAAGATACATACATGAGTACTAAACATGCTTATTTCTGGGACATGAGTATTGGAAATTATGAGTTTTTTTTTTCTTTCTGTACTTCCCAAATATTGTATAATGACCCAGTTACATAAACATTTTATGGTGGTAAAAAGAACTTAAAACAGCGTTTGTAAAGCATTTATCTAAATTGCAGGATGTCTTAGTCTATTTGGGCTGCTGTAACAAAAATATCACTGATTGGGTGGTTTAGAAACAATAGAAATTACTGCTCCTGGTTCTGGAGCCTGGGAGACTGAGGTCAGGGTGCTGGTATAGTCAGGTGAGAGCCCTCTTCTGGATCATAGACTTCTCCTATATCCTCATATGGGGTGGGGACAAGGGATTTCTCTGGAGCTTCTTTTGTAAAGCTCTAATTCTACTCAAGAAGGCTGTAGCCTCATAATTTAAGCACCTTCCAAAGGCCCTATCTCCTACTGTCATCACTTTAGGGGTTAGGATTTCAACACATGATTTTTGGGAAGACACAAGCTCACAGGTCCTAGTACCTGAAATGCTTTGATAAGTACTCTAAGAATAGGAGGCAGGACAGATGAATGACACATTCATAAACCAAATTCACATTTTTTTTTCAAAAGGTTGTATTGTGTAGTGGTTGGAAGCTTTAACTCTGGAGGCAGGTTATCTGTGATTCATCTTCCAGCTTCTGCACAAAGTGGTTATATAACCTTAAGCAATTTTATTTATTAATTTCTCAATACCTGTTTTCTCATCTGTGTAATGGAAATAATGATGGTACCCACCTCATAAAATTGTTATGAGGATTAAATCAATGTCTATGTATGAACATTTTATGGCTACTATAACATATTACCACAAACTCAGTAGCTTAACACAATATTTATTCTCTCACAGTTCTGGAAGTTAGAAGTCTGAAAACAGGATGACTGCTTTGAAATCACAGTATGAGCTGGGCAGTGCACCCTCTGGACACCCTGAGCAGTCAGTTTCCTTGTCTTTTCCAGCTTCTAGAACTGCATTCCTGGATTGTTTGGTTCAGGACTCCTTTGAGCATCTTCAGAGCCAGCAGGTTAGCACCTCGCCTCACTCTTCACTGATGTGTCTCTCTGTGTTAGATCTCCCTGTGCCTCCCTCTTATAAGAACACTTGTAACCATGTTTGTGCTCACTTGATAACCTGGGAAATCTCTGTATCTCAGGATCCCTAACTCTATTGTATCTGCCAAGTCCCTTCACCAATAAGGTCACAGCCACAGGTTCCAGGTATTGGGATGTGACTATCTTTAAAGGCCATTATTTGGTCTACTGTAGCATATAGGACTTAGTACAGTGTCTGGCAACAGTATGTTCTAGATAAATGTTAACTATTACTGTTCCAAAGTCGTTTGTGATAATGACATAAAGGGCCCACTAAAGCACTGGAGAAGTGAAGTGCATGGCGGTTTAGAAGAGGCAGACATTGCTTCCATCTGAGATTATTACAGGTGATATAATACAGCAGAGAACATTAAGAACAGGTAATACTGGGGTTTGGGGGGAGGCATTTCAGATTTCAGGCACTACATTATTCACCTGTGTTTCCTGACCCTCCATCATCTCATGCTCAGAAGATCGAGGGCATTATATTACAATCAGTGGACATGGATTTAATTTCCCTCTCTTATTAACTATAAGACTGAGAATAAGTTCTTTCCTATTCAGCTCTCAACTGACCATGCTGGCAATGAATAATGGGAAAACGAGACTTGTCACAGGTCAAGCTTGGGTGGCGGCACTTCTTCCTTCCTTTTATTTCTGAGTCCTGCTGTCCTCTCCTTTAAGATGGAGATTGAAGTGTCTCTCTCACAGGCCTCAAGATTAAATAAGATAATGGTTGGGGGGAGTATTTTGTAAAAGGTAATCTAATCCACAAATGCTAACTAAAGGGTGTGTTTTTATGTTGTTATTAAGTGTACAGGGACTCTCTTATTCCTAGGGATAATGAGATAGATAAACAGCATGGGTTGTCCTTAAGAGCATAATGCAATCGAAGGTTCACTCTTTAGAAAGATCCAGATTAGTAAGAATGCAGGTAAGAAGATGAACTGTTTGTGAAGGACAACTATAAACTCTTCACTGAGACAATGGTCCTGGCCAGATGGCAGTTTTGGGTGAATTAGATAAAGTTCTATCTTAAATTGATCTACAGACTAATTCAACAAAATTCTATGTGAGAATAAAATCATCACATTGACTCTTTCTTGTTCTGTTTCCTTATTTTCTTTCATGTCTCAACACTACAGGATTTTGATCTAAACCCATTCCCCTTTCTCAACAAATTGTTCAGATTTCCTTTTAGTTCTTTTCTTTTCTTTTGACAACTCTCTCATCCAAGACCTAAATGATTCACATCAGCAACCTTCTTTGAAACCAAATGGCTTTCTTGTCTCAGTGGGTGGTTCCGGCACCCTAAATCTCCCAGGAAGTCTCACTGAAATTATTAGAAATCAAATTCTGGGTTGCATACACCATTGGCTTGGCTGAGTAAAGTACTTATTTTACCCTTGTGGGTCTTAGAAGAGCAATATCTTCAATTATAAACTATGGGTTGAACTTATTTTATTAAGAAGACATTCTCTAATTCTCTTTGTGTAGAAATTAACTTTTCAGCTTACCTAGATGTGGTTAATGAGACGCAATGTGTAATGAATGGTGAAGGGTAGTCATTAACTTACTCTGAAATGTTGCAAGAGCCAAAATCAATCTTTATTTCTACCTTGAAGATAGGAGTTCTATATTTTCCTTTCTTCCTTTTTGGCACTGACTAATGGGAAAAAGCATCTTGTCTCATGTTAGGCTTCGATGATGGCATTCCCCTTTCATTGGTAGAAAAGAAATTGATGCTAGTGGTGCATTGGTCAGAAGTGGCAGTCCCTTTGGGTTTCCTACATGAAGCCATATCCCCCAAGACTGGGCAAAAGAGTATCGATAGTCCACAGAAAAATAAACAGGGTTCAGAGTGACTAGAACTTAATATCTCTCTGATCACATGTCTTGATGTCTGTGTCCTTTAATCCAGAAAAATCATGGAAAGAACAAGATTTAGTTCTTTACTAGGCTCAAGGTGCTATGAGCAGAAGAAAGAAATTAAGCCAATCTACTAGACCCAAGCATTGGTGACAAGCTGTGATCATGCCTTGCAAGTTTTAATGTATCTTCACACAAATTCTAAAAACTGTATTATCATTCATCTACTTAAAGCATAAAACAATAGACGGTGATAGACAGTAACTAATATAATTTGATACAATGAATACATTTTTGTAAAATATATAATATTGAGATACTATATAGCATAAAGATATAGTTAGTCAAGCCATTTATAGTGTGAAAACATTTCCAGGTACAGCAAAATTTGGTCCTCACAACGATCCATGATGAAGGCAGTACAGTGCATATCATCCCCATCCTACAGATGAGACCACTGAGAGAAAGAATCAGTCAATCCTTCAACATCCTTCACACAATGAAGGTAGCAGAACAGGGCTTGAGACACGTTTTCCTGAGTTTAGGACCAACCTAACAACCTATTCTTATAGGAACAGCTGCCACATGAAAGAAAACAAGTCATGGCTAATTTTCATCCTCCACAGCATTGTAGCCTGGCTTGTTACTCTCATTACTAACCACTTCTCTAAGCTGCAGGCAGTGTTGTGGAAAGAATAAAAAGTCACAATGCCAAATAAGATTTGTAATGTGTGTAAGTTTCATAAAGCAAAGGGAAGCCTGGGCATGTAGTACACAGCTGATGATGAAATGGGACGCTTACCGAGATGGATGCCTTTTTAAATACAACAGTTGTATTTAGTACAGTTGTAGTCGGTGTGTGTGTCATATGTGTGTATGTATATGTCTGTCCTTATGTGTCTGTGTATATAGCAGTGTAAAAAATATGATCCTGAGGATAGCAAGCCCCCAAGCCTCATTAAATGCAAGGTTCTGAAATATACTGATGTGCTATTGAACACAAAATATTCACGTATCTCTGATGGAAAGTATCGTTCCTTAGAGTGTGTTGAATGAATATAATGCTATAAATCCAGGGCTCCCCACGTAAGATTTTTTTCCAGTGGGTTAGTAGACAGGAGGGGAATCTGGCCCATTGTGATTTTATTTGCTTTCAGAAATGGGGGGAAAATGTCTCCACTGCTCAAAGCTCCTGGGCATACAAACAAACCAACAAAAAGAATTATAGCATTAGCAGTCCATGCAGCAAACTCACAGTTAGGTTAATAAATTGTAAATACTTGCAGTGGCCAAAGAAGAGCACATTTGGTTAGGAAGGTGGGAGGTGGGTTGTTACGGGCCAGGAGGGTGATAAAGGGGCCAGTGTGGGCTTATGAGCTCACTCTGTATGGATTCAGAGTCTGTAGCTGTGTTTTTCCCCAGTGGCACTGCCAGCTGCAATTCTTAATGAGTTATTACATCCTGGGCCGAGCAGGCAACAAGGCACATTTAGGAAGTATTTTAAGGAACAATTCACCACCTTGCAGAGTTTACATTCTGAAGAGGCTAGAAATGAGCCCGTGAGACCTTTCTTGAGAGGAGGTGAAAATAGAGAGACTTCTGGGAAAAGCCAAAGTGATTTTTATCAGCAATCTAAGAGCTAAAAGTCAGCTTACCAAAATGCAGAGAGCAGACACCAGAGTCCTTCCTTCCGACAGAAAGGCTCCAGGACAATGGATAAGGGAGTATGTCCAAACGGAGCAGAACTCGGTGGATGGGACTCACGTTGTATGACAGATGACTTAATTGTAACATTTTTCACACTGACAGCAGAAGATGCTCCCTACGGGTGCGCATCAGTAAAAAATGATCATGTAAAGGTAAAGAAACAGTCTCTGGCTTTTGAGGCATCAGTGTCTTCACTTCAGGAACAGATGTTGTACCTCTGCCTTAGCTGGAGGATGGAGAGGGGAAGCAGCATTTTCTGAGCACCTACTGAGTACAAGTGCTGTGAGCTGTTCCTTCCATGGGTCTTATCCATTTCACCCTCTCAAGAGTCTTGAAAGATGAATACTTTATGCCCACATTTAAGCAAGAAATTGACGCAGAGGTCATTAAAGTGATCCAGATCTCTGCAACACCTCTGGGATCCTTCTACCTCGCCACAATTCTGGCGTTTATATACTTCCTTCAAAGTGTTTTGGTTTTGGCTTTTTCTCTGCTGCCTCCCTGTTCAACTCCTGCAGTCTCAATACCCACCATTTGCTTTGATGTGGATGGAACTGGAGGGTATTATGCTGAGTGAAATAAGTCAATCGGAGAAGGACAAACATTATATGGTCTCATTGATTTGGGGAATATAAAAATTAATGAAAGGGAATAAAGGTAAAGGAGAGAAAATGAGTGAAGATATCAGTGAGGGTGACAAAACATGAGAGACACCTAACTCTCATGAAACGAACAAGGGGTAGTGGAAAGGGAGGTGGGCGGAGGGTGGGGGTGACTTGGTGATGGGCACTGAGGGGGGGCACTTGGCAGGATGAGCACTGGGTGTTATGCTATATGTTGGCAAATTGAACCCCAATAAAAAAAAAAAAACTCCTGCAGTCATTGTCTAGCTACTAGGGAAGTTGGCCACTAGGGAAGTTGGCTTCCTATGTCTCCAAGAAGTGATGATCGGGGAGGAGCTCAAGAGTGGACCCATCTCCCATTGGCACCTGTCCTCAAGCTCCATTGGCACTCTCCAGTGGCTGTTCCTTCCTCCTCTTCCTTTTACCCCTCAATGCTGATAGCAGCTCCATTAATTGGCGGAAGCAGGCAATGATGTGTCACTTGGAGATACAAAGTAGGAAAACATCACCTTTCTCTCTCCTTGCAGAAACAATGCTAATGATTTTTTGGTGTGAGATGCAGCAAGTTCAAAGTTCCTCCAAGGGTATGTCACATCACAAATTTACTGAATACCTGTAGGTTGCCACGGATGGTGCTGGAAGCTTGATAGCTACCTGTGTGTGGTGTGGGAGGAATACACGGTAGCAAGATCTCAAATGCACTTGATAGACTTTTCAGCTCTCGGGAATGAAAGAAACACACGCTCACAAAATAAAAGGTAAATATAACTACCATAGTGTAAAAAAAAAAAGTAAAGTGCCAACACTAGGCAAAGCAAAGAAAAATCAATGTTGATCCTGGACAGATGAAGAGGCTGAGCCTTAACATATGAAAAAACAATTCTAGCTGGCTTTCCTGTGTAGTGCAACTGGTCAGCTTGGTAAACCAAAAGCCTTTCTCCTGCTTGTTTGTAGGATAATTTTTAAACTGGGGTAAATTTTAAACTGCATGAGTGTTTTTCATATTCTTTGATGTATGAAATTAACATATGAAATATATTTATTCTTTGATATATGAAATGAATAAATAAAATTTATGTTATGTTCCTGATTTGCTTTCCCTTTACCATTTTCCCATACTTTTTCATCTAAAAAAAAAAACAATGACAAAAAAAGCTTTTAAATGACAATGACTTTCAAGATTTTGTCTTACAAGCTGGAAAGAAAAGTTGAGATAGGTCAGTGGCTGATCAGAACACAAAAGAGATTCCCTGAGTCTCACAGGGTTTTGAAATAAGCTCAGTGAAATGTGCAAATACAACGGCTGCCCATTGGTGCCACATGTTTGGAAGATACCAAAGGTTTGGGGACAAGATGTTCTGGAACACGTGCTGGATGATACCATAAAGTATTTCCTGTGGGTTCTTCGTAAGGCAGGCTTCCAGGGCATGGTGTGGCCCTGAAGACACTACAGCAATCTACCTGAGTCCAAATTCTATTTTTCTTTTTAAAGCATCATCCTTTCTACAAACCCTAATTTCCTTATTGTGCTTCTATCCAGGATGATAATTAAAATATCTTGCAACTTTTTCCTATGACCTTTAATTCAGCAAGCATTTATATAGTACCTGTTGTAAACTAGACCCAAGTAGGTGCTTAGCACTTCCCCCAATAACTTTGTTGTTGTTGTTTATACATCAGAAGCCTTCCCTTCTCCCCTAACTACTTCCATTTTGCAAGTAACTTAGATTCTCTATGCTCCAGTGATCTCACCTTAAATGACAATGATAACTATAGAAACCACTTAACACAATTTTTGTGGAGTATGATGCCTTAATGTCTGTTAGGTCCTCAGAAGAGTTCCTGATATATGTTCAATACTTTATGAAGGGGATCCCTGGTGGCGCAGTGGTTTGGCGCCTGCCTTTGGCCCGGGGCGCGATCCTGGAGACCCGGGATCGAACCCCACGTCGGGCTCCCTGCATGGAGCCTGCTTCTCCCTCTGCCTGTGTCTCTGCCTCTCTCTCTTACTCTCTGTGTGACTATCATAAATAAATAAAAATTTAAAAAATTTATGAAGAAGAACTCTTATAGTTGTTATTATTACTTCATCCTTGGGGTAGGGGCACTGGCTTTGGGCTTTTGCAAAGGAGTGGGGTTTAGATTTTTCCAACTGATGCCCTGGTGGCAAGCACCATGGGAGGATTGCACAAAGAGTGTTCGAATAGAGAATTAGATTGGGAGAACACTTATAATAAAAGATGATAAGAGAAATTGCGTCAAGTACCCAAAATATACAGCTAGGCTAGAAGATCTGCATATACTTCGGCCTCTAATGCTGTTTGCATGACCTTCAATGAATTAGTCCCCTAGCCAGTTCCTTGTACTCCAGTTGTCAAGTGAGATGTTTGACTTGATCATTGATCAACACATTTTTTGAGTATTAGAAGAATCCTCTTAAAATAAAAACATTTCTTACAATCCTTGATATCCGTGGAAATGCTTCACCCAACTGTAGCAGCTCCTAGAAACCTCCATAGGAACACAGCCTGGAAAGCTTTAGATAAAAAGGTATCTGTTTATTATGTTAAACACAAAGCTGTATGAGTGCATAGCATCTTGTAAATTATTGATACGGCTCTGTGAGTTTGTGGTTGATTTCTGTAGCCTCCAGGGATCTAACATTAGCAGCTGAGGTGATCCTAGTTCCTATAGAGGATTGGCAAGGGTTATATGACTGTGATATGGGAGTGACCTTAAGAGGTGCCACACAGTGACTTGAGTAACCCCAACCTTTCAAATCTACAGTGAGCCACCATAACCTATTACGCAGAATAGATTCCACAGAAAGACCTATAGCCTTGTATGAGCTCAAGCCTATTGCAAAAAAGATATTGTTGATTAATAAATGTTTTTTAATAAATCTCTAAAACTATCCTATAGAATGTGCCCTATATATTATATAAAATATAGAGGACATATATACTATTGTTTTATATATATCCTATATATTCTATATACATGTATATATTCTATATACATTTATGTGTATATGTATGTTTGTATATATATGTGTGTGTATAGATGTGTGTGTACATAGAGGTATGCACGTACGTATCTCCTATCAGTTTTGTTTCTCTGGAGAACCCTAATACAACACTTTAAAGTTTTGTAAATGATATATTTCTACACTTCTCCCGGCTACCTTTAAATTTTAATAACATAAAAGTGTATGTAATTATTAATGAAAAATGTGAATGTATTTTTATTTGTCTAATCTCCCTTGAATCCTGTACCTGCATTTCCCATTGAAAATATATGATAAAAGGGGTGCCTTGTGACTTAGTTGGTTAAGTGTCCAACTCTTAGATCTTGAGCTCAGGTCTTGATCTCAGGGTTGAGGGTTCAAGACCCATTTCAGGCCCAGCATGGAATCTACTTAAAATTTTACAAAGTAAAAATAAATAAATAAATAAATAAATAAATAAATAAATAAATAAATAAAATGTATGAAAATGTATTTTTAGTGTTATTAAATTTTTACCTTCTTGTGTTAATACTTATATTTAAAATAAATTGTATTAGTGCTTCCTCATTAATATACTGTTTCATTATTCAGTGTCTGCCCCCTTCCTCTCCCCCATTTTGTGGTGGAATATTTTTAAGAACATTTTCTAGATGTAGTGTTACTTTAATGATAAATTTTCTTAGTCATTGAATGTCCAATGATATCTTTATTTTGTCTCAAAATTAACTCATAATTAGGTAAAAACATAATTCTAGATTCAAAATCTTTTTTTTTTCCCATGAAGAATTTGCTGTTTTTGTCTTCTAGCATCCAGTGTTGCTCATGAAAAGGCCATATCATTTGTATTCACATATGTCTGCTGGGTATTAGGAATTGATATTTATCTCTGTTGTTCTTAATACCACATGCATGCTATAAAATATGAAGCTGGTTTTCTTTTCATCCTTTTTTACATTCGGTATGTCCTTTCTGTCTGAAAAGTGAGGTCTTTTGATAGTTTAGGGAAATTTTTTCTGCATTCAAATATTATCCTGAGAACTTCTTTTTCCTTTCTTTTCTTTCCCTTCTTTTTTTGAGGGGAGTATTTTCTATTTCTGGAACTTCTACTGGCAAATTTTGGAACTTCTGCATCTATATTATGTTCTGAACTTTCCATTTATAATTTCCATTTACCTTATGAAGTTATATATAAGGACAATCTTTCATTGTTTCATATTCCTGATCAATAATATGATTCTAAATATTGCATTCTGCCATTATGTGCATATTTATTTATTTTAATATATAATCATAATTTCCAAGGACTTTCATTAGTTGGTTCTTTTTCATATCAACCTAGTCTTGTTTATAATGCAAATATCTCATTATCCCTAAAAATAAAGCTTTATTAAGGCCATATTATTTTTTCTCTAATAAATATTAAAAGCTTTAGTTTTCTCTTTGTTGAATTTAGTATATTTCTTTCATAATATCATTCTTTCCTAAATATTTTGTGATTCTTGATTTGTTGCTTGCCATTTTATCTGATTTCCTTTTGACCTTTGGGAGAATCTTCTTTCTGATTATTGTATTCAGGATTCAATGATTACAGACCATCCTGAAGAATATGGCTCTGGTTTCTTATCACCTGGATTTGGTGATGACTCACTTTTGAAAGTCAATAGCTGCCTGGGACACTGCCTTTACAGCCTATACAGAGGTAGTGGCCCCTGTGTCCAAATGCACTGTCCTTGTCTGAGTTTAAAAGTCGAACATAAATACGCTATGGGAAAGAGGTGAGAACCCAACTGTTCAAAAACTGCTGCCTAATTAATCACTTTTGGAAATGCCGAGGAACCCTGCACATACCACTGTGTCTTGGCTTGATGTTTCCTGAGCTGTTCCTGCAGCAGCAGAATTGGACCATGGTTTCCTCTAGGGTTGTTTTGCTTTAACCATATATATTTAATACTTTTTACTACATTAACATATATTCCAGGATGTGTTAACATTTTCTTTCTCTAATGGCACTCTTGTTTTCCAACACATTTTTTTAACTTTTAATTTTAGAATAATTTATTTCCAGCTTATAATATAGCTGAAAGAATATACAAAGAACTCCTATTCCGCTTACATTTTTTGCAGATTCACTTCCTTTTCTCTGTGTCTTTCATAATTTTTTTCTGAAACATTGGCATCTAGATTGAATACATCTTTATTGTCTTTCTTATTTTATTACCTCAGTGTTTTATGTCTTGGTATTTTCTGAGAACCAGGGTATTCTTTTATGTAAAAACAATAAAGTTATAAAATTCAAAAAATTTAACAGTGATACAAAATTTTTATTTAATCTATAGTCTACATTCCAATTAAAAAATATTTTCCACTAATGTCCTTTATAGCGCCCCCTACCCATTGTAGTATTTGGGTAGAATCACACAAAAAGTGCATTTACTAATCATATTTATTTAGTGTTCTTTAATCTGGAATAGTTTCCTTAGCCTTTCTTTGCGTTTATCACATTGATATCTTTCTAATATTTTTTAAAGAGTGAGTTTTCTTTTTTTTTTAAAGATTTTATTTATTTATTCATGAGAGAGACAGAGAGAGGCAGAGATATAAGTAGAGGGAGAAGCAGGCTCCTTGTGGGAAACCTGATGTGGGACTCGATCCCAGGACCCTGGGATCATGACCTGAGCCAAAGGCAGATGCTCAACCACTGATCCACTCAGGAATCCCAAACATCGACATGTTTTAAGACAACAGACAACATGGCAGTTATTTTGTAGATTGTTTCACACTCTGGGTTGTCCAATACTTTTTGATTAATTTGGAATTTCCAACACCTTTGGTGAAAATATTACATAAGTGATATTGTCCTTCTCAGAGAACCACAGGCACCTAACATTTTGCCCCTTCCTGGTAATAAGTGTTCTTTGTTTTCTTCAGTGTAGAGTTAACAATTTTTTTTCATTTTGTACAGTGATTTCCAGAAAGCTATATTGAGACTATATATAAACATCAAAATCATCCATAAACTTAGCATTTATTGATGATTCATTCCTGCTTCACTTTTACTATGATGGCTAAAAAATAGTTTCTAATTTCATAATTCTTGCATATTTATTAATTGGTATTCTGACTATAAAAAAGAGATCTTTTTCTTTTCATCTCTCTACCATGTAACATCATCTTTTTATTTTTATTTCTTCTTTATTTTATTCAATAAGTTATATTGTGTTACTGTTTTATTTTGATGCTAAAATTTTCCCAGAACCAACCGAGTGAGCTGCTTAAACATGACTTCCATGTCTTTATGCATCCTCATCTCCTATATTTCTTTTTTGGAGCATTCTTTTGCTTTCCAGTGAAACAAGATAGTCCAGGTTCATCCGCTGTTTTCTGTTTCCTAAATTTAGAGAGGGCCATTTTTTTCAAAGACCCAGGTCCTCTTAGTGGAGAATGGTAATTAGAAACCATAATCTGGGCAGTTGTGTCTTCATTAGTGGGAGTGTTGTTGATCTATCCCTTTTGATGGACAGAGGTAGAACTCCCTCCAATTCTAATTCAAACCCAAGCATTCTTCCATGTTTTCCCACATTCCACATTTATTTTCCTCCTTCTATGGTGAAAATCTTGATTTTCAACAATAGCAGTGTATTCATTCTTCGGTCATCCAGTACACTGTTAACAATTTCTAAATTGCTTTATTCATACCGCATGAATATGCTTTACACATACTTGGTAACATGGCTACCTACAAGATTTCAGGATTTGTTTGGTGTTTTATACTTTTACTTTTGACTGAGTCTGTATAACCAAAGTACTGAGTTCTGAAGTTTCTTGACTTAGTTCCTTCTGCCTCCAAAGTGTGATTATATTACTCACTTGAAATATAATGGAGGCCATCTGAGTGTTTTTGCATCAAGTTTTAGAATTTGTTTTTAATTCTTATTGATTTATTTTGAATAATTTAAACATTTGCATGGCTTCAAAGGTAAAAACAAAATATGGCAAAAATTGTGTTAGTGAAGAAGTGTCAAGTGCTGTTTATTTGTCCTTATTAATTCGATATGGAATTGGGGGAGAGGTGCATATGTGGACAGATTTGAAATAGGTGACCATCAATATCCTGGGGTTATCCAGCCTTGTTTCCTTTTTTTTTTTTTTTTTTTGCCATTTTAATTTAAGAAGAAAATAATTTGATGAGATTCAGGCCTGAAAAATCAAAAAATCAAATGCATGTTCTGGTTTTGCCAACCTAATCCCATTTCTAAAGCTATTTAGTTTACCCACTGCAGCTAGTTTCTGGATGTACTTACATATTCTGTTTGGCTCCTCAGCCAAATGGTGAAACCAATATGTTTTCTTGTTTCATCCCATCAGCCAATGTCCCTGCTTTCCTTCAATCACAGACTTGGCAAAACTTCAGAATAGTTTTGGCAAAAGTTTTTCTGACATGATTCGACAAGTTGGAGGGCACAATGCAATGAAGTGCATTGTCATTTTGCCTCCACAACTTCCAAAAAACACCAGAACTCCAAGTCTTAGGCAGCTCACCTAGTATGGAGGTAGATGTGTCAGAAAAGTCTTCTGTGGGAAGGTGTCTGATGAGTAGGTGTTAACCAAGTGAAAAAGAATGGAAAAAAAAAAGTCCAAGGCAATGGAAACCAGGTAAGAAATGTTATGTGTGGATGACAATGCAGTAAGTTAAAGGCCCAAGGAATTACATGAGAGCTAGAACACAACATTGAGGGGGCAAAGGGAAGTGAGATATGGTGTGAGGACAAAGCCAGAACACAGGGTCTTCTATATGCCTATCCTTTATCTCACTGGTGCTATCACTTGTAAGGAAATCAACTCTTTAATTAAATAAACAGCATATTCCAAGGGGAGGTCTCAGGGTCACTGATGTAGATGACAGCATTCCTTTATCCTGATACCTCCAAGAGAATTTTATGTTTTATCTATTAAGGAGGTGATTTTCTTACATGAATTTGTTGTCTTTCTTCCTCATATCCTCACATCATTCTTGACTTTCTTTCCCTGCATAGTCATCTAGTTTGGTATTCTCTACTGATGTGGACAGTTTTCACATTATCAAATTGTCAGGTCTAAAATGGCTTTCCTTCCCTAGTTGCATAAAAGAGCTATAAGGTAGTGGTCAGGCCAGTCAAAATATAAGGTTGTGGGTGTGTTTGGGGCTCCAAAAGACTTCTGAAATAAACTTTGTGGATTTGGTTAGGAGAAATTTAATGCAAAGCATCTCTTTATATGGCATGTCTTATTCTTACAAACTGTTTAGAGATATGAAAGGAGACAGAGAGAGAGAGAGAAAGGCAGAGAGAAAGATGGACAGAGAACATTCTATGTAATCATGTGCAGTATATTAACTCCCTTTCCATGCTTATGAAATTCCCAGAATTTGAGACAAAACTTGCCTCTCACCAGTTACGGATAGTTTCCTTCCCAGCTTTTTTTTTTTTTTTTTTTTAGCTTTATTTGTAACCATGATACAAAACCCAGACTATGCCAAACAGGATCGACTGATCCAGATTTTGAAATTCCAACTATAGATGTGCAGAACTAGACAACAGGAAGAATCTCTGTCTCAGTGAGGAGGGGGCAGCAGCCACGCTAGGGTTTCTAGGGTTGTTAATGCCTATGATTCTAGCAGGATCTGCCCAGAGTCCAGAGGTTGGGTGAGGACCTGGGAGGAGATTGCCAATGCAAGTTATTTCACATTTGCCCAGCTGCACAGACAGTAGTTATTTCCAGTGGACCAGTTCTGTGACATTATTTTGGGTATTGGCCTTGACTATTTACCCCAAAATATGGCTTTTAACCTTCCTGGAGAGCTGTTTAAAACCTTTGTTATGAATAAATTTGCTCTATTTCATTTCTGTTGCTTGCAACTCAGAACCCTGATGAATATATTGGATTAGTCGCTTCATCTCTTTGGGACTCAAGTCCCCATTCTGTGAAATTGGCTGATTAGTCTCTATGTTTTGATAAGCTGGTCTAGCATTGTAAGAGGACTGATCAAGAGCATAAAATATTTTTATGCTCAAAATTAAAGAAAGGAGAATAAGAGTTCTTTGAAATAGACATAACAAACCACAGAATGGCTCATTGAGACTTCTCAGAAGTGATGTCACACTCATTAGCTATTTTCTGGTACTAAAATGATGAATACCCTATCAGTGAACTTCTTACCCCATATAGTGAATTCCTGCATATTTTAAAAGTGTGCTTATCACAGAAGAAAGAACATTTATGTTTTGAAGAAGTATTAGAAACTAAGTTCTTTAAAGGAATTTTAGTTTTTAAAGGGGTTTGTAATTTACCATTGTGGACAAAATCACACTTTCCATGGGAATTGCAATATTCAGGCTGAGAGATAATGAAAGAAGCAAGATGCTGTCTGGGAAGAAAAAGTGCTCCAGGGGAAAAAGGACGGATAGTCAGAACATATAAACTGAGCATTCAATTATTTTCCAGGGGAGGGAGAATTGAGTTTTGTTTTTTTTGTTTGTTTGTTTGTTTTTTTTTTAAGAACAAAGTAAAGGCTTTTATAAGACCATCAGTTTCTTTTTTGGAAAATATTTCAAAGTATTTGACATTCACAGACCTTTATGGGCAATGTGAGAGATTTCTCAGGTTACCAGAACATAAATATATTTCAGACAGTTACCAGTGAAGATAATTGATCTGTCTTCAGCTCGGACATAGATTTTATAATGGGCAGAACATGTAGTTGTTTTGAAAACATGCAAATTTAGGAGAAACAAATTAGTGTGTGCAGATTTCACCAATAAAAACTCTTTGAAGGCTGGGAGAAGCTGAATGTTCTTTTCCTAACGTGAAATTTGAAAGGTTAATTCCCCTCAGGTGATTTTAGGATGTTTCACCGCAAGATGTAACAAAACAAAAAGGCAGAAGTACACTTTCCTGATCACCTGGAAAATCACTCTGACACTTTTATGATGAGCTGATTTAATGTTAAAACATCCCAATTCTCTCTTACTAGCCTGAAAATATTGATGAGAAATGAGTACAATTCCCATCCACTCACCTTAAACATTCACCAGAATGACGAATAACACATGAACTTTCTGATATTGTGACTGACGGGCCCTTCTTTAGACATGTTGGTCTGGAAAGTGTTTCATCTCTGGTTGAAAGCCCCTCAAAGCCAAGGACTATGCATTTTACCTCTTGCTAATAGTGAATGCCAGAGATTTTTGGGAGCTCTTGAAAAACATTTGCATTTCAAAGCCTACAAACAGGAGCATTCGTAAAGAGTTATATGGATGTGGAAATCTATGCACCAACTTTTGGTATCCAGCACGTTTTTTAAAAATTCTTTCATTTATTCATATGTTACATTCCACTGAAATTTATTGAGCACCCACAGACACTGGACATTGCACTAGGATCTGAGATACGGTGGTGAGTAAACAGATCTGGTTTCTGATCTAAGATCAAGTGATGGACTTAGACTGATAAAAAATTACATTAAAACAGGTAAAATCAGGACTGTGCTAGGTGCTGTAAAAGCACATAAAATTAAAATGGCAGAGACTATTAAAAACATGTTCTGTGTCCTAGTCAGCCTTGTATGCCTAAGGACAATCTGAATGGCAAATAATTCTCATTAAAGGTCCATTTAATTATTTTCAACCTCTCACCAAGATCTGCTATTGGTATTTACAACAGGGAGTTCACCTGGTTCCAGCGATCAGGGATAACTTTCCTGAGGAGTAACTTCTGAACTCGGAGCTGAAGAATGAATCTGCAAGTATCTGGTAAATTGCAGAAGGACAGGTACTTGCACAGCCAGACTTGTGCAAATATGCAGCCTCCTGACTTGTGGCAGCAGGATCCTGGTCACAAGCAGCTTTAACTTTTTGCTTTCTGCACACCATACCCTCCCAAGATCCGAAGACACGCACACTCAACACTGGCCATATCCAGCCCTTCAGTATAAATGTCCAGAGAACAAAATGGAAACAGTGCCCAGGCAAATGGAGAGCGAATTAAAAGGATTCCATTCACAGCATTCACGGAGGAGAGATAGCTCAGAAAAAGCTGCCCATTCAGTAGTAAATAACAGGCAGACATGATTACTCTAGAAGAATGTACCAAACACATGTGTGCCCACAAGAAGAGAACACCAAATCCATAATAAAGATGAAAACCAATGTCCCCCAAGGGGATATTGAAAGAAATAGAATATGAACGAGATACTCCCCTGCATCCTCAAAGAAATGAAAGTGAATATGATTTAAAAGTGATGAGTGGAGGGACACCTGTGTGGCTCAGTGGCTGAGCATCCGCCTTCTGCTAAGGGCGTGATCCCATAGGGAACCTGCTTCTCCCTCTGCCTAGGTCTCTGCCTCTCTCTGTGTGCCTCTTATGAATAAATAAAATATTAAAAAAAAAGATGATTGGAGAATGGAGAATGTTGGATTCTGAGATGTGCCATCCAGTTCTCCCCCAGTAGGGACTTGATCCTGGAGCTGGTAAGAGGGAGCTAACAGGGAGAGCTGGAAGCCTGGGGTGGCCTCAGCCCCAGGGCCACTTAGCCCTAATTGAAGCCTCCCCACAGTGGCCAACAGCCACTGAACAACCCAGCTAGAGGTATAAAGGCCAGGCTATTTTGCCTCACAGAGGACATCAGTAATGAGTCTTTGTAGCTTCAGAGCTGCCCTTGAGATTGGCTGATGCTGTCATTTGGAACTACACCCAACTTTGACTATACTCTCTGCCCACTCCTGGTTTACTCCCTCACCTTTCACAAGTGTTGATCCAACAGCACTGCTAAGAAACGTACTTCACGCTAAACTCCCTCTCAGACTCTGCTTTCTAAGGAGTCCAACCTGAGACAAAATGCAAGCTATCCCACAGGAGATACTAAATTAAGAGCTTGAGATGAAGTGGAAAATGACAGCATTAAGGAAAGAAATTAGAACAGATTATGCTGGAGTGTTTAAAACACACCAGAAGCAGCAATGAATTGAATTGACTTGCAGAAAATAGGATCAGTTATGTTTGAAAAACAACCTACGAAATGCAATTGAAATGGGCCAAGAGGAAAGCAATCAGAGATGAAATGAACTATATGGAAGTAAGGTGCTTGCTTGAAGATTGGAATTATTAAATTACCAAAGAAATCACAGAAAAATATAGAGTAGAAACTTTTTTCTGAGGTTGAGAAATACATAAATCTTTAAGTGTGCACCTAATGTTTCCATTAGTTTGAGACAAAAATATAGGTGCACATAGTTTATTGGAGAGATCATCTCAGGACACAAGGGAAGAAGAGGGGTAAGTGGGAAAAAGAAGAATATGTTAATCAGCTGGTTTCTACTGTGACCCCCTAGGTCAGAGGTACAAGATTGTAGCACACCTCTGAATAATTCCACCTGCAAACAGGAGATTGGGGCAGTTAGCTAACTCCCATTCTCCATTGTTGAGATTGATTCTGGAGGCATCAACTCCGCCATGCTATGATGGTGAACAACCAAGCAAACTCCTGGCACTGGAGGAAGCCTTCAAGAAGGGAAAAAAGGAGCAAATTCAAGTTTTGAGATGGAAAATTCTGGGATGCAAACATTCTGAGAATTTTCTGCTCCTACAGATAAATTCAGGTAGACCAACGGGATATTGGGCAAGACATCAATGGCTTTTTGGGAAAAAATCATTAAAAAATGAGATATAATTTGGTGAGGTTAATGAAGCTCAAGAACAAATAAAGATTGCAAAAATTCTATAGAAGAAGCATGTCACTCATAAAGAGGATACACACCTTCCCCTCTAATTTTGCGCAAGAAATGACATAAGACAAAGGAATAAACTTGCCCAGTGTTGGGGGCAATACAGACATTCAGTTAACAAAAACGTGGACAAAATCAACCCATGCAAACCAAATACTCCTCAATGATGTGGAATCTGTGGCATTAAAAGACTATCAGGGGCCATGGGGTCTATGATGTCCACTGTACTCTTATTGTTTCCCCCTGTACAATGTACCTGACACAGTAAAGGCACTCAGTGAATACTTGTTGAATGAATTAACATATCAATGAAGGCAACAAATGTGAAATAATAGTGGTAATCATATACAGAAAGAGAAGAGAGTTGTAATAATTCTCTCTATTCAGAAAAGATATTTTAAATGTTATGCAAAGGAATATATTATACAGTATATAAGAAATAATATATAAGAATAATTCTACACAGGTATAAGTGGCTAGGAGAAAGCATTTTTTTTCCTCTGGCTCCTTAAACATAATCACTGCTACATTACTGCTCAGTTTTTGACTTGCCTGTATATACACACACATATAATCACTTACCCAAATGTGTGTATGTGGATGTGTACCTATGAGAAACAGGATATCAAGATATCTTCAATCTTTGAAATACCAATTAGATAAAAAATGAGCAAAACTATAGCACAAGTAAATGATGAGATTTAAAATAGTATTAATAAATACAGTACATTATGTGAAAATAAGCACAAACATATCAACATGAAAATACTGCAACTCCCCAAAAAATCATAATAACTTCTAATGTCCAAGAGGAAATTGAAACTGCTATAGATCAATATCTGAGTGATAACAATAATAAAAACCCTCTAAATTCTATAAAAACTGAAGCTATATTCAGAGGAAAATATGTAACTTAAAGGTATTAATTTCATAAAAGGAAATCACAAAAATGAATTAATTGACCTTCAAACAAGATTTTTTAGTACAATAAAAAAGATTATGTATGGGAAACATATGAGGACATCGATAAAGATAAAAATAGAAATTAATTTATTAGGAAATATTAAAATGGTAGGATTGATAAATAATACCACAGTTACTAAAACAAGTACACAGCAAGTAATGAAAGGAAGAGTAAAAAATATACAAAATTAAGAATTAAGTGAAAAAATAAACACAGACCCAGAGAATCTAATAAAAATGTAAAGATTACATGAAATACATGATTCTCTATAAAAATACAATAATTAAAATTACCTTGAAATAACTACCTTCCAAATAGCAAAGAAGCAATTATAATGTTTAAACATTCCCAGACACCCTCACATGTAAATTTACTTCATGAAGCAGGTGATTTTAATGGCACTTAAGCTGGTCCAGAGCATTCTATATAAATATGCAAATGTATGAGTAATAAGTAGATTCACTGCAGATTTATTTGTAATAATGAAAATGTAAAAATGATATAGATGTTCTTTGAAAAAGTACAGGTAAATAAACTGAGATTCATCTACATAGGTAGTATGAGAACCAGGAAATTGGAGCATTATTCCAAAATTGTATACCAAGGAAAATTTCCCCAGAAATAAATGATAGAGTAATGCATGAACGAACTATCTGTCAAAGGATGAGTAGGAATTAGTCATATGAAGAATGGGTTAGGGTAGGCATTTTCAGGAAGAAACAACACACAGAAAGTTGTATAGACGTAATCCAAACAGGATTGACTAGAATACCTCTATTGTGGGTTGGTGAACCTGGAGCAAGTGATGTATATAGAAGAGTGGAAGAAGAGGTTAGAAGACTTGATTCAGAACTTTATATAATCAAAAAGAAAAAGAAAAAAGTACTTCATGTAATCAAAGTATGACTGATCCAGCACCAAGCAAGAAACTACACTGAAGAGTGCATTGTATTCAATTTACATACTAGTTAAGCACATAAAGTAGGCATGTACGCACGTTTATTGTAAAACTTATTTCCCTATCCCTAGAAAACTGACTGAATTGTTAACCATGCTGTGCTACTGGAAAGTTATCTCTTCTTTTATTGCCTTAGTTATCTGATATTGCTTCTTCAATTCAGGGTTCAGTTCTGGTCCATATCCCATGCCAGTATGTTCTAGAATTGTTACTTCTTTGTAGAGGACTGGACCGCTTTGTAGAGGATTCACTCCAAAGGATTCACGTTCCTTCTGTCTGATGTTCCCTAATAGTCCCATCTCTTGTCAAGCCTTTCTTACTTATTTTCCTATCCTTCTTCATAGATACCATTGTGAAAGTTGAAGTTTAAGGAGTCACACTCTCTTTGAGGTTTAAGGAGTCTCTCTTCAACATGCATATTCTTCAAAGCAATAGGCTGTCCCATTGCAGTGGCCCTGGCGGTGGTAACATAAACTCTCTTGAAGTTTGGCTAAAACATTTTTCCTAAGTGAATTTCTACCTAAAATGTCTCTTTTACCATTCAAGAGTACTGGATCCCTTCAGTTCCCATGTTTTGTTTTGTTTTGTTTTTGCCAAAGAAATATTCCTCCGTGGAACTCTGCTTTCATTTTGCATTTTCCGCCTCATACTGCACTTGTGGGTTTACTCAGAGTTTCAAGCTTGGGTGGTAGTAGGGACTGGACATCCAAGTCATGCCAAGTATATCATGGGATATTTGCTACCCAGACTCATTGGCCACTCACCATTCTCCAAGAAAGGAATGCAATTCAATCCTCTCACTCAGTAATTATTCAACAGATACTTATTAAAACCTATTATTCATCAAGCATTCAGTTAGGTACTGGGAATATAGATATGAACAAGATATAGGTGTTGCTTTAACTCAGCTCCCATTAGTGAGTAAGACGGTGAAACAGATAAAATCAGTAGAGTGTGCTGTATGCAATGGAAAAAAGTTATACGGAAACAGGGAGGCAAGGAACCTGCAAAGTGTGGGCGAGGGCACTTTGCTGTCTAAGTCACAAATGATTTATACCATGAATCGGAGAAGGATGAGCCAGAGAAAGATGGTATATGTGCGAGCATGAGAACGTGTGTGTGTGTGTGTGTGTGTGTGTGTGTGTGTGTGTTGTGTTGTGACTGGTCATTAGGGTCATTAGGAATGTACAAGACAGGAGGAAAGTGATGAAAAGGTAGCCCAGCACTTTCTGTACCAAAAGATAATAGGAAGGAGAAGTGCTTTCACCAGCTGTATAATGATGTATTAGTTGAGCTTGTTGATTTTTTAACTTCAGCCTTTTGAATTTCTTAAAATCAGATGCCCGCATTTTAAGCAATTCAGAAGCAATTCATACATAGTAACACAGCAGAAAAACGAATACAGTGCCTTAGAAATGTGTTCTTTCACTTGCCTTTTCACAAAGCCATTCAAATGATGAACCTAATTTCCACCTTTAGAATAGTTTAGATAGAAGCGGCTCTCTAGGCATACAGAAAAGAGATGAAAGTAAATATTTACTGGCACAATTCATTTCGTCTTATGCTTTCTGGCCATGATTTGGATCGAATAGGGCTGAAAGACTTCGGGGATCAAAGGGCTAAATATCATGAAGTGGCCACATAAATTTCAAAGCTATTTTTCATTTCAAGAATATATTACGACTGTCTTTGGTGACCTATAGAAAATGATTTTATGCTCTTGCTCTCAATTTGAAATAAACTGATTCTAGCACACAAGAGGCATTCATAATTTGCTTAATGCCTGCTTTGTGCTGCAAAACAGACATACAGACAGACATACAGACATACAACCTAACAGATTGCAGAAGGATAATTCTTAAATGCCTGCACTTTGGAGTCACTTATTCATTTATTTATTCATTCATTCATTCAGCAATTTATTTTGTGCTTATATCATCATGGTGCAAGACACTGTAGAGATAGGTGGACAAGACAGGCATGATCCCTGTCTCTGGAACCTACATTCTTGTGGGGAAGACATACAATAAGTACACCCAAAAATAAATGCAGATTCTAATAAATACTATAAAGCCAGTAAGTGAGGTGAGTTGCTACAGAATAACTTAGG